>NC_060126.1:306660562-307263374 GCF_021461395.2 Schistocerca americana
AAGGTGTAGACAGCAGAATTATGACTAACAATTACTATATGTGTGCTACAATGAATATATAATGATCGATCTGTGTCCTTACAAGGCAACATGCTTGTAACTCTTAACGCCACAACGGCGCCAAACCGAAGGTTCAGAATACCCCGCTACACTGCATGCTAAGTTTGTAAATTTCTTGCTACAGTGCACTAGAACACAGTAACACAGATGCCATCACCTAACGCAGGTTTTACTGTTAGCCGAAATCACGTCTCGAAACATGTGTCGTTACTATCTTTGCTTGCTAATGTCATTTGCTTGATGAAATACGATATTTCCAAGTTACTTTCTGTCCCTCCAGGTGCATTTGACAGTTTCCTCAACATGTGCTATACACATTACTGACAAAAGAAGTATTTTGAAAGACAATTAAGGGGACAAAAATCTATAGGAATCTCGGATATTCGAGTATTACCATATTGGTAACATATTCACAGACTTCCCTTCACCATAATCCAACTTAGCACATCTAGGACGCCAGACGAGATTTGTACGTCTTAGATCTAGTTTAGAGCAGTCTCCATGGGTCCTGGATCTAGTTGTAATACAGTTCTTCTATCAGCAATGGTAACAGTTTTTAAAGAGCTCTCGGTGTGGAATTCCGGGTCTACTGACATTATAAAAGACATAGAAGACTGAGGTTCATTTGAATTCCAGATTATCATATTTCAGCCGATTATCGCATATACGTTCAGTAGACAATAAATAGTGCAGACAGTTCCTGGAGCTGAAAGGACAGATTAATCTGCGATTGTGACTGGATGTAGAACATAAAGCAGAGAACTCTGTTGTTTTAAATGAAAATACGCTACTACGGCTCCAAAAACAGATCGGTATTCAAACACTGTAGTTAAATTTCCCAATTCTCTTTCAAAAAGCTTTTTCCCGAATGAATCTATTATTCCGTAAAAAGTATTTTAGGCTGTGCGAAAGCCTTAGTAACCAAGAGCGATTCAATTAGGCAACTCTGGCAATTAAGGAAGCCGATGTGCACAAGCAGAAAATCGATTGCTACGCTTCTGCCGGGCTTTCAAAACGCTTTTATTAAACGGTATAGTACAGAAGATGAAAGTCACAATTAACTACACATAAATTCCTACCGTTATTGGTCGTGCGTAGGTGATTGTACTCATACAAAAGGCTTCGGAATTCCGTGGGTCACTGTCAAAATTACGTTCCCAATACAGAGACTAAAGTTACTCAGTGACAATTCTGCGAATTTTATCCAGCAAAAATCCGTTACAGGTACTGTACTATCCATTGCTGACTGCAGCACCCGGATGGAGCAGACAGATATGACGAGCGTTCAACTGAAGCTATGAAGGAAATAGCGGTCTAACCCACAAGTATAACGAGTCGTTTCTTTGTAATGTAACAGATATGTAAAGCGATCCTTTGACAGTTACAGTTGACTGGTACTGCCCGTCGCAAGCGACAGATCGCTGCAGTGTGACCAAATACAAAAAATTAAAACCTCTACTTCTGTATGTGTGACAGCGGAATCGCCCACTATTCAGTAATACGAGATGATACAGATGATAAATGAAACTTTTTCCTTCCCCTGACTCAACTGGTAACGATGTTACCCGGCTTCTTATTTTCATCATCAAATAATAAAATGTAACCATTGTTTAGCTGAACATCATGAGCCCAGGTCTTACTGTTGTGAAAATCAAATACTAATTTCTTTGTAAACAGAATTCTTATCAGCCTTGTGATTTAGATTTCCTTTTCAGCTGACTGAGGAAAAAATATTTTCAAAACTGGCCTTTTAGTAACAATTGGTTTCACGTAGCAACAAGAGCTAAGAACCAAAAATCTATCATCACTTCTCTTCTTAGCAGTTAGAAAAGACGATCATCAGTCATTAAGTATCAGGCAAATCACATTTTGTCGACTGTTTATAAGTCTAGTTTATTAAAAATGAGTTCTCTTTGGTTTTTGGAGGAGACCGATGATCTTGTTAGTTAATACAACACAGAATCCTCAGTCTTGTCCATATTTCATGTTAGTTGAACAAATAACCACTTTTGGCTTTAGAGTAATCCTTAGATCTTATGAGGCAGTGAAACTAATGGCACGTAGCCGTTAACTAAATTGATACTGTACACTGCTAATCAATTCAGTCGATTTTTCCCCTTTAGGAGAGCGTATGCACTTGAGCCAATCACACTTTCTCTCCCTTTCCTCACTTTTCTTCTCAAAACTTCTTCAGTAATTGATTCCGATTTTTTTTTCTTTCCCTCTGTACATTTTTTTGTGTTGTTCCTTTTCTTGATACTTGTTCAGTTTTATTGTTTCTCATTTTATTTCTGAATTGTTTTCTGCCCTCAATTTCTTCTAAGATTTTCAATCGTTAGAGGGCTCCTTGTGTTTCCTTCATCCCCTTGGTCTTTAATGTACCTCTGATAACGACTTTAAAAATTTTCTTCGCCAGTCTGTTTTCATCGATCCTACATGGGTGTTCGTAGAACTGTAGACGTTTTTTCGTACATTTATCTACGATGCTGTCTGTATTTTCGAGAATTCCTTTGCAGGTTGTCTGACGCCTCCGAGAACACTGCCATGGATTTTTCTAAGGATTTTCCGTTCTCGTTTCTCGATGTCATTAACTTTTGTTATCCTTATGATAACTATGGTTTCTGCTGCATAGAAGTTTTCTCGTAAAACAACAGTGCTTTAGAGTAGTAGTTTTGCATTCTACTTTTTCGGCGTCGTCTGATGTGTAGTATTGTTCTGCGATAATAGGTCTGTTCAATAGAAGATTTTCCGTTCCTGAATCGCACCTAATAATCAACAGCGTGTTGGTCCGTTTGCTGCTCGAGTAGGTTCGGCAAATTCCTTAGAGACCATTTTGTTAACGACTGGAAGAAGTGACATTCCTCAGTAATAGTCCGCATCTGTTTTATCTCCTTTTTTAAAGTGTGGGTGTGTCAAGCCACTCTTCCTTTCTTTTGGGATGTCCTCTGTTTCCTAGAGTCCTGATATATTTTGTGAATTTTTGGTGGTATGTTTCTTTGGTACAGTTCCAATTCTGTAATAATTCCATCTTCGCCAGGTGCCCTTGCGTTTTTCAGTGATTTAGTTAAGTTGCTGAAAGCAAGGGTAAACTACAGTCGTAACTTTTCCCGAGGGCGTGCAGCTCCACTGTGTAGTTGAATGATGATGGCATCCTCTTGGGTAAAATATTCCGGAGGTTCAATTGTCCCCCATTTGGATCTCCGGGCGGGAGTTACTCATGAGGATGAGAAAGAAGTCTTTCACGACGGCACTGTTGTATAAAACATTCTCAGACTTCTTGCCATGTCAGTTCAGGGTAAAACCTCAAGCTTTCAACGATTTCCACTGTTTTCTCTGTCAGGAGCAACTGACCGTCAAAATTGCTGCTTTGATGGCCTCATATGGTCCAAAGACGGCTTCTGATTGGTTGGTAGTCACGCCAAGCTGTCGCAAACGGTGTCAATGTCTGCGCTGGAGCCGCCATCACTTTCGCCGTAACGTAAACATTGAGACGTATATCTCTGGCTCTTCTCTGCAACAATAGTTCGTTTCCATGCACTGATAACATTTTATCCGCCGTCGCGGTTGAAGATTTTCTCGTACGTTATTATTTCTACAGTGTCTTTAATTTTAGAGTCCCAGTATGCGGTAGCTTGGGACAAAACTTTTGTTTCGTCAAACAGTATTTTATCTATATTTGTGAGGCTTCGCTCAGAAACTACAGATTTCTCCAGTTCTCGATTTCTATTTTACCACCGATGTTCTGCACAGCGCTCGGAAGCGGTTCGAATGGACTGAGCGACGTAGTTTCTTCAGCGCTCTCGTGGCGTGTTGTAAATCTCAGGAATCCTGAGGCCGAGACTGTCCTTAATAGGACGTAGCATCTGCTTCATCTTTTTAGGAGGCCGGAAAGTAGATCTGATACCTCGACCTCCCTGGAGTCTACCTATTTTTCTGGATACAGCGCCGCAGAAGGGGAGGAATACAATCGATGACTCGTCATGTGAATATTCAACATTATCACGTTGCCTTTTCTCGGAGAACGCTGACGGGATATCACGTGACCCATAGCCGTTCTTTCGGAACACATGCTTCAGATGATTAATTTCGGAATCCTCGCGGTCCTCGTCAAAACCGGATTCTGCTCCGTGCACCAGTGTATTTGAAGTTGCTCTTTCCTGGACTGGATGGTGAAAACTCTGGGCGTTAAGATATAAATCACTGTACGTCAGCTTGTGGTACAGTGAGCGGCCGAGACGTCCATCCGACTTTTGTTGTACCAGAACTGAGCAAAAACCATTTCTCACGAAGACCATTTGGATTCCGGAATTAATCATCTGACGTATGTGTTCCGAAAGGACGGCTACGGGACACGTGACATCCAGGCAGCATTCTTCAAGAAAATGGAACGTGAAAACGTTGAAGATTCACGTGATGAGCCGCTGACTGCATTCCTTCCCGTCTGTGGCGCTACAGCCTTACAAGCCAGTATCTGATTGCAGAATCTCTAGCTGACAATGATTCTAACTGAAATCTTCCCGTATCACCTGGCCTTTTGCAAGTATACCTCCTCCTCTTGTGATCCTTGAACGGAGTATTCGCTGTTACTAGCTGAAATTTATTATAGAACTCAATTAGTCTTCCTCCTCTCTCATTCCTTGTCCCAAGTCCCTATTCTCCTGTAACCTTTTCTTCTACTCCTTCTCCTATAGCTGCATTCAAGTCCCCCATGACTATCAAATTTTTATCTCCCTTTACGTACTGTATTACCGTTGCAATATCCTCATATATTTTCTTAGTTTCTTCATCTTCAGCTTGCGACGTTGACATATATAACTGAACTATTGTTGTCGGTGTTGGTTTGCTGTCGATTCTGATAAGAACGATCCTATCACTGAAATGTTCACAGTGACGCACTCTCTGGGCTACCTTCCTATTGATAACGAATCCTATTTTCGTTATACCATTTTCTCCCGATATTGATATTACCCTATACTCATCTGACCGTATATCCTTGTCTTCTTTCCATTTCACTTCACTAACTCATGCTACATCTAGATTGACCCTGTGCATTTCCCTGATCAGATTTTATAGCTTTTCTACCATGTTCAACCTTCTTACATTCCACGCCCCGACTCGTGGAACATTATCCTTTCGCTAGTTATTCAATCTTTTTCTCGTCATCACCTCTCCTTTGACAGTCCCCTCCCGGAGATCCGAAGGGGGTACTATTCCGAAATCTTTTGCCAATGGAGAGATCATCATGACACTTTTTCAATTACAGGCCACATGTCCTGTGGATACACGTTACGAGTCGCTAATGCAGTGGTTTCCATTGCCTTCTGCATCCTCATGCCGTTGATCATTGCTCATTCTTCCGCCTTTGGGGGAAGTTTCCCACCTCAAGGATAAGAATGGCTCTGAGCACTATGGGACTTAACTTCTGAGGTCATCAGTCCCCTAGAGCTTAGAATTACTTAAACCTAACTAACCTAAGGACATCACACACATCCATGCCCGAGGCAGGATTCGAACCTGCGACCGTAGCGGTCGCGCGGTTCCAAACTGTAGCGCTTAGAACCGCTCGGCCACTCTGGCCGGCCAAGGATAAGAGAGTGCCCTGGATCTCTGTCGGCTCCTCCGCCCTCTTTGACAAAGCCGTTGGCAGAATGAGAATGACTTACGCCGCAAGTCTTCAGCCGCTAATGTTGATTATTAATCAAAACGTAAGCGGTGTCGTCTTTCGCATATAGTGGAGTTATTTTCTGTTTATTAATTGAATACTGGTAATAGTTGTTAAAAGAATTATTGTGTAAAAAAATCTCAACAGCAACAGCTGTCAACTGCCTACCACACTGATGAGCCTGCCCCATGTGTAACGTGCTGTCGTTATGTATTCGACAATGTTGATTCCACTGTCTCCACTACCAACGGCTGGAGAACTTTCAGCAGCTTGAGGGTATGAAATGAATCACCTCAGCCTCAGCGCTCCTAACATTTCAAGGGGGCCAGAGCCACAAACTATCTCACTTTGCAACAAAATTATGTTACCTAGGTGTAATGGAACTTCAGACATTTGAGCACAAGTCAGGCACTGCACTACAGCAGATTTCTGCTCAAGATTTAAACACGATTAGTTCTACTCCATCAGATATATTGACACTGTCAGAGGAACGCTGTGGATGTGTGATAGATGGCTCCATTTAGTGCAGCCCACTCTGAAAGTGCCAGGAATTCCTCAATGGAAGAAATTTTTTTTTAATTCTATCAATACACTACTGCCCATTAAAATTGCTACACCACGAAGATGACGTGCTACAGACGCAAAATTTTACCGACAGGAAGGAGATGCTGTGATATGCAAATGATTAGCTTTTCAGAGCATTCATACAAGGTTGGCGCCGGTGGCGACACCTACAACGTGCTGACATGAGGAAAGTTTCCAACCGATTTCTCATACGCAACCAGCAGTTGACCGGCGTTGCCTGGTGAAACGTTGTTGTGATGCCTCGTTTAAGGAGGAGAAATGCATTCCACTACGTTTCCGACTTTGATAAAGGTCGGATTGTAGCCTATCGCGATTGTGGTTTATCGTATCACTAGCAGTCGAGATGACAGGCATCTTACTCGCATGGTTGTTACGGATCGTGCAGCCACGTCTCGATCCCTGAGTCAACAGATGGGGACGTTTACAAGACAACAACCATCTGCACGAACACTTCGACGACGTTTGCTCGGAGACCATGGCTGCGGTTACCCTTTACGCTGCATCGCAGACAGGAGCGCCTGCGATGGTGTCTCGACGACAAACCTGGGTGCACGAATGGCAAAATGTCATGTTGTTGGGTGAATCCAGGTTCTGTTTACAGCAGCATGATGATCGCATCCGTGTTTGGCGACATCGCGGTGAACGCACATAGGAAGCGGGTATTCGTCATCGCCATACTGGCGTATCACCTGGCTTGATGGTATGGGGTGCCATTGGTTACACGTCTCGGTCACCTCTTGTTCTCATTGACGGCACTTTGAACAGTGGACGTTACATTTAAGATATGTTACGACCCGTGGCTCTACCCTTCATTCGATCCCTGCGAAACACTACATTTCAGCAGGATAATGCACGACCACATGTTGTAGGTCCTGTACGGGCCTTTCTGGATGCAGAAAATGTTCGACTGCTGGCCTAGCCAGCACATTCTCGAGATCTCTCACCAATTGAAAACGTCTGGTCATTGGTGGCTGAGCAACTGGCTCGTCACAATACGCCAGTCACTACTCTTGATGAAGTGTGGTATCGTGTTGAAGCTGCATAGGCAGTTGTACCTGTACACGCCACCCAAGCTCTCTTTGACTCAATACCCAGGCGTATCAAGGCCGTTATTACGGCCAGAGTTGGTTGTTCTGGGTACTGATTTCTCAGGATCTATGCACCCGTATTTGCGTGAAAATTCAATCACATATCAGTTCTAGTATAATATATTTGTCCAATGAATACCCGTTTATCATCTGCATTTCTTCTTGGTGTAGCAATTTTAATGGCCAGTACTGTAATATGGTAAATGGTGAGAGAAGTGTAGCAACTGTATGGTTATTCATTAATTCACCACCAAGTGACTGCAAGACGTTTACATGGGTTTACAATATGCCGCATTTACCAATCCAATCCCTTTCCCACCAACACTACGTAGATCACTGACAATATCACACTCACAAATTAAGCGTTTCTAGTCCTCATTTACAGGAATGTATTTTACATAAACGCTCACTTAATAACGGCAAATAATAATGAAACGAAAGTAACTCCACTATATAAACACGTGGTCAGTGAGGTTATTTTTTCTGTTTCCTTAAGAGATCGGGACAAGAATGATGGCGGAGAGGGGGGAGGGATAATCTGTTTGGTTGCGGTTGGGTTGTGTTGGGGGAAGAGACCAAACAGCGAGGTCATCGGTCTCATCGGATTAGGGAAGGACGGGGAAGGAAATCGGCCGTGCACTTTCAAAGGAACCATCCCGGCATCTGCCTGGAGCGATTTAGGGCAATCACGGGAAAACTAAATCATGATGGCAGGACGCGCGATTGAACCGTCGTCCTCCCGAAAGCGAGTCCAGCGTACTAACTACAGCGCCATCCCGCTCGGTAGGGGTAATCTGTCTGTAAACCGTAAAGCCAGCAGCATTCTTTGTGGAGGAAGTCGCCTTTCCCGGTAGAACAACACAGCTGTAGTGGAGGATGAATAACCATCAATTTCTCATTAGCTTTGTAGAGCAGTGTGCAGATTCAGTCCATAAGCGTTACATGAGTCAGTATTATTAGTAAATCCCTATGTATTCCATGTAGTGTTAACGCACTTTGTGGAAAATAAACAGTCCCGGGCACTTCTGCACACTGAGTCGCTAGCGACTCATGAGGCGAGCTGAGGAGGTTTTGTGTTACTATGTGAAATATCCGATAGGTTCTTTCTGGGACGTGGTGGCGTTAAGAGAATGGTAGGTTTCTTCTCTTTTATACTCTGTGGTATTGACTGGTCGCTCTTCATTGTGCAGACCTATGAATGAGGGAAGTGCATGACCACAATCCAGTGGTGTACCTTCCCTCACAATTCTAACCTCCACTCTCGCCTTTCCAACCTGTTACTCCCCAAGAACAATTTATCCCTTAACTCGGTTCTACTGCAGTTAAATAAGGTACACGCATTTAATATTTGTTCTTAACACACTTCATTTATCAACAAACATCAATGTGATATCATTAAAAGAATACTTTTAATAACCTACGATTCTACCATTCCCCGCAACGCGGAAATTTGTAGTCCTAGAGAAACAATGAATAGAACCTTTTTTTTTGTAGGAAATCTACCGCAGTTTAATTTTGTGCTGGAAAATATTCTCTTTGCATACCGCGGGTTTCGAGCTACTCAGGAAAAACCTAAAAGAGTGACCTTAACATGCCCACCAACCACTACTCTCAAACCTCACCGATATAGATTTTTATTATGTTGTTGATGACAATCCCCGCCCCCTAACACTGTACAAAGGTTTGTGACAACACGAATGTTTTCCCCAGACGGTATTTTTGGTCTTTGTTGACTGGGTTGTCATCTAGGCCAGTACAAACAACAGCTTGGTCTCCTCGCTATTGACAGGGTCCACATGTGTTTCCATTCATCCTGGATAAATACTTATTCCTGTCGCCTAGATCCAGTTCTCCTGTATTCCCTCTCTATTCCCAACAACTTCCCTATCCTCTCTCCCTCCCTCCCCATTCCCCCTCCGCCCCCCCCCCTCCACCCATCCCCCTCCCAATCCCTCCCACCGGGGTCTTTGGCCGATGATGAGAGATTAGTTTTAGGAAAGTTTTGGTCCATGAATTAACTTTCTCTGTCGGCTCTGGTCTGGTTTCATTAAGATCCGTCACATGGTCTGTATATCCTCCATGGTAATTTGGTCTGTTTACAAAATAAAAGGTGTCGACTTTTAAGTTAACGTGGTCTAGCATTACTTGTAGCACCATTTTAGGTATTTTGTTCTTAACATTTTTTTAAATTCTTATATTTCTTACATATTTGTATACATCGTGTACATTTTTACTGGTTTACTATATTTTGCCATCATGGCATCATGGCAAATTCATTCGGGTTCTATTATCTTGTTGTGGATGGAAGCATGTAGTTCAATTTATTTAGCTTTAAGTAATTTTAATTGTATCTAACTTCTCGCAAGTGTAATGGATAATATTTTCTGTCTCTTGTACTGCAATGTTATGTAACACTGAGATTCATTTTATTACTGCCACTCACATGGTCAACCTTCGTGTTCTTTTCATATGGTCTCTACCCCTTGATGTCACCATGTCCAACTCGCGACGTGTTGGTACGTGCTTGGCTTCTTAGTATTAAGTGTGTGGCTAGTGCCATTACGTGTAGTTCTGTTTGACGGATGCCAATATATTTTAGTATGTTCACGACTCTCAAGGATTGTGTGTCTTTTAATGCTTTGGTTGGTTGGTTTGGAGAGAAAGAGACTAATTTGAATTCGTTGTTTCTCCCACGGGTTTTGACGATGGTAGCTGTCTCCTCTTTTAACGTTAATATTAATGAGTTACTGATTAATACTACAATAAATAAAATATTCCAATATAAATATATGAATTTTGTTACATCAGTGATTTGTAGATAGCTGAAGCCTTTGTGTTGCTCGACAAACGACGACATTTGTATTGGTGTTCTCACAGTGTGCTGTTTATAGTGTCAGTTCAAAGCGTTAGCAGCAGCTGATCAGCCCGTCGACTGTGAAACACGGTCAGTGATTCGCTTTCCCAGCAAGAAACGTTGCATTGACAGAAATTCATCGATAAACAAGTTAAGTGTATGGCCCCAGTGCGATAAGTGACAGAAAACTGCTTAAGTTGGAGAGAGCTTTCCAGGACAGACGGAGAAATGTCCATGAGGAACCGCGACCATGTTGACCATCAGTGATCTCAGAAGATTTGGTTAAAGCCGTGGACGGAAAGACCAATGAAATCCGGCGATCCACAGTTTCAACTTCAGCACTGGAATTTTCGGGTGTAGGCAGAGCAACTTCGTAAAAAACTGTCTCTGAAAAGTTGCAATCTCGCTAATTGTGCGCACTTCGGGTGCCTAGGCTGCTTACTGAGAGAAACAAAATGGGAAGAATGGCTTCTGCTCTTGATTTTTTGGACTGATATCATAAGGAACGTTATGAATTTCTAAAGAACATTGTCAGAGGGACGAGACGTGGATTTATCACACGACCCCAGAGTCTAAACGACAGCCAATAGAAAGGCGCCACATGACATCGCCAGAGGCCAAGCAAACAATCTCAACACGTGAAGTTTTGGGATAAACATATTGTCCACCCACAGTACAGTCCTGGCTTTTCGCCAGCGGCGAGCGCTTCGTAACACGTGAAAGAAGCAGTTACAGGATGGTTATCGTCACAGGCGGCAGACGTCTACGACTTACAGATACAAAAGCTTGTGGAACGCTGCAACAAATGTTTCAACAAATATGGAAAGTATGTAGAAAAACAGAGAAGCGTGCAAGGAACTAAATAACAAGTTTTTTTAAAAATCAGTGATCGTTTATGTGTTATAAGGATTCGGACCTTAGTCTCCGAATAACTGTCGTGTATTTCGCAGAAGTACCACAAAGACAAGATAAATCAATGGTTGTATGTCAGCACAGAGACAATTGTCTTTCCACTGCTCCATTTGCAAGACGAACAGGAAAGGGAACAAGTGACAGTAGTAAGGGGTACCGCCCTCCATGCTCCATAGGATGGCTTGCGGAGTATGTACATTATGCGATCAAAAGTAACCAGACACCTGGCTGAATAGGACTTACAAGTTCGTTGGGCCTTCAATAGGTAATGCTGGAATTCAATATGATGTTGGCCCACCCTTAGCCTTGTGTCAGCTTCCACTCTCGCAGGCATACGTTCAATCATGTGCTGGAAGGTTTCTTGGGGAATGGCAGTCCATTCTTCACTGAGTGCTGCACTGAGGAGAGGTATCGATGTCGGTCGGTGAGGCCTGGCACGAAGTCGGCGGTCCAAAACATCCCAAAGGTGTTCTAAAGGGTTCAGGTCAGGACTCTGTGCAGGCCAGTCGGTTACGGTGATGTTATTGTCGTGTAACCACTCCGCCACAGACCGTGCATTGTGAACAGGTGTTCGATCGTATTGAAAGATGCAATCGTCATCCCCGAATTGCTCTTCAACAGAGGGAAGCAAGAAGGTGCTTAAAACATGAATGTAGGCCTGTACTGTGATAGTGCCACGCAAAACGACAAGGGTGCAATCCCCTTCCGTGAAAAACACTACCACACCATAACACCACCGCCTCCGAGTTTTACTGTTGGCACTACACACGCTGGCAGATGACGTTCACCGGGCATCCGCCATACCCACACCCTGCCATCGGATCGCCACATTGTGTACCGTGATTCGTCACTCCACACACCGTTTTTCCACTGTTCAATCGTCCAATGTTTACGGTGCTTACACCACGCAAGGCGTCGTTTGGCATTTACTGTCATGATGTGTGGCTTACGGACAGCCGCTCGACCATGAAATCCAAGTTTTCTCACCTCCCGCCTAACTGTCATAGTACCTGCAGTGGATCCCGACGCAGTTTAGAATTCCTGTGTGATGGTCAGGTCAGCTGTGTACCTATTACACATTACGACCCTCTTCAACTGTCGGTGGTCCCTGTCAGTCAACAGACGAGGTTGGCCTGCACGCTTTTGTGCTGTACTTGTCCCTTGACGTTTCCAATTCAGTATCACATCGGAAGCAATGGACCTGGGGATGTTTAGGAGTGTGGAAATCTCGCGTACAGTCGTATGACACAAGTAACACCCAATCACCTGACCACGTTCGAAGTCCATGAGTTCTGCGGAGCGCCCCATTCTGCTCTCTCACGATATCTAATGACTACTGAGGTCGCTGATATGGAGTACCTGACAGTAGGTGGCAGCACAAAGCGTGAAGAACGCATGTTTTGGGGGATGTCCGGATACTTTTGATCACATAGTGCATTTAGGTGAAGAGATACGCTGTTACACTGAACGTTACAGGTATTTCTTGACTGGCCACGGCTGTCGGGACAGTGAATCCGTAATGCCGTGCGTGCTACGGTGGCCGCCTACGTCTGCTTGTAACGTGAATAACACGGCTCTCCGGCCCGCTCGCTGGTTACGAGCAGCAGAGGATAGCGCAGCAGGAGGTGAGCACGGAGGGCCAGGAGAGGCGAGGCGAGGCGCGGCATTGTGACGGGAGCCGGGCCACGGCGCGGCCGCATTGTGCGCGCTCCGACATCACTAATGCAGGCGGTGGCGCCGCCGCGGACCGCCCGCTGACCGCTGGCTGCTGGCGCTGCCGCTTACGCCTTTCGTGGGCGACCGCTGGCCAACCTCTCCTGTCCAGCCAAATCTGACGCACAAACTGTTTCCGCCTAACTTGCACGCCACAGTGCGCTGCGAGGCTGAATACGTGCATAGGTACGTACTGAAGCGAACTGACCCAGTAACCTTTACGCTATGGTACTAGTATAGTTCGTTCACGCTACAGCCTCACTGCTCTGATGGCAGATCGTTCCTCGTGTGAGCACCTCACTACTCTATGGAAGCATTTGCCGTCCAGCTTTTCACACTCCTTGTCGTTTGAATTATTTACGGTGGCGTAAAGCGAAAATGTGTCCCCTGCTTCATCTAACATCAGTGTGAGATATACAGTGTGGTCCATTGATCGTGACCGGGCCAAATATCTCACGAAACAAGCGTCAAACGAAAAAAATACAAAGACGAAACATGTCTAGCTTGAAGGGGAAACCAGATGGCGCTATGGTTGGCCTGCTGGATGGCGGTGCCATACATCAAACGGATATCAACTGCGTTTTTTTTAAACAGGAACCCCCATTCTTTATTACATATTCGTGGATTACTTAAAGAAATATGAAGGTTTTAGTTGGACCACATTTTTCGCTTTGTGATAGATGGCGCTGTAATAGCCACTGTAAGATGGCAAGAACTATGCCCCTTACATGAAGTCATTAAAGATCACCTAACTCACATTGAGCGAACAGTAGGGCTCAACAAAAATGACTGACAAGGCACAATGCATCTTGTAGAGGGTGTAGTATGGACGTATTGGAATAATTAATGTCGAGTGATGGTTTTAAAAGTAATTCACACGACATGAAAACTTTGTGGAAACGCGTCGATTTACTGCAGGCTAGTTTATCCCAGGGAAGTATTTGAGTTGACTGTGGCCGGCTGGGGAGCGCCAATGGGAAATGACAATAGGCAACTTAGGGCAGCTCAAGCTCTGAGAAAGCGGTAACGGAGCGTGGCCTCCAGCCGCCTTCAGATGAGTGACAGCATGGGTGGTTGACCCCGACCCCATGCTGGTGTACCGGGAAGCAGACATAGAACTTGTGCGCCTGTTGATAAATGTCGCGTCATCCCGTTTTCAGTGAAACATGCGAGAAAGCCGTGTAAAGCTACGGTGAAGCGGTTAACAGAGGCCAAAATATGCGTGTTCATGACTATAGTAACTTCACACTGAATTCACGGTCATCAGAGTTTGAAGTAAATCAGGTGAAGAGCGACAGAATGAAATATGCCAGCCTCCGATGGGAACATAGGACCAAGGAATTTGAAGTACTCTCCTGGGAGTCAGAATTCCGGAAAAATTGCTGTTTGTGCAGACGCTAACCTTGATGGGTGGCCTGGGAGGAGCTAAATAGCAGAAGTTGAGAGGAAGGGAAATTTTGTGGCAATTTGTTCACTTCCCAGAGCAGGCACTGGTCAGCACTGGGAAGCGAAGCATAATTAACGCGACTTGCACTGCAATTGGCGTATGTGTTTTTGCTGGAGGGGAAACCAAGACGAAGAGCGGACTGGGAGAAGTCTCCGTAGTGGTCTTCCATTCCCAGCTTGCCTAGAGTGCGGACTCAGTTTGCCTGGGAAAGAGCGAGCATCTCTGCAGTTTAGGACTTAGCAAATGGAACGATCGAGCTTGGAGATAGGAAGTTTTGGTTCAGCTATGTAATGAGCAAGATAGCTAGGAATGAATAGACGAGCGCAGCCTTGCAGCACCATGGGGTCGGCCGACGGCTGCACGATGATGTCGCTCCGCCACGCTGTATTCGGTGATATTGCGCCCGCTCCGGCCACTGATTAATTTGTTGGATTACGTCGGCAAAGTTTCCACGAGGGTTTCATGGGCCGTGTATTGTAGAATTCTTCTCGCACTTCGCATTACGCCTGGGTCAGTCGATAGAAATTACTTTTGAGTTATCGCACTTTACTCCATGCAAACGCAATTTATAACCACTGCCTGGTATGAGAGTCATGTAATGTGATGATTGAAGGTCGTGAGTTAAAATAAATTTGTGCTAATCGACTGCATCTGTTTTCAATCAAGTAGTTGAAATCCCAAGTCATGTTCTTAATCAATTTTATGTTCAACATTTGCATCTGGTGTTCAATAGCTGCATATAACATCAATGTGCACCCCTTTTTAATTAAAAGTGATCAGTTCTGAATCAATTAATGTCAACACTGCCACCGCAGTTCAATCAGGAGTCACAGGGCCTTATTACTTTCTTTGCGTTATCTGATATTGCGGCAGTTTTGCACTCTCTGTTGATCTGTTAGTCAATTAGCTGGGGTGAACACACGCCAAAACCAGATAAGTGACGTGTGGGGTGTTACACCACAAACACATAAGTACGTGGTGTCACGTAACATTCAGCCAGTGCGGACGGTATTTGCTTCGTGATACATTACCGGTGTTAAAATCGATTGTTTACCACCTGCGGAAAAGATCAATATCGTGTTGATATATGGCTGTTGTGATCAAAATGCCCAAACGGCGTGTGCTATGTATGCTGCTCGGTATCTTGGATGACATCATCCAGGGGTCCGGACCGTTCGCCGGATAGTTACGTTATTTCAGGAAACAGGAAGTGTTGAGCCACATGTGAAGCGTCAACCACGACCTGCAACAAATGATGATGCCCAAGCAGGTGTTTTAGCTACTGTCGCGGCTAATCCGCACATCAGTAGCAGACAAATTACGCGAGAATCGGGAATCTCAAAAACGTCGGTGTTAAGAATGATACATCAACATCGATTGCACCCGTACCATATTTCTATGCACCAGGAATTGCATGGCTACGACTTTGAAGATCGCGTACTGTTCTGCCACTGGGCACAAGAGAAAGTATGGGACGATGACAGATTTTTTGCACGCGTTCTATTTAGCGACGAAGAGTCATTCACCAACAGCTGTAACGTAAACCGGCATAATATGCACTATTGGGCAACGGAAAATCTACGATGGCTGCGACAAGTGGAACATCAGCGACCTTGGCGGGTTAATGTGTGGTGCGGAATTATGGGAGGAAGGATAATTAGCCCCCATTTTATAGATGGCAATCTAAATGGTGCAATGTATGCTGATTTCCTACGTAATGTTCTACTGATGTTACTACAAGATGTTTCACTGCATGACAGAATGGTGATGTACTTCCAACATAATGGATATCCGGCACATAGCTCGCGTGCGGTTGAAGCGGTATTGAATAGCATATTTCATGACAGGTGGATTGGTCGTCGAAGCACCATACCATGGCCCGCACGTTCACCGGATCTGACATCCCCGGATTTCTTTCTTTGGGGAAAGTTGAAGGATATTTGTTATCGTGTTCCACCGACAACGCCTGACAACAAGCGCAGCGCATTGTCAATGCATGTGCTATCATTACGGAAGGCAAACTACTCGCTGTTGAGAGGAATGTCGTTACACGTATTGCCAAATCCATTAAGGTTGACGGACATCATTTTGAGCGTTTATAGCATTAAATTGCATTAATGTGGTATTTACAGCTAATGACGCTGCGCTGTAACAGCATGCGTTCTCAGAAATGATAAGTTCACAAAGGTACATGTATCACATTGGAACAACCGAAATAAAATGTTCAAACATAACTACGTTCTGTATTTTAATTTAAGAAACATACCTGTTACCAACTGTTCGTCTAAAATTGTAAGCCATATGTTTGTGACTATTACAGCGCCATCTATCACAAAGCGTAAAAAGTGGTCCAATTAAAACATTCATATTTCTTTACGAACTACACGAATATGCAATAAAAATGGGGGTTCCTATTTTAAGAAACGCCGTTGATAACCGTTTGACCTATGGCAGCGCCATCTAGCGGGCCAACCATAGCGCCATCTGGTTTCCCCCTTCAAGCTAGACAAGTTTCGTTTTTTTTTTAGGTTTTTCGTTTGACGCTTATTTCGTGAGATATTTGGCCCGGTCACGATCAATGGACCAACCTGCAGATGTACTTTATTGTTTACTTTGCAGAAAAGATAGCTGCCATGAGGGAATCTCAAATTCAATAGTTTTGTGGATATAGGCTACTTATCTTATGGTCATTGGTTGTCCAGGGTTGGAGCTCTGGCTGTGGACCCTGGCGTTGGTGTGGTTTTCTGCTCTTGATTTATTGTATGGAAACGAGATATGCTGCCCGTCGCTGCTTTCCTACCAGCAGATAAATGTAGTCTCAGATCTTTATATTCTGTTCCCTGGACTGTGGAGACAACAGCCTTCACTACATACGTCAGGGGATTCTATTATCTAGATAAATGACTTAATTGATGCTAGAAACCCTCAAAAAATTTACGATTGCAGTTGATACCAATACGCGGTTCCCGCTAATCTGGTAATGTCAATACAGGGTATAAAACAAGACTTTTTGTACTTACGGTGTAGCTGTAGGTGTAGGTGTGGAGACAACAGCCTTCACTACATACGTCAGGGGATTCTATTATCTAGATAAATGACTTAATTGATGCTAGAAACCCTCAAAAAATTTACGATTGCAGTTGATACCAATACGCGGTTCCCGCTAATCTGGTAATGTCAATACAGGGTATAAAACAAGACTTTTTGTACTTACGGTGTAGGTGAGATACCATTGGAGACCTCATAATTGTAATCAACTAGTGCATAAATTATGAATTATGATTTCCTCTGAATAAAACATGGAAGGGTAAATTTTACAGTGGTTTAGTAACTATCTAAAATTCTCTCTCCTTTAGTGTCAGGGTTAACGAAAGGGACATAGGAAAGTGTGTGTGTGTGTGTGTGTGTGTGTGTGTGTGTGTGTGTGAATTCCTAAGGTACCAAACTGCTGAGGTCGTCGATCCCTAAACTTACACACTATTTACACTAACTTAGCGCTAAGGACAACACTCACACCCATGCCCGAGGGAGGACTCGAACTTCCGTCGGGAGGGGCCGCTCAAGCCGTGACATGGCGCCTCAAATAGCGCGGCCACTCCGCGCGGCCGAAAGGGACAGCGGAGATAGGCAATGTATTGAAATTAAATAACATATATTCAAGATAAAAACACACAAATCTAGGAAGTCTCGTCACAAAGAACTGAATTTAGCCAGCCCACAATTCTGGGCTATACGGCGAGCTGCCTACTTGCTGTACGACAGGATCAACACAGATTGAATCAGCAGGAAAGGTAAATGCTTTCAGAGTTCACATAATGTTGGTGATTCTGAGCAAAAAACATCAACGATCTGGTTGATGGTATTGACAGCGGCAATAGATTGTTTGCCGATGATATTGTAGTCTACAGGAAAGTAGTACCACACGTAAGTTGAGAACAAATCAATGAGGATTTGCAGAAAATAAATGCTTGGTCTAATGACCGGCAGTGATCTCTCAATATTAGTAAGTGTAACCTACTGCGTATAATAAAGAGAATCTCCCCATTAATGTACGAGTACAAAATAAATGCCTAGTCTTTGGAAACGGTAACATCCGTCAAGTATCTGGGTGTGACTATTCGAAATGATCTCAAATGGAACGATCAGAGTACACAAGTAACGGGTAAGGCGAACTCTAGGTTGGCGTTTATTGGTAGAATCCTAAAGCGATGCAGTCCTTCAACAAAGGAAATTGCTTACAATACGTTTGCTTGTCCAGCCATAGAGCATTGTTAGTCTGTATGGGACCCTTTCCAGTTGGGTCTGATTGAAGAGATTGAGAGGGTCCAAAGAAGAGCGGCTAGATTTGTGACTGATACATTTAGCCATCACGAGAGGGTTACAAATCTCATAGAAAGTTTGAAGTGGGACACACTTGCAGATAGTCGACGCGCTAAACGGAAGGGGCTGCTCACTAAATTCCGGAATCCAGTCTTCGCCGAGGATGTAGAGCACATACTATTACCACCAACTTTCAAATCACGCACTGATCACCATTCAAAGACATCGCGCAATCCGCGAGTGGAACAGAGGGAGGGAAATATGACTTTGGAGGGAATAGTGCCCTCCGCCACACACCGCTTGGTGATTAGCGGAGTTTATGTGCAGATAAGTAGATGTACAAATGGACATATGCCATTTTCTTAACTGTACCCGAATTGCAGCTGTTTGTAAATCACGAGCGTCTGTTCGATGTCTTCCCCCCCCCTCCTCCTCCCCCCCCCCCCCCCCCCCGCCTCTCTCTTTCTCTCCTTTGTCAGCAGTCACTTGCGAACACAACCAAAGCGGCATTAGTCGCTTACGTAGTGTTGCCCTGACTGACCACTTCAATGCGCACTTCACTTGCGCATTCCGTACGGCCAGTGACACAGTACCTCACTGAAACGTATCCTGGACGTTGGGTCGGTCGCCGTGGAGTCATTTCTTGGCCACTGGCGTCACTCGATCTTACTGCATTCGATTACGGTCTGTGGGGTTGGCTTAAAAGCCAAGTATACAAGCGCAGAGTGAACACAATGAAGGAACTTCTCACTCGTATTTTAAATGAGTGTACTCACGTAGAGGACCGTACGAAACAAATGGGCATAGATCAGCAACACAGTAGCTGTCTACAACAGCTTTGCAGTTGACGGTAGGCTTTTTGCACATCTCTTATAAGGAAATGCACACAATTAAACAAAACATTAGATCACAATGTTTCTTTTACCTTAGCCTGCATTTGTCCTGTTCCCCATTGTTTTCATTACTTTCCTCGCAGACTGTTAAGAACAAGACATATCTTAGTACGACATTTTTTGTTCAGAATTTCTAATACTATCACGCCTCAAAGCATGTACGTCACCTCCTGACTCACCCAGTACACATGAAAAACAACGAGACTCAAACTAGAAACAACAGTAGCTTGACCAGTCCCTAGAAACACTGGTAATCGGAAAAACTGAGATGAATTTTCGAAACTGAGGACCACGAAAGAAATTAGTTAGCCATGAGGAATCAAGTAATACAAATAGGTAGACGTGGGCACCGCGACCAATTGTACCGCCTTAGCACTGATGAAATCGCAGTGTCGGTTGCTCACAGAACGAAGGGCATATTTGCATCGTAATCAAAGGTGAAGTTGCCACGAGCATTTTACTGTGAAACATCTTCACTAAAGCTGATTCAATATACTCATGGTTGCTCCTAAAGTGATGGAAGCCAACAGACATACAATTAAATGATGGTAACTACCGTAATACTACATACCGGGTGATCAAAAAGTCAGTATAAATTTGAAAACTGAATAAATCACGAAATAATGTAGATAGAGAGGTACAAATTGACACGCATGCTTGGAATGACATGGGGTTTTATTAGAACCAAAAAAATACAAACGTTCAAAAATTGCCCGACAGATAGCGCTTCATCTGATCAGAATAGCAATAATTAGCATAACAAAGTAACACAAAGCAAAGCTGATGTTCTTTACAGGAATTGCTCAATATGTCCACCATCATTCCTCAACAATAGCTGTAGTCGAGGAATAATATTGTGAACAGCACTGTAAATCATGTCCGGAGTTATGGTGAGGTATTGGCGTCGGATGTTGTCTTTAAGCATCCCTAGAGATGTCGGTCGATCACGATACACTTGCGACTTCAGGTAACCCCAAAGCCAATAATCACACGGACTGAGATCTGGGGACCTGGGAAGCCAAGCATGACGAAAGTGGCGGCTGAGCACACGATCATCACCAAACGACGCGCGCAAGAGATCTTTCACGCGTCTAACAATATGGTTTTTTTTGTTCTAATAAAACCCCATGTCATTCCAAGCATGTGTGTCAATTTGTACCTCTCTATCTACATTATTCCGTGGTTTATTGAGTTCCCAAATTTATACTGACTTTTTGATCACCCGTTATATCAAAAACAGTTTTGCATCACCCCGGTTCCCAGAACGCCTGAAGACAGACGTTGACTGTGCATATAGTATCAACGACATGGTTCCTTTGACTGTTCAGAGTTGTCACTAAACCCGCCCAAAGATGTAAACAACCAAGCATGAGCAGCGTCTATTAGACGGAGGGAGTCCGACGGCCGACCAGTTCCAGTCATTCCACCAGGAAGGAGGTACACGGCTCGTGTTGTCTGTAGTTCCACCATGCCTAGACGGTCAATACCGCGGTTCGATTATGCCCGCGTTGTTACATTGTGCCAGGAAGGTCTCTCAACAAGGTAAGTGTCCAGGTGGCTCGGTGTGAACCAAAACGATGTTATTCGGACATGGAGGAGATACAGAGAGACAGGAACTGTCGATGACGTGCCTCACTCAGGCCGCGCAAGAACTACTACTGCAATGGATGACTGCTACCTACAGATTATGGCTCGGAGGAACCCTGACAACAACGCCACAATGTTGAATAATGCTTTTCCTGCTGACACAGGACGTCGAGTTACGACTCAAACTGTGCACAATAGGCTGCGTGATGCGCAACTTCACTCCCGACGTCCATGGCAAGTTCCATCTTTGCAACCACGACACAACGTAGCGCGATACAGATGGGCCCAACAACATGCTAAATGGACCGCTCAGGATTGGCATCACGTTCTCTTCACAGAAGAGTGTCGCATATGCCTTCAACCAGACAATCGTCGGAGACGTGTTTGGAGGCAACCCGGTCGGGCTGAACGCCTTATACACGCTGTCCGGCTCGTACAGCATGGTGGAGGTTACCTGCTGTTTCGAGATGACATTATGTGGGGCCGACGTACGCCGCTGGTGGTCATGGAAAGCGCCGTAACGGGTGAGCGATATGTGAATGCCATCCTCTTAGCGATAGTGCAACGATATCGGCAGCATATTGGCGAGACATTCGTCTTCATTGACGACAATTCGCGCCCCCATCGTGCACATCTTGTGAATGTCTTCCTTCAGGATATCGACACCGCTCGACTAGAGTGGTCAGCATGTTCTCCAGAAATGTACCCTATCGAACATGCCTGGGATAGATTGAAAAGGGCTGGTTATGGACGACGTGATCCACCAACCAGTCTGAGTGATCTACAACGAATCGCCGTAGAGGAGTGGGGCAATCTGGACCAACAGTACCTTGATGAACTTGTGGATAGTACGCCACGTCGAATACAGGTATGCATCAATGCAAGAGGGCGTGCTACTGAGAATGAGAGGTACCGCTTTGTACAGCAATTTGGACCACCACCCCTGTAGTTCTCGCTGCATGGTTTTACAACATGCAATGTGTGGTTTTCATGAGCAATAAAAAGGGCGTAAATGATGTTATGTTGATCTCTATTCCAAATTTCTGTGCAGGTTCCGGAACTCTCGGAACCGAGGTGATGCAAAACTTTTTTTGATGTGTGTATTGTTTAGCACAGTGAAGCCAACGAAGAGCTACAACGAAATGTTGCTGGGAGAGCGTCTCTCCATGGTTTTGCATCCTCGGATGTAATAAAGTAGTGTGCCTCCTCCGATATAAAAGGATTCCTGCAGCCAACTTGACTGGGGCGGCAATGCAAACAGTTCATGCTGCATTTGGCCAGAGGGGTAGAAGGCCGTCTAGTTCTCAGTTTGGTTACTCTGCGGTGTCGACAGTCCTCCAAATGCGGGCGGGACTGGTGTCATCATACTTGGGCATCGCTGTCGATTGTTAGACACGAAATCTGCTCTGTCACCACTACTCAGTGGACCTCCACTCAGACGGAATATCAGTAGTTTCGGGTGACCAGGGAAAATTTGTTACCAATGCATAACTGTCTAATTAATTACTTGGACTTTTTAATGAATTTATTTATAAGCTTGAGATTGCTATCGATGAATTAGTGATTACCTAAGCAATACGAATCCACTACTGTGAACGTGAGGCTTGACTACGTTGTTTGTACGTCTCTAAAATTTCTTTGGGTTGCAGTAGTTCTTTGACTTTATACATAACGAATAAAAACTTCGCGTAATCTTTGTTTATTGTTGTTCGGTACAAAAGCAATCAAATGAATGAAATGCACTGAAACCCGCCTCCGCAACCGATATCGCTAACGTATGCTTGTGTGATGCCACTCGACTTGGTGGTCCACCGGTTCAAATCCTACTGGTGGAAAATTTTCAACGTCAGTATTTGGCCGGTAGGGGGAAGGGAAGTGGTGGCCTAAAGTACCTGATCACCAGTCTTTGTGCCAATGGCTGGCGTTAATTCCAGACTCTCCACAGTCTGGAGTGAGAGCATGCGACACCGTTGTTGGAGGTCCACTGTCGGATGCAGGCGTTACACTCGTTGGCCCCTTTGTTCGATGATGACGATGACGTTTGTACTGAAACTTCCTGACAGATTAAAACTGTGTGCTGAACCGAGATTCGAACTCGGGACCTTTGCCTACCACTTGCCCGCGAAAGGCAAAGGTCCTGAGTTCGAGTCTCGGTCCGGCACACAGTTTTAATCTGACAGGAAGTTTCATATCAGCGCACACCCCTCATTCTGGGTGTTAGGATTGTTGGGCGCTCAACTGCGCGATTATCAGCGCCCGTACAAATTCCCAACCTTTGCTCAGACCAGTCTCGCCACTTGCATGAATGATGATGAAATGATGAGGACAACACAAACACCCAGTCATTTCGAGGCAGGTGAAAATCCCTAACCCCGCTGGGAATCGAACCCGGGGCCCTGTGCCCGGGAAGCGAGAACGCGACCGCGAGCTGCGGACCCTTTGTTCGAGAGGAGTAGGCTGTGTACCGGGATCGGGCTTCAGTCTCCCCCTTACCTTCACAAACCAATCCCACATAGATCATAGTCATCCACACAATACACACACACACTTTTCAATTAATAACAGGTCGGAGGATGTCAATGGTATACCGCCTCCACAGCGACATTACCTAGAACGACGATGCCGGATTCCTGCGTCTGCTTCTCTATGCAAATTTGCTGAGAATGGAAATACTTTGATGCCCTAAAATATTCGCTGCATCTATGTCGCCACCTTCACACCTTGCACAAACATACAGTGTGACCTTAGAAACATCCAAGCAGCTGTCAAAGCATCTATTTGCTACACCGTCTATTATGAATCTGGACTGTCTCCAACTGCCGCCTTCACCTGAGGATGATGCTCTTTTTCTACTAGTCTGTGATTTCATTCCTATGCTGTGAAACAAGCCCTACGTCAGAATTACTTTGTTTCATCTTAATTAAATTAATTTTCATATAATTTTAAGTGCTGATAACTAGCTAAGTACCGGATTTGCCCGGGTGCGTATTTATTCCAGCCTTCTATTAGCCCATCTCCTCTTTCCAACTCTCTCTGTCCATACCCTCCTCCCCCTATTTCTCGCCAGGTTATCACTCTCACTCCAATGAGAGGCTGGTGGTTCTTACCCTCACAGTATTTGTTTGCATGTTGTAACTAATGCGTGTACCAAATTTAGTTGAAATCGTTCCAGAGATATACGATGAGTTTTCTACCCGTCGATTTGCCCAAGTACGTTTATGTCAAACTTACTTAACGTAGCCGGCCGTAGTGGCCGAGCGGTTCTAGGCGCTATAGTCTGGAACCGAACGACCGCTACGGTTGCAGGTTCGAATCCTGCCTCGGGCATGGATTGTGTGATGTCCTTATGTTAGTTAGGTTTATGTAGTTCTAAGTTCTAGGGGACTGATGACCTCAGAAATTAAGTCCCATAGTGCTCAGAGCCATTTGAACCATTTATTTAACGTATTTGACCAGTACTTCTAGCGAATTTCGCCCTGCAGTTCCATTTTCACGCAGCTCAATGGTTATGACGTCGTATTTCCTGAAATGTTTCCTGTACAATGATATAATTTTGCAGTTAAATCCAGTGGTAGATGCGGATATTGCTTGCAAAATGTGTTGCGAATAGAGTGAGAAGTAAGGAAGCAATAAAGTAAAACGCCATGAGTGATGCAGAAGTTTTGCACGCATCTTCTGAACTATGTGTAGAACATTGACATATTTTTGTAGGTATATTCAGCGGCAGATGTGGATACTATCTGCAAAATGTTCTGTAAAGAGAATCGGTAGCAACGAAGTAACGAATTTAAACGTTTTGCATAACGTAGTTTTTCACGTCGTATCTCCTGAACTATGTGTGGTAAAATGATATAGTTTTTATGGTACAATCGGTGGTATATGTGAATAATGTCTGCAAAATGAGTCACGAATAAAGTTAGTAGTACGGAATTAGTAAATTAAAACATCTTGCTTCATACGGAAGTTTTGCTGTATGAACAGCGAAACTGTAGTGAACGATACACTTTTTTCCTTTCACCATTTTGGAGAAAGAAAACTGGTGTTCTTAGGATCGGAGCGTGGAATGTCAGATCCCTTAATCGGGCAGGTATGTTAGAAAATTTAAAAAGGGGAATGGATAGGTTAGAGTTATAGTGGGAATTAGTGAAGTTCGGTGGCAGGAGGAACAGGACTTTTGGTCAGGTTAATACAGGGTTATAAATACAAAATCAAACAGGGGTAATGCAGGAGTGGGATTAATAATGAATACAAAAATTGGAGTGTGGGTAAGCTACTACAACCAGCACAGTGAACGCATTATTGTGGCCACGATAGACATGAAGCCCACGCCTACTACAGTAGTACAAGTTTGTATGCCAACTAGCTCTGCAGATGATGAAGAAACTGATGAAATGTATGATGAGATAAAAGAAATTATTCAGGTAGTGAAGGGAGAAGAAAATTTAATAGTCATGGGTGACTGGAAATCGAGAGTAGGAAAAGGGAGAGAAGGAAACATAGTAGGTGAATATGGATTGGGTCTAAGAAATGAAAGAGGAAGCCGCCTGGTAGAATTTTGCGCAGAGCATAACTTAATCATAGCTAACACTTGGTTCAAGAATCATGAAGGAAGGTTGTATACATGGAAGAACCCTGGAGATACTAGAAGGTCTCAGACAGATTATATAATGGTAATACACAGATTTAGGAAACAGGTTTTAAATTGTAAGACATTTCCAGGAGCAGATGTGGACTCTGCCCACAATCTGTTGGTTATGAACTGTAGATTAAAACTGAAGAAACTGCAAAAAGGTGGGAATTTAAGGAGATGGGACCTGGATAAACTGAAAGAACCAGAGGTTGTACAGGGTTTCAGGGAGAGCATAAGGGAACAATTGACAAGAATGGGGGAAAGAAATACAGTAGAAGAGGAATGGGTAGCTCTAAGGGATGAAATAGTGAAGGCAGCAGAGGATCAAATAGGTAAAAAGATGAGGGCTAGTAGAAACCCTTGGGTAACAGAAGAAATATTGAATTTAATTGGTGAAAGGAGAAAATATAAAAATGCAGTAAATGAAGCAAGCAAAAAGGAATATAAACGTCTCAAAAATGAGATCGACAGGGGAAGTGCAAAATGGCTAAGCAGGGATGGCTAGAGGACATATGTAAGTATGTAGAGGCTTATCTCACGAAGGGTAAGATAGATACTGTCTACAGGAAAACTAAAAAGACCTTTGAAGAAACGAGAACCACTTGCATGAATATCAAGCGCTTTGATGGAAACCCAGTTCTAAGCAAAGAAGGGAAAGCAGAAAGGTGGAAGAAGTATATAAAGGGTCTATACAAGGACGATGTACTTGAAGACTATATTATGGAAATGGAAGAGGATGCAGATGAAGATGAAATGGGAGATATGATACTGCGTGAAGAGTTTGACAGAGCACTGAAAGACCTGAGTCGAAACAAGGCCCCCAAGGACGATGTACTTGAAGACAATATTATGGAAATGGAAGAGGATGCAGATGAAGATGAAATGGGAGATATGATACTGCCTGAAGAGTTTGACAGAACACTGAAAGACCTGAGTCGAAACAAGGCCCCCGGAGTACACAACATTCTATTAGAACTACTGATAGCCTTGGGAGAGCCAGTCCTGACAAAACTCTACCATCTAGTGAGCAAGATGTATGAGACAGGTGAAATACCCTTAGATTTCAAGGAAAATATAATAATTCCAATTCCAAAGGAAGCAGGTGTTGACAGATGTGAAAATGACCGAACTATCAGTTTAATAAGTCACAGCTGCAAAATACTAACGCGAATTCCTTACAGACGAATGGAAAAACTGGTAGAAGCCGACCTCGGGGAAGATCAGCTTTTTATTCCGTAGAAATATGGGAACACGTGAGGCAATACTGACCCTACGACTTATCTTAGAAGCTAGATTAAGGAAAGGCAAACCTACGTTTCTAGCATTTGTAGACTTAGAGAAAGCTTTTGACAATGTTGATTGGAATACACTGTTTCAAATTCTGAAGGTGGCTGGGGTAAAATACAGGGAGTGAAAGGCTATTTACAATTTTTACATAAACCAGATGGCAGTTATAAGAGTCGAGGTACACGAAAGGGAAGCAGTGGTTGGGAAGGGAGTGAGACAGGGTTGTAGCCTCTCCCCGATGTTATTCAATCTGTATATTGAGCAAGCAGTGAAGGAAACAAAAGAAAAATTTGGACTAGGAATTAAAATCTATGGAGAAGAAATAAAAACCTTGGAGATTTGCCGACGACATTGTAATTCTGTCAGAGACAGCAAAGCACTTGGAAGAGCAGTTGAACGGAATGGATAGTGTCTTGAAAAGATGAACATCAACAAAAGCAAAACGAGGATAATGGAATGTAGTCGAATTAAGTCGGGTGATGCTGAGGGAATTAGATTAAGAAATGAGGCACTTAAAGTAGTAAAGGAGTTTTGCTATCTGGGGAGTAAAATAACTGATGATGGTCGAAATAGGATATAAAATGTAGATTGTCAATGGCAAGGAAAGCGTTTCTGAAGAAGAAAAATTTGTTAACATCGAGCATAGATTTAAATGTCAGGAAGTCGTTTCTGAAAGTATTTGTATGAAGTGCAGCGATGTATGGAAGTGAAACGTGGACGATAAATACACTCCTGGAAATTGAAATAAGAACACCGTGAATGCATTGTCCCAGGAAGGGGAAACTTTATTGACACATTCCTGGGGTCAGATACATCACATGATCACACTGACAGAACCACAGGCACATAGACACAGGCAACAGAGCATGCACAATGTCGGCACTAGTACAGTGTATATCCACCTTTCGCAGCAATGCAGGCTGCTATTCTCCCATGGAGACGATCGTAGAGATGCTGGATGTAGTCCTGTGGAACGGCTTGCCATGCCATTTCCACCTGGCGCCTCAGTTGGACCAGCGTTCGTGCTGGACGTGCAGACCGCGTGAGACGACGCTTCATCCAGTCCCAAACATGCTCAATGGGGGACAGATCCGGAGATCTTGCTGGCCAGGGTAGTTGACTTACACCTTCTAGAGCACGTTGGGTGGCACGGGATACATACGGACGTGCATTGTCCTGTTGGAACAGCAAGTTCCCTTGCCGGTCTAGGAATGGTAGAACGATGGGTTCTATGACGGTTTGGATGTACCGTGCACTATTCAGTGTCCCCTCGACGATCACCAGTGGTGTACGGCCAGTGTAGGAGATCGCTCCCCACACCATGATGCCGGGTGTTGGCCCTGTGTGCCTCGGTCGTATGTAGTAATGATTGTGGCGCTCACCTGCACGGCGCCAAACACGCATACGACCATCATTGGCACCAAGGCAGAAGCGACTCTCATCGCTGAAGACGACACGTCTCCATTCGTCCCTCCATTCACGCCTGTCGCGACACCACTGGAGGCGGGCTGCACGATGTTGGGGCGTGAGCGGAAGACGGCCTAACGGTGTGCGGGACCGTAGCCCATTTTCATGGAGACGGTTGCGAATGGTCCTCGCCGATACCCCAGGAGCAACAGTGTCCCTAATTTGCTGGGAAGTGGCGGTGCGGTCCCCTACGGCACTGCGTAGGATCCTACGGTCTTGGCGTGCATCCGTGCGTCGCTGCGGTCCGGTCCCAGGTCGACGGGCACGTGCACCTTCCGCCGACCACTGGCGACAACATCGATGTACTGTGGAGATCTCACGCCCCACGTGTTGAGCAATTCGGCGGTACGTCCACCCGGCCTCCCGCATGCCCACTATACGCCCTCGCTCAAAGTCTGTCAACTGCACCTACGGTTCACGTCCACGCTGTCGTGGCATGCTACCAGTGTTAAAGACTGCGATGGAGCTCCGTATGCCACGGCAAACTGGCTGACACTGACGGCGGCGGTGCACAAATGCTGCGCAGCTAGCGCCATTCGACGGCCAACACCGCGGTTCCTGGTATGTCCACTGTGCCGTGCGTGTGATCATTGCTTGTACAGCCCTCTCGCAGTGTCCGGAGCAAGTATGGTGGGTCTGACACACCGGTGTCAATGTGTTCTTTTTTCCATTTCCAGGAGTGTAGTTTAGACAAGAAGAGAATACAAGCTTCCGAAATGTGGTGCTACAGAAGAATGCTGAAGATTATATGGGTAGATCACATAACTAATGAGGAGGTATTGAATAGAGCCGGCCGCGGTGGTCTCGCTGTTAAGGCGCTCAGTCCGGAACCGTGCGACTGCTATGGTCGCAGGTTCGAATCCTGCCTCGGGCATGGATGTGTGTGATGTCCTTAGGTTAGTTAGGTTTAAGTGGTTCTAAGTTCTAGGGGACTGATGACCACAGAAGTTAAGTCCTATAGTGCTCAGAGCCATTTGAACCATTTTTATTGAATAGAATTGGGGAGAAGAGAAGCTTGTGGCACAACTTGACAAGAAGAAGGGATCGGTTGGTTGGACATGTTCTGAGACGTCGAGGCATCACCAATTTAGTATTGGAGGGCAGCGTGGAGGGTAAAAATCGAAGAGGGAGACCAAGAGATGAATACACTAAGCAGATTCAGAAGGATGTAGGCTGCAGTAGGTACTGGGAGATGAAGAAGCTTGCACAGGATAGAGTAGCATGAAGAGGTGCATCAAACCAGTCTGAGGACTGAAGGTCACCACCACCACAACAACAACAACAACAACAACAACAACAACATCGTTTTGTGGGAGTTGTCTCCGGGAAAAAGTTTCGTAAAGATGTGATATTATGTGTAAAGTTTGTTGCAAGTCTGTGAGTGCTCTAATTCTCAAATACTGGATGATTAAAGTACAGGTATTCTAGTGTCGTGAGCTACTCTGCCTTTCGACCCCGTTTGATAGATATCGATGGTTTCCAGACAGGAAGCGATATGTGTACCAAGTTTGGTAACCGGTTGGCCCTGACTGGTATTAGTACGCAATCTGCCTGCATAAAATTACAATAAAGAATGAAAGGAAATTTCCGTTAACACAATTGATTAATTAAGTCCCCAGCAACTATAAAAGCTACGAAACAACAAAGCACAAGCGTAACTGTTCTGTGTGTGGAAGTGTGATTCAACGTACATGTATCTGGCACGGTTCTTCCTCAATACGTCCAAAAAAAATACAGACAAAAATAAAAGATGATATTAATAAGTAAGTATAATATAACTAAATAAATTTTGGCTTTGCACTGATCCTTCAATAACCTAACATATAAAATACAGTAAGGAATACAAATGCTTGCATACATGTGATTTTACATAATAGTTTACACAAGTATCATTTGTTAAATAATTCAATCAATAGCGTCAGCAATGACGAATAGGTACAGGTTCATAAACAGTAAATACACAAAAAATCAGTTTATACAAATATTCACATAAAATCTTTTCAATAGTTCAATAAACAAGTAGCACTCCTCAGAGTAGTTGACAGTTCCAACAGTAGCACCCAGCAATGGTCAACAGGTGCAAATAGCAGTCCCATAACATTTCATCAGCAGTATTTAAACAGGTCCATCAGTGGCACCCAGCAATGTTGAACAGGTGCAGACAGCAACAAGTAACATTATCTCAGTAGAAGCAGTTCCATCAGTGGGACCCAGTAATGTTGAACGGGTGCAGACAGCAACAAGTAACACTATCTCAGTGGAAGCAGTTCCATCAGTAGCACCCAGTAATGTTGAGCAGGTGCAGACAGCAACAAGTGATATCATTTCAGTAGAAGCAGTTCCATCAGTGGCACCCAGCAATGTTGAGCAGGTGCAGACACCAACAAGTGACATCATTTCAGTAGAAGTAGCTCCAACAGTGACACACAGTAATGTTGAACAGGTGCAGACAGCAATAACTGACATCATTTCAGTAGAAGCAGTTCCATCAGTGGCACCCATTGATGTTGAACAGGTGCAGGTAACAGTCCATAATATTCACTATCAATAATTAAACAGTTCATCAGAGTCCATCAGCAGTAATTAAACATTTCCAAGTGTCACCCATCAATGTTGAACAGGTGCAAGCACGAACAACAGTTTGAATGAACACACGATTGCTTTTACAAAATTATTATCAATGCTGTTATACTAAACATACAAATTATAATAAACACACAAATGATATCAAGATAATTGTCATATTAACTATTACAAATACACCAATATCAGTAAACCTATAATATTTATGGGTGTCAGTGCAAGCCACAACAAACAAGTAAAATAATATTTAGGAGATAGTTCGGTACCAATTATTTGGGATTAGGAAAGGAAAACACACAAAACACACTCACTCATCTTTTATCCACATATTAAGTACTACTGTGTCATTGAATAGTGTTAACTGTGTAAATGCAATTCTGTCAAAATTTGATGTTCAACATGTGTATCAAGTAGTAGTGGCAGCAGAGTATAACAGTCAATAATATTTAGTCAGCGTCATAGTCATCATGTCAAGACCAATGTTTGTCAAGCCAAATCAAAATGTATGGTTGCTGAACAACTGCCGGTGTGCCAAGATACGTAATTACTTCCTCTCTCCAAAAAAAAAAAAAAAAAAAAAAAAAAAAAAAAAAAAAAAAAAAAAAAAAAAAAGTATATACTGCTCATTGATTTAACAATGTGAGTGTGTAGGCAATCTTCCTTTCACTTGAGTGTTCTAGTCTGCCATCTTCATCCTCCTTGTTCCATATAAACCAACAAAAAATAAATATGCTCTTCACTTACTTTACCTCTTATCCACCAAAACTCCAATAATCATCAGCATCACATAATCTTAGTACTTCAATAATACCTCTTACGTCAATTCATATAAACTTTATCATCAATATCATTTACCTTACCTCTTGTCCACCAAAACACCAATAATCATCAGCATCACATAATCTTTATACTTCAATAATACCTCTTACGTCGATACATATAAACCTTATCACCAATATCATTTCACTTCCATAACAACTCTTTCCTCTAGCCAGTCTCCTCCAACAAGTACAGATAAAATCCTAGTGCACACTTCATTTCATCATCCCACACAATCCGAAGACACAATGTCCACACACAACCTCTGTGTAATCCACCTGACCCAAATCTTCTACTCATTATGAATTATAAAATACATTTTGGTTACCTTGTCCATCATTAAGTAAAAGAAATGCATACATGGCCTCTAACAGCCTTTAGTTTGGATAACTTTCAGTAAGTAAGTACGAGTATGGAGTGTGAATGATCGTAATATTTCACAGTGTGTACACCACTTCAAGAATCATGGCAAAACAGAAGCAAACATGTGGAGTATTTCTTGTGTCAAGTGTCACTTGCTATTTCAATTGCTCAAGAAGAATGCAGTGTAATAACTGTCAATGGTCTAAACCTAGTGTTGGTGTGTCATGTCGTTAGCTTCCTTCCTAGTAACATAAATTTATACAGCTTCCATAAAACCTCCAGCTCATGTGATTTCAATGAAGTTTCTTGTACCAATGTCATTCGTAGAATTATAGCAGTTCATTTTCTTATCTTAAAATATAAAGCACTGAGCGAAGCAAAACATGCAATAGCGAGTAAATATACCGGTAGAGAACAGAATGTCAACAAGTGGATGTAGCACAATCCCTACAACGAGGCTCTGCCAAGCGAACAATCTATAATTAATACCATAGTGTGACCTAAACTCCATGTTCATACACCGCATATCAGCATTTCTATATACCAAATTAAAGAGTAGTTATGACAAAAAACAAAAATGTATAAACATGCAATCCATAGGCAAAGCAGCAAATATATATCTTACATAATAAACAGGTCATTAGCATCATATCAGCATAAGCAAATAAATGTTCATACGCAATCTTAATAAGTAAACATGAAGGCGCAAGCAGATAAATCACCAAGTATGACTTACATACATGACCATATCAGCACGACTGATCAGGTGACAATTATAATTTAAATAAATAAGCACAGCAGGCACATAATAAAAGAAAATGTGACATCAGTGAAAAAGCAGTGCAGCCAAGCGATGCATAATATACACAAGTAACAACTCTGATCATTAATCAATCATTGTCAATATCAGTTAACACGAAGTATGAATCACGTAATCGCGAGCAGCAAATTACGTCTAAAGTACGTACCAAGTGGAAATATGTTACCTGAAAAATAAACTCAATTAATAGTTACCTTTTTAGTTTATTACTTTCTTCTTCGAAATTACATTCTTCCTGAAATTTTCTCGATAGCAAGTCCTCTTAAGGTCGGACACACACATAATTTACCTGAAGTTCTTAAATATTTTATACAACCGTATCCTGAAAAATACTGAACGCTAATAACGTAATTTATCAAGACACTATAGCTTTATACTGAATTTAATCGGAGAAATTAGACTGTGTATTTGTTTACGGCTGTCAGTGCATTCGCACTGAGCGCTCGATCAGCTGTAGGTACGCGTGACGTAGGAAGTAATTGTTTGCGGTAAACGACTGCCTTGTGCGGCGCGCAGACTTGACTGTTGCTTTGAGTATGTCCCGCCGCCAGAACACGGCGCTGTATCCTTATATTCTCTGCGTGTTTACATGTAACTGTTAGTTTCTCAAAAGTATGTCATACCACAAAAATTTTAACGTTCGATACATTAGGTATTCCCCTAGAGCGCCGAGATTTAAGAGTTTCTACTTCAACGGTGTTATCATGAATAATTTTGCGAACCCTATTTGGACCGTTATAAAGCAGAAAAAATTTACAACAGAAGCCTTTCCCTTTGTGAGACAAACGATAAGACTTAATTAACACCTTTTGACCAACTGACAAAGTTTTTAAACGACCAGGACGTTTAGCTGATTTCTCTCTTCTAGCAGCCGCAGTTGCAATATTTTGTAGAGCGAGGTTGACAACTTCAGAATGCCGCAGTTTCCCTGTAGGCGGAAAAGGAACTATTTCAGAAATGCGATTTGTCGGTGCTTTATTTTTTAATCTCAATATAGGCGGTAAAGAAGTGGAATCATTAGGGAGTTCATTCAGAATGTTTTGAAAAATATGAAGATACTGATCCCACGACTCTGATGACAATAAAGACGACAAAATTTATTGATTTCCTTCATCCATCTCTCTGAAGCGTTCGATTGAAATACATCAATTGCTTCAAAAAGCATTTCTAAATAAGTGTCAATATCGAAAAAAATTGTTCAAATGGCTCTGAGCACTATGGGACTTAACATCTGAGGTCATCAGTCCCCTAGAACTTAGAACTACTTAAACCTAACTAACCTAAGGACATCACACATATCCATGCCCGAGGCAGGATTCGAACCTGCGACCGTAGCGGTCGCGCGGTTCCAGACTGAAGCGCCAAGAACCGCCACACCGGCCGGCCGGCAATATCGAGAGATCAGCTGTGCTCTCATACGAAGTTTTGCAGGATTGGTTGCAGGCAGGTATCAGCGTTTGTTGCTTCCAACGCACGTTAGTATGCGACTTCCTCGTCAGGTCGTGAAGGCCAAAGGGATGTCTAACAGCCGCCATATCATGTCCTCTACCTTGCGACGTCATTTGGAGGCGGTATGGAGGCACGTCTGGGTGGCACACCGATCTCCCGTCCGTTTTGCAGTTTTTCATGTAGGTGAGTCGCTACTACTAGGTCAAGTAGCTCCTCAGTCGGCATCACGAAGCTGAGTGCACCCCGTAACACTCCCCCTACCAAGGAAAAATTTTTGGCAGTGCCGGGAATCGAACACGGGACTTCCGCATGGCAGCTATCTATGCTGAACGCTGAGCTACTGAGGCGGACACATGATAGTGTAGCTTGGATTATCGAAATTCGAAAATTTGAGCCACACGAAGAAATCTGGTAAAGTAAAAAGATCGGTATGGGAAGGAATGGATAATTTCACGAAATTTGGTGTAGTCGCCGAAAGTGTTTGTCACGTTACATCAGACCAAAATTTTATCACATAGAATTGTAGATCATAGCTTACAAAATAGTTTTCATCTAAAGCAATGGATCTGGAATGGATCGACTGTTCGCAATCGATCTCACATTTATGAAAAGAGCGACGAGGCGATCAGAATTATTTGACAAGTGAGATTTACTCGTTTGCAACAAAAATGTCTTTATTGGAAAAGAGAGAGAACAATAGGTATCTTGTATAATATTTACACTATTGGCCATTAAAATTGCTACACCAAGAAGAAATGCAGATGATAAACGGGTATTCATTGGACAAATATATTATACTAGAAGTGACATGTGATTACATTTTCACGCAATTTGGGTGCATTAATTCTGGGAAATCAGTACCCAGAACAACCACCTCTGGCCGTAATAAGGGCCTTGATACGCCTGGCCATTGAGTCAAACAGAGCTTGGATGGCGTGTACAGGTACAGCTGCCCATGCAGCTTCAACACGATACTACAGTTCATCAAGAGTAGTGACTGGCGTATTGTGACGAGCCAGTTGCTCGGCCACCTTTGACCAGACGTTTTCAATTGGTGAAAGATCTGGAGAATGTGCTGGCCAGGGCAGCAGTCGAACATTTTCTGTATCCAGAAAGGCCCGTACAGGACCTGCAACATGCGGTCGTGCATTATCCTGCTGAAATGTAGGGTTTAGCAGGGATCGAACGAAGGGTAGAGCCACGGGTCGTAACATATCTGAAATGTAACGTCCAGTGTTGAAAGTGCCGTCAATGCGAATGGCACCCCATTCCATTACGCCAGGTGATAGCCAGTATGGCGATGACAAATACACGCTTCCAATGTGCGTTCATCGGGATGTCGCCAAACATGGATTCGACCATCATATGCTGTAAACAGAACCTGGATTCATCCGAAAAAACGACGTTTTGCCATTCGTGCACCCAGGTTCGTCGTTGAGTACACCACTGCAGGCGCTCCTGTCTGTGATGCAGCGTCAAGGGTAACCGCAGCCATGGTCTCCGAGCTGATAGTCAATGCTGCTGCAAACGTCGTCGAATTGTTCGTGCAGATGGTTGTTGTCTTGCAAACGTCCCCATCTGTTGACTTAGGGGTCGAGACGTGGCTACACGATTCGTTACAGCCATGCGGATAAGATGCCTGTCATCTCGACTACTAGTGATACGAGGCCGTTGGGATCCAGCACGGCGTTCCGTATTACCCTTCTGAATCCACCGATTCCATATTCTGCTAACAGTCATTGGATCTCGACTAACGCGAGCAGCAATATCGCGATACGGTAAACCGCAATGGTGGTAGGCTTCAATCCGACCTTTATCAAAGTCGGAAACGTGATGGTACGCATTTCTCCTCCTTACACTAGGCATCACAACAACGTTTCACCAGGCAACGCCGGTCAACTGCTGTTTGCGTATGAGAAATCTGTTGGAAACTTTCCTCATGTCAGCACGTTGTAGGTGTCGCCACCGGCGCCAACCTTGTGTGAATGCTCTGAAAAGCTAATCATTTGCATACCACAGCATCTTCTTCCTGTCGGTTAAATTTCGCGTCTGTAGCACGTTATCTTCCTGGTGTAGCAATTTCAATGGCCAGTAGTGTAAATTCAAACGTTCCACGCTATAGAGACTTTCGTCTGTTCTGTCAACAGCTTAAGAATTATCCAGAGCACATTTGCAGGCAATTGACCCACCCGGATAGCCGCGCACGCGATTACGGTGCGACCAGGTTTCGAGCAGGCGCGGCGACCCCGGGTCGATTCCGCTGTGCGGATTAACAACGAGGTGAGGTGTGCCTGCCAGAGTGGATGTTGTTTTTAGGTGGTTTCCCACATCCGAGTAGGTGATCACTCGGCTGGTACCCATGTCCCACCTCAGTCACATGATTTGCAAACATCTTGAAAAAAAGTTCTCATACTTTCATGTGGGATATCACTAGACGCTGAAAACAAGACCCTCATGAATGATCACAGGTTCGTTTGACCCATAGGGAACCAGCACAGAAACGCTGAAAGATCTAAGTTTTTAAATGTGAGCTGCCCAGCTAAAACCTACTTTCATTGTTTCAAGAACCAGTGGTGACAGTTTAAGGAATGTACTACTCACCGGCACAGAGTTCGTGAGGGCAAAGTTTGACCAGTAACAGAGCGTACAGGGCCATTTAAATAGTCGTTCTTCCCGTCCTCCAACGCGAATGAAAAGGGAGATATCCCTAATATGTGGTACAACGTGAAGTGCCCTCTGTCATGCATTCTACAGTCTTTTTCAGGGTGTGTAGATATGTATGGTGCCCGAAAAGACGCGTAAATGGCGAGCCACGTCATTAAAATGGATTGGCTAAAGAAACCTCGAACGCCCCTCTCTGATCAACATTCGCTATTGAGCTGTGGTAAAAATCGCTGTTTTGAAGAGCGCGCCGCAGCGCGTAGTGTGAAGCAGTCGCCCTCCGTTTCTGGCGGTGGCCTCGCTGTGGCAATTGCAGCTTTGGTGTCTCCCTCTGGTGGGAAAGGGGAAAGGTTGCCTGTTCACGTGCATTTAAGGGGCGCTATGAGCTCGCCAGTGGGTCAGTCTGGGTCAGTCTTTCGTCCCCAGCTTGCTAGTCTGTCTCTCGTCCGCGTTTGTTATGCAGTTAGTGTCTGTCTGTGGTTCGGAGTGCTAGTGTGTCTGTCGTTCGGATCAACCTTTAAAGCCGGCAAAATGAGAATCTTTCCACTCCGCCAGTAAGATAACTCAGCGAGTGGTCGCCCGGTCGGGGCTTAGTTCCTGCATCTGAGTCTGCGCGTTAGGCAGCCAGTCTGCTCGAGTTTGCTCAGACAATGGTCATTGGCAGTTGGATCGATCGGTTGGTCGGTGGCGCACTAAGACACAAGATGACTTGTCCGTCTTGAGCGTCGGTGCATGTGAGGTCGCCGCCACGTGTGTCCAGTGGGCCGCGGCGTATAGCGAGGGGTAGTGACTTCGCGGTCGACACGAGAGCAACAGGAGTCAACCCACGACATCAGTCTGGCCGGTGCGAGCTGCGACGTCCTGAGACGGGAGATCGGCGCGCCTTCCTGCGTCCGTTGAAGCGACTGGCAGCGGACGGTTCGGGAGAGCGATTTGGGAGTGCTGCGCCAGGTCTTCTCATGAAATCGCAGTTTATTAGAAGTTAAATGATTGGTGATATCTTGTTTGATTTACTCTTGTTAAATTCTACTTGTTTTCTTGGTGAGGTCACCAGCCGTCTTGTTTTGGGGTCGTCCCATCATTCTTCTCCGTTTGCCCACCCGCGGGAAGGTGGTTGTTTATAAATTGGGTAGTCCGTTTTTCCCTTGTGGATTAGAGGCTGGTTAGAGCAACCTGTGGTTCGGGTTGTTCGGTAAGCTCCCTATCGATCTACCGTACGTTAGTTGCTGCTTCTGTCATGTTTGTCGAATTTGGTGTGTTAACGAATTTATTGCTTGGAGTGTAACGACCTAATACCTGAATATGTTTTGATCTTTAGAAACTTTGATATTATTGCCTATGGTCTTGAGAGGCGGTATCTGTGTACTGTAGAGCATCTTAACTATTGTTTGGCCAACCTTGTAGAATTTTATATAAGATTGCATTTCATGGACTTTTATTTAAATGATCATTTTAGTATATAAAGTTGCCACCCTTGTACCGTAAGACTTTTCTTAGAAGTCAAAATCAAGTTGCACCTTCGATGGCAAGGTTAATATTTTAAATGTTTGTGTTTTGTACCATTTCCATCCCTCCTACAGGGGGGTGCATAGTTTGTGTGCTTGTGTAAATTGTTAAAACTCTTAGTTTAAAGTTATCTGGTGTGTTGCAGATTTGCACCAGTGTAGTCTTTCAGAGACTGTTGTGAGAGGTCGTAACTACAGCCGTGTCAAAAGGGAGCAGCAAGGTTCTCTGCCCGAAAGCTCATACAGTCGTAACTTGTTTCTTTCTGCCTCTGAATAAATTCTAACTTTGATATTTAGAGGGTGCTTTCTGGTTATAATTTTAAATCTGTTTCTTTTTTTAAAAAAATCTTTTAGCCACTATTAAAGTGAATAAAATTCCCATTTGTTAAAAGGAATTTGGTTATGATTTCATCAGTTACTCCCTGGCAACTACTTCCATGCTTACATAGTGTGATTAAATGTGTTCATGTTCTTGATGAATCGCTAGTAAATAAAATAAATTCTTAAGAATATTCTTTGAAAAAAAATCACGGTTCAGGTATGATTAAGGGTGGCACTAGATATCCTCGTTTTGTGCGAGATAGAGCGAACATGGGGCGAGAAGCGATGCTGCAGCTTATGGCAAATGAGAACACGGCAAGTGCCATAACTGAACTTCCCAGAATCTTCGCACAGTGGAAGAGGAGTCACAATAAGCGACCACGCGTCTCGGCTTGTCCATAGATACACCACCATTTCTGAGAAAACACATAAGTCATAAGCCTTTTAGCGTACGATAGTCGTTGCCGGAAATGTGGTGCAGTGGCTAGCGTTTCAGCTTCTCAGCTTTGCCCCCCATGTTTAAACCCCTATTATTGTTTTTATTTGTTTATTTATTTTTTAATTATCTACCTATGTCCGTAGAAGATTACTACACGAATGTTTCTTTTCGAGTTATGGCATACAATGGTATTATATTAATTGTAAATTTACTACTGGATTTCACAAAAAGCGTCATACATGTATTATATAATGCAGTCTTTTGAAATTTTCGTAGTCTTAAATTTCATTCTTATATCAAGTCTTATACTGATTCTTACAATTTATTCGTATATTTACCCTTCAGAAAGATTTCGTGCATTATCTTGGACGGTATTAATAGTAGACATTCGAGACGTATTAATTCCCAACACCATCAGCATCTCACAATTGCAGGTTTACCTAAGTTACATTTCTTCGTAGGAATCTCACTCAGAAAGAAACGTCGTTAACATTGCTGGAGATTTCGAAAGTTTGCAATAATTTCGCGGCAGAGCAAGCATAACGGATTACTTTACCGAAAATTGGCGCTTGAAACTGATGACAAATCAAGAAGCACTACAGGAATTTAGCCGAAAACAATTTGCATTAATTTTCTCATTCATTTTATATTCATTCACCAAACATACAATCAGTATACGAATAAGGACAACGTCATTTCAGTACACACTGGAGAAGAGTAGTGTAATAAGAATCTATGAGAATGGGTAGATAAATGAAAAATAAAAATAAAAACAATAATCAGGCTTCGAACACGGGGTGCAAATAGTGGGAAGCCGCGATCCTGATCATTGTACTACCATTTCGGCTCAGATTGTCACCCGCTGAAAGGCACCTAAAGTATGTCGAAAACTTTGACCGCCGTTTTCTCAGAGACGGTCGAGTACCTACGAATAATTGAGATCGGATTAGGGCATTTTCTGAGTTCTCCTCATACGCTCCGGTGTAACGCGCATTTACGCAGGTTAACGCGCGTTTACGCAGGTTAACGCGCGATCGAGTTTCGAGTTCAGAAGGTGAACGGTAGAGTGCGTTAGTCGCTGCAGTTACCCCGCGCAATCTGTTCCGGTTTCATATATCTTGTAAGAGGATGTTCAGTGATGGAGTTGCACTATTCATACAAAATTATGAAAATTTCATCTAGGATCAGCAGTCAAGTATGTAATGCTGTCTGGATGAAAATAAAAGACATTGTAACGCTCATACTAGATGAATAAAAATGGATTGCCGGCCGCGGTGGCCGAGCTGTTCTAGGTGCTTCAGTTCGGAACCGCGTGACTGCTATGGTCGCAGGTTCGAATCCTGCCTTGGGCATGGATGTGTGTGATGTCCTTAGGTTAGTTAGGTTTAAGTAGTTCTAAGTTCTAGGGGACCGATTACCTCAGATGTTAAATCCCATAGTGCTCAGAGCCATTAGAACCATTTTTGAAAAATGGATTCAAATATGTCAATGATCCGGATGTTCCCTCATTGCATCGAAGCTTTCAATGGTAAACACGTCTGAATACAAAATCCTGAGGATTAAAATCCTCTGCATTTATAAACAATTTTCTTCTCTAGTGCTGTTAGCCCCATGTGACTATCACTTAATGTGGGTAGACATTCGCGCTTGTGGAAAAGACAGTGACTCAGGAATTTCCGTTCCATGTGGAAAACTCCCCGGAAAATCTTTGGATGTATCGAAACATGAGCATAAATAATGGAACATTTGGGCTGATGGAAAATTTAATGAGACCCTATGGGGAAAGCAGTTGACTTGCGAAAAAAATATCTTTAACTAGCGGGTAACAATAAAGTTTTTGTCATTCATTATTTCCCTTTTTTCTTTGTCATTTCGCTGTCATAAAATCAAAACCCATTCTTGCTATGCTCACCTTGTCAAAATTTTATTTTTGTGCAGTTCCGATGCAGTGTTACAAATTGCTAGCTTCCTTCTATTTCGTCAATTAGTAGCTCGATATCAGTTTTCACTTCCGGTTTCACTCATTTTTCGCTAGGTCCAACAAAAAAATAACAGAAATAAACAGCAAAAACTCGCGTTAACGTGATCCGTTGTAAGCTTATTGTCTAAATGCGCGATTCAAATGCGTGCGTCGGACTTCCATCACGTAACCGTAGGCTAAATGCTGCGATGGTCTTGTTTCACCATTGCTCGGTCACGTGCAGGAAGTGAGGCTGCAGCGTAGATGTACACTAATAGAAGGCAATGGAAATACTAAATCTCGAAAGCCAAAAACCGAACAAAATGATTTTAAAATTTCGAGATCTGCCTACTCTAGCGCCCATCACTCCTATTCATCCTTAAACTTTGGTTGAAGGTCAACAAATCTGAAGTCTGCAGAATTCGCCGAGGAGACAGACAATTTTGGTCACCAGATTCACAAGAGTGACACATGATGTATTACCAGGAGCTGCCTCTCCTCGTGTACAATGGAGTAGGTAGAATACGTGTAAGTAGACAAACAAGAATACCATTTCCAACACTAGCCTTTAAAAACACTCAAATATCCATTTTGTCCGATTTTCCGATTGCAAAAAGGCGCAAGGGACGCAGAAAATCACGCATGCGGCATCACTAAACATATTCATGTAAACAAATGCACAAACGCTCCTGAAAACGACAAATTCTGGAAAGTAGTTATGCTGAGCATCAAAGCATAAGTAAGTAATGTAATTTTCTTTATTTAAATCATTCACAGGGTTTACCATACGCGGGGTTTTCAAGTCAGTTTCGGGAATGCTTATAGTCGACTGGTACTAATACATCCATCCCCTCGCTATTTTGCTGCTGTGGTCTTCGGTTCGAAGACTTGTTTGATGCAGTTCTCCACGCTAGTCTACCCCGTGCTAGCCTCTTTATCTCAGAATCATTTCTGCAGCCCACGTCCATTTGATTTTGCTTAACGTACTCACTCCTCAGTCTACCGATTTCTTTCATTATGAAACCGACCATGTCGTATCAACCAAGCCCTTTTCTTAGTCAAGCTGTGCCATCAATTTATTTTTTTGATTCTGTACTTTATTTACCCGATCTACCCACCCAACCTTCAGCACTCTTATTCTCTTCTTGTCAGTATTGTTTATGAGAGAAGTACCTTCACAAAGACTTCGTAACAGATAAACCTACACATTGACTAGCCAAAACATTATGATCACTGCCCACCGCGTGGTTCATTGCCTACTGTTGGTGTTGCGGGCAGGTGACGCAGTAACGAAAGAATGTAAGCGGAAGACAGACAAATGGTTGGTTGGTCTAGGGGGGAGGGGGGAGGCGGGGGCAAACTTTTGGGTCTTCGGTCCCACAGACGAATGGGCAGCAATTATAGCGAAGAAACGAATCGCAAATGCGGACTTTGTTTTATCGTATGGCAATACAGACACGTAAGAAAGAAACAGACAAATCACTAATACAGCAAACGTTAATAATTGCAAACAAGCACCAGTAATATAACAAAGTTTAAGGATTACAAACAAACATCAAGTCTATTAATTTATTTTATTTATTTAGCGTATGGCAAGTACAAATCACGTATGAAAAATCTAAAAGTACATAACACACAAAACAGTTACAATATCACAAACAAACATCTAGGTAGAAATATAATCGATTGCACTGTTAGTCGCATCCATGCAGTCCCTTGTTGGCCCAGGGTAGGCCATCAGAGGGCATTCTACCACGATATGGTGAATTGTCTGCCTGTCAGCGCCGCAGTCGCACTGTGGTGATGGCACTATGCTCCATTTGTACAAGGAGTCCGCACAACGGCCGTGGCTCGTCCTTATCCTGTTAAGGGTAGACCTGTTAATATAATCTATCGACTCTGGAACTGCGAGCCGGAAGTCGTCGGGGCTCCCATTATAGGCTCTTCTGGAACACTCTTTAACAATGTGGCTGATGGTCTGACTTTTTCCGCAGTCACAGTGAGGGGATGGTATTTTACCCCATTTATACATGGAGTAAGGTCATCTACCATGATGAGTTCGAATCCTCTTTCGAGTGGACCACGTTTTGCGTAGTAGGTCAAAACCAGGTGGCATTCGTGTGATGCAAGGCGTGTTATGATTTTGCAATGCATTCCATTTTTCAGACCATGCGTTTGTGATACTGAAACCTTCTTGTACACAGGCACAGGTCCCTGCTGTTCTTGTTGGCGGGTTCCCAGGTCGAAGCCTACTGGTGTTTGCAGCCTCAATGTCTTGGTGGATTGGCAGGTTTCGATTTCTCATGATGTTTTTGTTTTCACGTACAAGGGCGTCAGTAGGTCGCAGGTGTGGCGGCGGGATGTTGGTTAATATTGGGAGCCATTGCGTTGGAGTGGGTTTAATTACTCCAGAAATCATCCTTAGAGTGTTACGCAACTGGACATTCACCTTTTCTACGTGTAGGCTGTTTAGCCAAATCGGAGCACAGTGTTCGGCAGCCGAGAATACAATTGCTAAAGCAGAGTTGCGGAGAGTGGAGGCCGTTACTCGGCAGTCTTTGTTAGGTGCTCTTTAAAAGATCGTGTTCTGTCCAGCGTCATGCCCAGGCACTTCGGAGTTTTATTGTGCCTGAGAATGGTGCTTTCAAATCGAATGTTGAGTTCCTTTCCAGCGAGTTTGTTGTTGAGATGGAATCAACTAACCTCTGTTTTGGAAGCATTTGGTTGAACTCTCCACTTGCGGAAATATTCACCCATTATCTTCAGGTCTTTCGTTAGAATGTCCTCAGATGCTTCAATTGTGCTACATCTTGAAATGCGGAAATCCACTGATATAAACGGTTCTGACAAAGTGCACATTGTTGAGGAGCTGCGGCTGGTAACGAGAATGTCTGAAACGGCAAAGCTGGCCGTCTATTGGCGTGCTACTGTCGTAAGCACCTGTGGAAAGTGGTTGGGCGATGGTAGGCCGTATGGTATTGGCCGACCATGTCTCATTACAAAACGTAAAGGTCGTAGGATCCTCCACTGTGTAATCCAGGATAGACAGCGATCTGTGGCAGATCTGATGACAAAGTACAGTGCCGGTACAGGCACAAGTGTTTCGGACCACACGGTTCAAAGGCCACTGTTAAAAATGAAGCTCCACATCACACGATCCCTACGTGTTCCAGTATTGACCCTCAGCACCACTGAGTTTTCACCGCCAATGAATAGAAACGTGTCGCCTGTCGAATGAATCGCTTTTTTTGTTACACCAGATGAATGATTGGTTCTTTACACGCTGTCATCCGGGCGAACAGCTGCACGAAACATGCACTGCGTCACAGACGCATGCCGGTGAGGGTACAATTGTGCTATTGGACCTCCATGAGATCCGTGGTAGTAATCGAAAGCATCAAGGCAGAAGTGAACAACGTGGACATTATTGCGGACTTCCTGAATCGCTTCATGCTTGAAGTCTCCCCTTACGGTGGTGACATCTTCCAGCAGAATAACTGTCTGTGTTGCAGGGTCAGGATTGCGATACAGTGGTTTGAGGGGTATTAAAGTGAGCTCACATTGATGTCTTGGCCAGAAAATGTGCCTAATCTGCACCCACTGGAAAACATATTGGGCGCTAGCTGCGTTCCCGTAAACCACCATCCTGTAATTTGTGGGAATTGCCTGACCCGTGCCAAGATATCTGGTGCCACATATTTCTGTAATCCTGTCAAGTACTTGTAGAATGCATAAAAAGCAGAATAGCTGCTGTATTGTGTTTTGACAGTGGACCAACAAGCTGTTAAACAGGTGGGCATAATGTTTTGACTCATCAGTGTATCTGATGTTGACAAATTTCTCTTTTTCGGAAACGTTTTTCTTGCCATTGCTAGTCTGCACTTTATACCTCCTCTACTTCGGTCATCGTCAGTTATTTTGCTACCCAAATTGCTAAGCTCATCTACTAGTTTTAGTGTCTCATTTCCTAATCGAATCCACTCATCGGCGCCTCTTTTAATTCGGCTACATACTATTACCCTAGTTTTACTTTTGTTTACGTCCGTCTTCTAATTTCTTTTCAAGGCATTACCCATTTGATTCAACTGAGCTTCCAAATCCTTTGCCGTCTCTGACAACATTACAAACCTCAAATTTTTATTTGTTCTGCCTGAACTGTAATTCCCATTCGAAATACCTCCTGCGTTTCCTTTACTGCTCGCCAAGTGTACACATTAAATAACGTTCGGGTAAGGCCATAACCCTGTCCTACTCCCTTCTCAACTAGTGCTTCCCTTTTACGACCTTTAACTTTCGTAATTGCAGTGTGTTTTCCGTGCAAACTGTAGATAACTTTTTGCTCTTTGTGTTTTACCCTGATACATTAAAAATTTCAAAGACTGCACACCACTCAACTTTGTCAAGAGCTTCGTCCGCATCTACAAGCGCTATAAAAGTAGGTTTGCTGTTCTTCTGTCTGTCTTCTAAGGTAAATCATAAGGTCATTATAGCATCGTGCGTTGCTATATTTATCCGGCACCGTAACTGATCTTCCTTGAGGTCTGATTCTACCAGTTTTTCCATTCTGCTGTAAATAATTCGCGTCATTATTTTGTACTCAAGACATTCAATTGATGGCTTGCTAATATTCATACCTGTCAGCACCTTGTCTGCAATAGAAATTATTCATTTCTTCTTGAAGTCTAAGAGTATTTCGCCTGTCTTATGTATTTTGTATATCAGGTGGAATTCTTTTGTCATGGCTGGTTCTCCCAAGGGTCCCAATAATTTTGAGGAAAAGTCAACTACTCCAGAGGACTTGTGGCGACTTATGTCTTTCAGTGGTCATTCCTTAGGTACTAGAGGTAATGGGAGATCATTATGGTCGTTTCCATGATCAGTGTGGGAGATTATGCAAGGAATCTGCAACAGCGTAGTTCTTGTGCTCATCCTACAGAAACAACATTGAATCACCTTTTGGTTGTTTCTTCTTCCGCAGTCTGATCCACACGTTTTCTCTGTTAGAAAAACGCATAATGTTTGTCGGTTAGAAAAAGCGATGTTGGAAACTGGCCAAACGACACATCTCTACACGTTGCATCAAAATATTTCTGACATGAGGTTAACCGAGCGATTAACTGAAATTTGAAAGGTAGTTTGTGAGTGAAAACTTCAGCATATTTTCACTTGTTTGATGCAAAACACCACCAAGCCGATGCTAATCTTGCCGGCCGGAGTGGCCGTGGGGTTCTAGGCGCTACATTCTGGAGCCGAGCGACCGCTACGGTCGGAGGTTCGAATCCTGCCTCGGGCATGGATGTGTGTTATGTCCTTAGGTTAGTTAGGTTTAATTAGTTCTAAGTTCTAGGCGACTGGTGACCTCAGAAGTTAAGTCGCATAGTGCTCAGAGCCATTTGAACCATTTGATACTAATCTTAAGTGACGGTTTCGACACTCACACGCAGTCACAGTCACTCAGTAGCCAGCTTATGGTATCGGACCAAATCAGTTACCAGAAAAGATCACAAAACGGATTGCCTGTGACGACGTTCCCTGTAATAGTACATAACTCGACCCCTTTGGACGTTCAGATCTCTATCCTGACCTGCATTAAGACGCGACGCGGATTTTGGTTATTCAGAAACCACAGTTAATTCATAAAATTCGTGATTTCGCGTGTTCGTCTTTCTCACACACTCGCTCTATTATTCGACAAAATTATCTCATCCATACAGAGTTCCTTGCACCCGCGTCCGAACATGATCAAGACTCCGAGCTGTTCATGGACTTTAGAAAGCAATTCTCTTAATGTACATATTACGCGCGAATGTACTGTCCTCTGATTCGATGATACGCATCATGGCAAATCCGATATTAAAATTAAACCACGCAATCCAGCGTCTTTTACTTTGGACCAATGAAAAATTAATACCTTTTATGAACAGCTTAGCAAAAGAACAAATTTATGAAACCCATAATACCAAAATAACTCCTTCTTTAAATAACACAACTATCGTAAAACGTTGCATGTTTCCCTAGTGCCATGAACTGGCTAGTAGCACTTAAAAGATTTCGCGAGTATGATAAATGCTCTCTGTGCAACAACGTATACTCAGCTAGTGGACATAACAACACTCATTTATCTTATTCACGACTTAATCCTCACTAATAATCAATCAAATTAAATTAACAATAATTAATTAAAGTCGATATATGCACAATAGCCCATATGATGCTGACACCTGTCGGTCACCGCCGTAACTACGTGCAGCTAGTGCTGAATGAGACCGCACATCTGTCATGCGAAAACCATGACTCACTGTATCTATCTGCTCGCTACCGTCTGACTAACCATACGCGCGACACAAGGCGTAAGTTTATGTCACTCAGGATACTTTTTTTTTACTGTATGATAGTGTATATAGAGAAAGTAAGAGTTTATACGACCTTCTGATTACAACTCATTATGCATATTTACCCCCCCCCCCTCCCCCCATGAACCATGGACCTTGCCGTTGGTGGGGAGGCTTGCGTGCCTCAGCGATACAGATAGCCGTACCGTAGGTGCAACCACAACGGAGGGGTATCTGTTGAGAGGCCAGACAAACGTGTGGTTCCTGAAGAGGGGCAGCAGCCTTTTCAGTAATTGCAAGGGCAACAGTCTGGATGATTGACTGATCTGGCCTTGTAACAATAACCAAAACGGCCTTGCTGTGCTGGTACTGCGAACGGCTGAAAGCAAGGGGAAACTACAGCCGTAATTTTTCCCGAGGGCATGCAGCTTTATTCTAAAGGTGGCAGGGGTAAAATACAGGGAGCGAAAGGCTATTTACATTTTGTACAGAAACCAGATGGCAGTTATAAGAGTCGAGGGACATGAAAGGGAAGCAGTGGTTGGGAAGGGAGTAAGACAGGGTTGTAGCCTCTCCCCGATGTTGTTCAATCTGTATATTGAGCAAGCAGTAAAGGAAACAAAAGAAAAATTCGGAGTAGGTATTAAAATTCATGGAGAAGAAATAAAAACTTTGAGGTTCGCCGATGACATTGTAATTCTGTCAGAGACAGCAAAGGACTTGGAAGAGCAGTTGAATGGAATGGACAGTGTCTTGAAAGGAGGATATAAGATGAACATCAACAAAAGCAAAGCAAGGATAATGGAATGTAGTCTAATTAAGTCGGGTGATGCTGAGGGAATTAGATTAGGAAATGAGGCACTTAAAGTAGTAAAGGAGTTTTGCTATTTGGGGAGCAAAATAACTGACGATGGTCGAAGTAGAGAGGATATAAAATGTAGGCTGGCAATGGCAAGGAAAGCGTTTCTGAAGAAGAGAAATTTGTTAACATCCAGTATTGATTTAAGTGTCAGGAAGTCATTTCTGAAAGTATTCGTATGGAGTGTAGCCATGTATGGAAGTGAAACATGGACGATAAATAGTTTGGACAAGAAGAGAATAGAAGCTTTCGAAATGTGGTGCTACAGAAGAATGCTGAAGATTAGATGGGTAGATCACATAACTAATGAGGAAGTATTGAATAGGATTGGGGAGAAGAGAAGTTTGTGGCACAACTTGACCAGAAGAAGAGATCGGTTGGTAGGACATGTTCTGAGGCATCGAGGTATCACCAATTTAGTATTGGAGGGCAGCGTGGAGGGTAAAAATCGTAGAGGGAGACAAAGAGATGAATACACTAAGCAGATTCAGAAGGATGTAGGTTGCAGTAGGTACTGGGAGATGAAAAAGCTTGCACAGGATAGAGTAGCATGGAGAGCTGCATCAAACCAGTCTCAGGACTGAAGACCACAACAACAACAACAACAACATGCATATTTAACGGCGAATCGATTATCTTGTGAACAAAATAATGTGTGGCGAAGTATTCACTCGGAGAATGCAGAGACTGGAAGCGCCGGCAGACTTAATGAAGGGAAGTGCGCGTCGTCTTCTGGAATGACGTTGGTCAAACATGGACAGCGCGACACCCCAGCGTTCTCTTAATTGGCTAATTAGTTCCGACAGAGGCGACGTCCAACTGCTTACGCTACCTGCGCAGCGCGATGAGGAGTAAGGCGGGGAGAAGTTGTGAAAGTTCCAGGCAAACAGTTTCGAAAATTAGTGGCTCCTTTGAAACAACCTGGTGCGCAGAAGAAACGACGCTTGCAAATTTCACGCAAATTACGACTGTCGCTTCTCTTCGAGCAAAATATTCTCAGAGTAAGTATAAGGTTGAAAACGCCAGAGGAACTCTCTGGACTGTGAACGAATCCTGCTTGTTTCGTCGAAGAATTCACAGGTAGGAGTGATCCGAGGTTGCATCCTGTGTCTCTCTTCATAGACTCAAATGATAACCTCTCAACTCCTCATTCAATACATGTAGTTGTGGTTTGAATGGGAAAGTGTTCTTAGAGGAACAGAGACGTATCTTAGACCGAAGTGTTGAAGTTTGTATTTTTCTGCATTTTGGGCTTGTAAACTTTTAAGAGTTTTGTTTAAGTGTTATTATTTGTGCTCTGTAGTCGTTTCAACATTATTTTGTGGAACTATCAGGAAATGAATGCATGAATGATTGCTCTATTGACAAATATTTCACGTACTTGAATAACTAACTAAAGAAGGATCGACGAAGAGGTAAATGTGTCCTTAGATTATAAACAGTGTATTTTCAGAGAAAAGGTCTTCAGTTTGAGACCAAATGAAATAGTATGGAGGACTACGATACGTTAATGTGCCATGATGACTATAAAACTTGTTTAACAGTTTTGTGTTGTTACGAATCTACGAATAATGTATGACCTTTGTTAGCCAAGAAAGAGTAACCTTTTTGTTAGCCTACAAGAAATAAAGAAATTTCGGAATACTCCAAAATTTCGATCCAGTAAGTGGTATGACGAGCAGCAGCTTGTTCTTAATGTAGAAAAATATACGTTAATGCGAATAACTATCAAAAATAATCCCGTAACGTTCAAATACAGTATCAGTGATGTGCAGCTTGACAGTCACATCGATAAATAACTGTTCGTAACGTTGCAAAGCGATATGAAACGGAATGAACACGTCAGATTTGTAGTACGGAAGGCGAATACTCGACTTCGATTTATTGGGAGAATTTTAGGAAAGTGTAGCTCATCCATAAAGGAGACGGCGTATAGAAAGCTAGTACGACACATTCTTGAATACTGTTCGAGTGTTCGAGATACCCACCAGGTCGACTTAAAGAAAAACATCGAAGCAACTCAGGCGCTTGCTGCTAGATTTGTTACCAGCTGCAGGTATTACGGAGATGCTTTGTGAACTCAAATGGGAATCCCTGAAGGGAAGACAACGCTCTTCTTGCAAGATACTACTTTGTAAATTTAGAGAACCGACATTTGAGGCCGGCAGCAGAAGGGGTCTGCTGCCGCCATTGTACATTTCGCGTAAAGACCACGAAGATAAGATGCGAGAAATTACGGCATGTACCGAGGCTTTTAGACAGTCGTCTTTCTCTTGCTCTATTTGCGAGTGGAACAGGAACAGAAATGACTAGTAGCAGTACAAGGTACTCTCCACCATGCATATGTGGATGTGATGCAGAAATGGAATAATGTACTGGGTGTGAAAATACACTTGATTCGAGAGGTTTTACGAATGAGTTTATCGAACAGAAAAATGTCTCGCGCTGTAATATAATTCCACGAAACTACGAGTAGAAGTGTACGTGAACGGAGTATCAGGATTAGTGATGAAAATTTACACCAAGTGAGACAGAGCATCGTGCACAGCTGAAATATCTGCTTCTTCAGTATATCTAAATATTTATTTACGGTGATTACTACAAACTACATACCACAGAGAGTGTCAAATTATTTACACAACATCGAAAACATTTCTAGAAATAAAGAAAGGAGACATGAGACAAGGAAATGGCAATTTTGGTGCTACAGAAAGAATATGAAGATCAGCTGGATATATTTGGTTACCAGCAAAGAATTACTGAGAAGAATAAAGGAAACCAGATCTCTCTCAAACCAAACAAGACGAGACAAACTCGTTCGACGCATTTTATTGAGGGAAGAAACTGCCTGTGACGACCGACGATGTCGAATATGCAACACATTGTGGGAGGTTTTGGGTGTGCTACATACAAGGAAACAGAGAGAAGGTAGCCATAATAGTGCCGTAGTGTACTGCTGCAAAGCAACCTCAATGTTAACATTAAAGCGAGGTAAAAAGTAAAACGCTAATTGACCGATTGAGATAGAAAGAAAGGGAACCCAAACATTTATTAAAGAGGAAAGATTCTCCAGAGATTGATGATATAGCAAACGTCGAAGCAATTTACACCGACTGACGATGTAGCAAACGTCGAAGTAAGTTAGACCATGAAGCTATAACACACCGAGGAGAATATGATAGGTAATTATTAGGAACGTACGACAAATATCAATTAGTAAAACTCTTTACTTTCGCAAGGACATACAAATATACATAAAATAGTATAAGCAGTACCAGTAAAAGTCTTATAATCAAAGTTACTGAGAGTAATAAATATTCCTTTGGCATTTGGAAATCACAATAAAAAGACTATCCAAGGAAGGAGAGTAGATAACTAGCGCAAAAATAATACCTTCTCGTCAAAGAATATATCAGACATCAGTGTAATGTTAAGTCATAGTTTACACATTTGTGCGATGAGATACTGAAATGTGAATGATGGGAAAGTGCAATGTATAAACTAAAATGAGTCGTTGTTTCGATTCCCCTATAGAAGTATTGCATTTCGACATCGCTTCAACCACTTGGTTGTCAATGAGTTCTTTTGTCCGCACCGTTATAGCAAACCTGCCTCATGGCAGTGGATATGACATGACCAGAATTTTCTCGTGTTGTTTTAAGCACCGCACATAACGATACGTCGGCTACTATGGATTTCGATTGTAGACATTATCATTCGTAAGCAATGACTCTGTAGTGCAGGAGCCTGAAGATGCATGTGGGTGGCCTATGTTTCCAAGTAATAGTAAGCTATATGCCAAAGGGACTGTAATTTAGCTGAAAAACAAAACGAAAGGAATGAATACTTGAGACAAGAGTGTGGAAAGAGGTTCAGAAGTTTGGTAACACTGCAAGCAGCTGAGGATCAGCTTACCAATGAAGATGAACTGAGAGGAATAGAGGAAACAATTGCCCGCAGCGGAAGCGCTTAAAGTTTATTATTCCTTGACTGCATTATCGCGAAATAGCGGAGAGAGTGCAATGGATATGATGCGCGAATTGGGGTGGCAAGCATTAAAACAAAGGTGAGTTTCTACCATTAACTTTCTCATCCGAATGCGAAAACATTTTCCTAGTGCCCAGCTATCGGGAGAAATCATCACTGTAATAAAATAAGAGAATCATGGCTCGCACAATTTTTGAGTGTTCGTTTTTCCCGCGCGCTGTTCGAAAGTGGAACGCTAGAGAAATAGCTTGATGGTGGTTCGATGAACCCTATGCCAAGTGCTTAAGTGTGAACTGCAGAGTAGTCGGGTTGTTTGGGGGGAAGAGAGCAAACAGCGAGGTCATCAGTCTCATCGGATTAGGGAGGGACGGGGAAGGAAGTCGGCCGTGCTCTTTCAAAGGAACCATCCTGGGATTTGCCTGGAGTGATTTAGGGAAATCACGGAAAACCTAAATCAGGATGGTCGGACGCGGGATTGAACCGTCGTCCTACCGAATGCGAATCCAGTGTGCTAACCACTGCGCCACCTCGCAGAGTAGTTCAGATGGTTCAAATGGCTCTGAGCACTACGCGACTTAACTTCTGAGGTCATCAGTCGCCTAGAACTTAGAACTAATTAAACCTAACTAACCTAAGGACATCACACACATCCATGCCCGAGGCAGGATTTGAACCTGCGATCGTAGCGGTCGCTCGGCTCCAGACTGTAGCGCCTAGAACCGCACGGCCACTCCGGCCGGCCGCAGAGTAGTCTTTTAGATGTAGTGTAGATCTGTGTCCCTTGCGAAAGCAGTCTAACCTTTGCAGAAACACTTTTTTTTACATTATGAATTCTCCTTGAAGATGATTGTGGAGAAAGTGTGCTAAAAATATTTCTGGTATCGAGAGGTATGTGTCAAACGCTGATATAGTTCATAATCAACAACTGAACTGACGGCACTAAATGGACATCCAGATCAGTGGGATAAGAGGTGAACGAACTATGTGCTACGTGGTTTTGTACAGCTTGTGGAGCAGATACAGAGACTGAGACAGAGAGAGAGAGAGAGAGAAGAAAGGCAGATAGGCAGACAAACACAGTTAGGCTTAGCCTTCTCACCTGAAACACAGATTGATCTGTGATAGCCCTTTTGATAATCTGCTCAGTAGTCGTAACGAGTGGTCAAACATTGCTGTGAAACTGAGCAAGAAAGCATCTACAGAGAACATGATAAATTCCGTTTTGGTGAAAGCTGCTGACTGGTTTTGCACTACTGCCCTACCTATGAACTTTAAAAAAAAGCTAAAAATTAGAATTGTCTATGAGGTTCACTCATGTACATCTCGAAAGCATCTCTTTAAGTGGCATGGATTATTAACCACAAACTCGTATTACATTTATTCACTTCTGAAACTTATTGTCAGCTATCCATTCGAGTTTGAGAGTAACAGACATTCAGCAGAGGGAATACAACAGAAAATGGAAAATGATCAATATACCTTTTCGTGAATCCAACTTTGGCGCCGAAAGGGGTGAAATATGCAGCCATAAAACAGTTTGAGAATCTACTCAAGGAACTAAACCGTCCAACAGATGAAAAACTTCTTCAAATATCAAAAAAAGATTTGCGTCACCCCAGTTCCCAGAACTCCAGAAAATAGACGTTGACTGTGGATATTGTATCACAGACACAGTCCCTTTGAATGTTCAGAGATGTCATTAAATCCGCCCAAAGATGTAAACAACCATGCATGGTTCAAATGGTTCAAATGGCTCTGAGCACTATGGGACTTAACATCTATGGTCATCAGTCCCCTAGAACTTAGAACTACTTAAACCTAACTAACCTAAGGACATCACACAACACCCAGACATTACGAGGCAGAGAAAATCCCTGACCCCGCCGGGAATCGAACCCGGGAACCCGGGCGTGGGAAGCGAGAACGCTACCGCACGACCACGAGATGCGGGCAACCATGCATGAGAAGCGTCTATTAGACGGAGGGGGTCCGACAGCCTATCATTTCCACTCATTCCACGAGGAAGGAGGTACACGGCTAGTGTTGTCTGTTGTTCAACCATGCCTAGACGGTCAATACCGCGGTTCCATCGCGTCCACTTTGTTACTATGTGCCAGTAATGGCTCTCCACGAGAGAAGTGTCCAGGCGGCTAGGAGTGAACCAAAGCGATGTTGTTCTGACTGGAGGAGATACAGACAAACAAGAACTGTCGATGGCATGCCTCACTCAGGCCGCCCAAGGGCTACTATTGCAGTGAATGACCGCTACCTACGGATTATGGCCCGGAGAAACCCCGACAGCAACGCCGCCATGTTGAATAATGCTTTTCGTGCTACCACAGGACGTCGTGTTACGATTCAAACTATGCGCAATAGGCTGTATGATGCGCAACTTCACTCCCGACGTCCATGGCGAGTCCATCTTTGCAACCAGGACACCATGCAGCGCGGTTCAGAATGGACCGCTTAGGATTGGCGTCACGTTCTCTTCACCGATGAGTGTCGCATATGCCATCAACCAGACAATCGTCGGAGACGTGTTTGGAGGCAACCCAGTCCGGCCGAACGCCTTAGACACACTGTCCAGCGAGTGCAGCAGGGTGGAGGTTACCTGCTGTTTTGGGGTGGCATTATGTACGCCGCTGGTGGTCATGGAAGGCGCCGTAACTTCTTTACGACACGTGAATGCCATTCTCCGACCGATAGTGCAACGATATCGGCAGCATAATGGTGAGGCATTCGTCTTCATGGACGACAATTCGCGCCCCCATCGTGCACATCTTGTGAACGACTGCCTTCAGGATAATGACATCGTTCGACTATAGTGGCCAGCATGTTCTCCAGACATGAACCCTATCGAACATGCATGGGACGGATTGAAAAGGGTTGTTTACGGACGACGTGACCCACCAACCACTCTGAGGGATATACGCCGAATCGCCTTTGTGGAGTGGGGCAATCTGGACCAACAGTGCCTTGATGAACTTCTGGATAGCATGCCACGATGAATGCAGGCATGCATCAATGTAAGAGGACGTGCTACTGGGTATTAGAGTTAGTGGTGTCTACAGCAATCTGGACCAGCACCTCTGAAAGTCTCGCTGTATGGTGGTACTACATGCAATGTATCATTCCAATTTTCTGTACAGGTTCGGGAAATCTCGGAACCGAGGTGATGTACAACATTTTTTGATGGGTGTAGATTATAGATGAAATACTTCAGGTTTTCCAGCGCTCTATTGAGACTTTGAGATGTTGGGAGCTCTGCCAGGTATCAGTGTCGTCCACGAACAGTGCTGTGACGACGTGATCGTCGTCTTCATAACGTAGCATGTATCAGTAATTTTACTGTACTGATTGACGGTGAGCAAGTAAACTAGTGGACGTGCAGTAGCATCAGTTCCTCTCAGGTGTCTGCCTGCTCGGGTAAGCACAGCTCGTGATGTGAGCCTCGCTCTGCCTCCTCCCAATCTGTCCGAACGCATGTGTCACTACGCAGTAGGGCGTACACAGAGATACAGGCTGGAACACACATCTATACATCGTGCTATTGAAGTAGCTATACATTACACAGTGCGTAATTACGCAATAAATAATGTGTAAATATGGACTTGAACACGCCGACGATTGTGTAAGCACTGTGTTCATTACTTTTAATAATATCAGCTAGTACATGTCAAATTCTAAAAACATTTTCACAAATATCAGAAAGTTCAAAAGTCATAGAGTAAATAGCTTTTTAAAAAAGTAAATCTTTTCCCTGGTTACGATATCTTTTTTCCGTGATGCTGCTTTGAAGAAATAAAGCCTGTACAGTGCCCGAAGTCATTGCATGCTCAAGGTACCTGTGAAAACCCGCTGAAAATTTGTCTGTTGGATTTTGAGATTAGCGTGTTCTAACAGACAAACAGACACGACGGTCTCAGAATAAACTTTAAGTAACGATTTTTTTTGTTATCCAATTTTGATGAAATAAAGGTTTACACGGTGTCACAAGCTATGCTGAAGTTACGTGGGAAAGTCCCATGAAAGTTCGTTTAGTCGGTGTGCAGAAGCGTGTTCAAACAGACAGACACGCAAGTTTTACAGTTTTATTACAATAAGGTGACAAAAGTCTTGGTATAGCGATATACACATATAAATGTGGCGGTAGTATCGCGCACAAGTCATAAAAGGGCAGTGCATTCGCAGAGCTGTCATTTGTACTCAGGTGATTCACGTGAAAAGTTTCTGACGTGATTATGGACGCACGACGGGAATTAGCAGGCTTTGAACGTGGAATGGTAATTGCATTTAAACGTGTGGGACATTCCATTTCGGCAATCGTTAGGGAATTCAATATGCCGAGATGCACATTGTCACCAGTGTTCCGTGAGTAAAAAATTTCAGGCAGTACCTCTCACAAAGCGCAATGGCCTTTATTTTACGACCGAGAGCAGCGGCGTTTGCGTAGAGTTGTCAGTGCCAACGGACAACCAACACTGAGGAAGATAGCGCAGAAATCAATGTGGCACGTACGAGAAAGGTATCCATTAGAGCAGTGCGACGAAATTGGCGTTAACGGGCTATGGCAGCAGCCGACCGACGCGAGTGGCTGTGGTAACAGAACGGCATCGCCAAAAACGCCTCGTCTTGGCTCCTAATCATGTCGGTTGGGCCCTATACGGCTGGAAAACCATGGCCTGGTCAGATGAGTCTCGATTTCAGTTGGTGGTAGGGTTCGAGTGTGGCGCCGACCTCACGAATCCTTGGACCCAGGTTGTGAACAAGGCACTGCGCAAGCTGGTTGTGGTTCCACAATGGCATGGGTTGTGTTCAAATGTATTGCACTGAGTCCTCTGATCTAGCTTAACCGATCACTGATTCGAAATGGCTATGGTTGGCTACATGGAGACGATCTCCAACCATTCATTGACTTCATGTTCCCAGACAACGATGGAATTTTTTGTGGATGACAATGAGCTACATCACTAAGCCGCAGTTGTTCGTGATTGGTTTGAAGAACATTTTGGACAACTCGAGCGAATAGTCTGGCCACACGATCGCCCAACATGAATCCCATCGAACATTAATAGGAGATAACCGAGAGGTTAGTTCGTGCACAAAATCCTGCACCGGCAACACTTTCGCAATTAAGGACGGCTATAGAGGCAGCATGGCCGAATATTTATGCAGCAGGCTTCCAACGACATGCTGAGTCCATACTACGCCGAGCTGCTGCACTACGCAGGCCGACAGGACGTCCAGCACGATATTGGGAGTATCCAATGACTTCTTTCACATAATTGTATTAGTATGCAGATGTTTTTCGTTAAAATCACATTCTGTAATGCAGAAGATCCTAGTTCTTTAATGTAAGTAATTACTCATTTTTACAGAAGAGCTCTAAATTGTCATTTGTCATTTTGTGTACATGTTTGTTTCGTCGACAGAGTGTACGTCATAATGTTTATAGTGAATATGATCCACAGAACAAGTAACTAACAAACTAACCAACATACTGACTACCGCTAGGCACACCTGAGCCCGGTGCAGTGTCAATCTGCTGCTGCTGCTGCTGCTGCTGCTGCTGCACCCTCTCCCTCGCAGTTGACTCCAGTTTGCCCACCCCCGCAGCTGTTTCTGATTCAAGTCGCTTCAGTCACTGTTTTCTGCCTGGAAGAGCACAACAACACACGTCGAAAGCCTTCCTTCATATACATCTACATCTATATGTTGTAAGTAGGTTGTTTAGGTTTTTTTATTGGTAACGCCACGTAGCGCTCTGTATGGAAATCACTGGCTGTGCTGTGTGCAGTCTGTGGCTGGTTTGCATTGTGGTTGGCTATTGTTATGTTGGGCAGTTGGCTGTTAACAGCGCGTAGCGTTGCGCAGTTGGAGGTGAGCCGCCAGCAGTGGTGGATGTGGGGAGAGAGATGGCGGAATTTTGAGAGCGGACGATCTGGATGTGTGTCCATCAGAAAGAGTAAATTTGTAATATTGGATATCATGGACTAATATATATATTATGACTTTTGAACACTATTAAGGTAAATACATTGTTTGTTCTCTATCAAAATCTTTCATTTGCTAACTATGTCTATGTAGTTAGTGCCTTCAGTAGTTTGAATCTTTTATTTAGCTGGCAGTAGTGGCGCTCGCTGTATTGCAGTAGTTCAAGTAACGAAGATGTTTGTGAGGTAAGTGATTTATGTAAGATATAGGTTAATGTTAGTCAGGGCCATTCTTTTGTAGGGATTATTGAATGTCAGATTGCGTTGCGCTAAAAATATTGTGTGTCAGTTTAGTGTTGATCAGAATAGGTAAAGAGCGAAATGTCTGAATACGTTCAGTTCTGCTCAGCTGTTTGAAAATCAAATAACGTAAGGGGTTTACCAGCACAGTAATTCATTAAGTTTTCTAAGGGAACGTTACATATATCGACCCTTAGCCGAGGATACCTCACTGGAATCTTCTGATTTTTTCTTGTAGTTTGTGTAGCTATTGTTTATTGCTAGCACGTAATTATAGAGAGAATTTCCTTTGTAGTTGTAGTTTTTCGTTGTTGTACAGTAAAACAGTTGTGGCATGCATGTAGATTTGCATCAAGTATTTCGCAGCTGCGCTTGCAATTAACAAGATATTATTTTCAATGCTATGTTGATGTGTTTTCTTATTTTGCTCTTCAAATTGTGCTTTTCCGTGTTATCATGTGAAATATTGTGACAATAATGGCGTGTGAAAAACGTAATACTAGGCTCCAAAGTAAATTAAGAAATGACAGTGAAGACGAAAGCAGTGTGTTAGCGTCACCGTGTAATGAATTAACTAATGTTCAAAGTAGTAATTTGGTAATTGTGCATAGAGAAATGGGGCGGGCTGCAAATAATGGTGTAGGCAGTGAAACATTTAGTGAACAGGGAAGCATTATCGAGCGATCGGTCGGCAACAGCTCGCCTCAGGAATCCGAAATGACAGGACACAATCTTGCAAATACTGTAGATTCAGGTTTTGCGTCCTCACCGTTTTCTCAAATAAGTCAAGACACATTTTCTGCTTTTCAAAATGCGATTATTGCCAGTTCAAATGCACTGCCGAATAGCACTGAGGAACATGTTTCAGACACCAGTGCATTGTTATTACAGTTAATGCAACAAATGGGACAAAGGCTGCAAAAGTTAGACACAAAGTTTCAACAAAATCAGAAACAAATGGAACAAAATCAGAGACAAACACAGCAAAAGCTTTAAAAGTTAGACACAATGGAGCAAAATCTTAGGAAGTTAGACACAATGGAACAAAATCTTCAAAAGTTAGACACCACGCTTGAACAAACACGAGAAAATTTAACTACTGAGTTACATAACATTGAATCGAAATGTCAAAATGTCTGTAATGCCGTAAAAAACACAAATATGTAAGCATTTTCAACCCATTTTTTCGCGGCATGAAAATGCATTACAGAATCACGAAGCAGCCAATAAGAACTGCAAACTATTGTTCAGGAAAATCATGAGACCTTGCGGGCTAAAATTGATTCAGTTCCATCTACCGATTCGGTTACGCTACTTGCAAAAACTCAGGAAAACTTAAAGGACACAGTAGATAATAAGAAAGACACATGGAGGAAATTAGTTTATTATCAGAGAAAGTAGTCGAACTTTCGGATCAGCTAAATAATTTATCTACAAAGGTAGATGATAATCTGGATGACACAAGACCGGTAGTCTTTAATGACACAGAAGAGTACGAACAAATTACGAAATTCAAACAAATTCAGAATCAGATCAATACGCAACACCAAAGAGAAATCCGGGAAGTACAAGATCAGTTGACACAGGTAATACAATAATTACATATTTCAGAGGACACTCACGCTCCAATACGGGAAGAGGGTCATGGAAATACAGAACAGCCACAAAATAATAACACAGGGAACTTCGCAAATTATGAAAGAAATTGGCAAGGTACACCGAATTTTGAGATGGAACCGCCGAAACGAAGTAACAATGACCGATATGCGACTCGCTGACATGATGATTTTGACTACAAGCTGTTTATTACTACACGTAAATTCAAAACATTTAAGAATTCCGGCAACAACATTCATCCACAAGTGTGACTTCATCAATTCTTTCATTTTTTTCCTCGCAACTGGTCATTAGAACACAGATTAGAATTTATGTGTGGCTATTTAGAGAATGAACCAGCTGTAAGAATGCGATCGGTCATTCATGATTGTCACAGTGAAGGAGAATTTTATCATGCCTTCCTCTCAGCTTATTGGTCTCAAGCTACACAAGACCGAGTAAAACATAGCATCATAATGATGAAACATTTCGAACAATCTGAATTTTCCAGTCTTGTCAAATATTTCGAAGACATGTTACATAAAAATCAGTATCTTTTAAACCCATACAGCCCCTCAGAACTCATCCACATTTGCTTAATCAAATTGCCTGAACATTTACGTTATATTATTTTGGCAGGACGTTGCAAAGACGACTTTGTAGCTTTTCAGGGACTCTTACAAGAATTGGAAATTGATACTGACAATTACGGGACGCAAAAACAGGAACACAACAATTATGGGTCACATCCGTCACAATTCTGCGATGAAAGAAATAATAACTGGACATGACAAGGCTATTCTTACAACGCAAATCGTGAACAAAACTGACACCACCCATATGACAACCACTGGCAGAGTAATAGTTTCAGAGAAAGATCGCATTTCTGTAGTAATGAATATGACAGAGACAATCATAGAAACAGACAATATGGCAACCAGAACTATTATTATCACGGGAGACAGAATAACTTCAGACGTAACGGTCCACCATGCAGTGATAATTCAGGGAGAAATTCTGCACCACTTGACCGACAAGAAAGAAACTACAGGAACTACTGACATGACGACAGACGATATAATCATAACGACAGATCTGAATTTCATCAGAATTGGCGGGATTCAAACAGGGCTGGGCCCTCTCGGCAAGGTGAATTTGTAGAAGTTAGGTCTCCTAATCCCAATAACGATGCACGCCAACAAAGAGATAGCAGACAATGACTCGCACCGCAGGCAGCCACGTGCGCCGGCTGTCTCAGAGAAAAATAACATAGACGCTAACCTTGAGAAAAATTCGAGCATTCTTTACCGATGTACCATACACCACATGATAATTCTGTTGAAGTTGAAACTCTGCGTACTAGGAAGAGTAAAGGTTTACACCATATTTCACACGTAAAACCGTTTATTGAAAGATAATCTGCTTTTTAGCTTAGTCTTTGCTATAAAAGTTTTCACTTCACATTACTAGTACGCTTCGTCTGACTTCGAAACTGTTAACATGCAACTATGTTTTAAAGTTAAATATCCAGTCTAGAACATAGGGAACATGTTTAGACAGTAATTACGAATGCATTGTTACAGTGAACACATGGCGCGGTGTTGTTATTTGTACATTCTTGCTTGTTGGTTGCACTATTACGTAACGAATATACAGCTTACATACTTAGAACATATACTGCTCATGAGATTTTAATGCAACATTCTGGTTTACTTGAAAATACACTCTTTATATGAACTTTCTGTGAGATTAAAGATGACTTATCATTTGGTTTCTTTGATAGCTACACAATTATATCACGACGCTAATAATATGTGACACAATTCATATTGTTGCTTTTGCGGTGTATCTGTTTTATATCTGCACAGTTTTTCAGAATTCTTCTGAAAAGGAATACATATTTTAGTAATAACTTTTGTGGTATAGCTACAATGAGACAGCCTTTTCTGTAGCACAACAATACGTTACAGTACAGTACTTACTTCATCATGGCAATAAGCATAACTACTACGATATCTATACGCATAGCATTGACTTCTACAGAACTTTGCTTACGGACGACGATAATTACGACACGTGGCACATTTTTTACCCTTAAGTAATGGCAGAGATTGTCTTACAAGAAGATGCACAGTTTAGCGCTACAGTACACGTATTTGAGTGATTGATTTTGTATTTAAAACATTTATGTTTAAAGATTTTTGAAATACAAAGATACAAAGGTTTTCCGTGATACATTCCATTCCATTGCTGTAATCTGTAACACCTGGGGGTATAATTACATAAATCCTCAGGGGGGTACACGCCTACTTTGTGTACCATGTGTCTGGCAAGCATAAGGATCTCTAGCTAATATGGTATTTGCTTATACAATATTTGCTTATACAACTTGACACATCAATACCATATTTCTCTAACACATAATTACAGAGGTATCTGATCATTTAACTGAGAGAGACAAACATTTTTTTTTACGTCAGTGACAGATGTTTACGCAATTACACAGATGGATAACATCACACTTATGAAATTGCATTTTGTCTGTACTTTGTGAACTGTTCATATTTTTTCGGAAACATTGTGATACTATGAGAGCTTTGAATTATGTATTTGGTATGGGATCATGATATTAATGTATGTTTGAGGTAGATGACACTATTGAAATGAGCACAAAATTTGTTTTAGATTTAGAAAATTATTGCAGAAAGCTACGACGTTTTTGAGATTTGACTGAGGTGTTATGATGTTATTATTATGACGACGATGTGTATTATGCTGTTAAGGTATGTTTATGAGCAATAAACTGATGCTATATGAGGAATTTGATTATGCTACGTTTTTATTATGATGAAATATTGAAGAAGTGTCGATGAATATGTATATGTGTAATAAGGTAAGGAATAATGAGTAGTGGTTAGGGACTCCGACTTGTGTAAAAGGATGTTGGAAACAAAGAATCATGCTTTGTTATGAAATGTGTGTACATACGTGAATGTTAGTTACCACAATGCTGTCAAAACTTTTTGGACACTGTTATATACGAGATTTTGTTTCTACACACTTCTAATATAAATTCCTAACCTTTGAATTTTTTTATTTTATATGAGACTGTCACTGTAGTGGAAACAGCTGCCATAAATATTTCAGTAATGAAGGTAGATGACCCTTTCGTAATGTGCTGTGGAGGCCTATCTGAGCTACAGTCACCTGGAAAAAAAGCCATTAGTGTGTGCCTTTCAGAGGCACAGCTGGAGAAAAAAGGAGGCCATTATCCTCGCTATTGACATTTCTTTGTAGAAAGCAGCGCAAATATGACACGCTCAAACTTAAAAACATATGATTACACTGTGGAGCTCTTAATTTATGATATTTACTAAAATGCCTAATGAAATGATGAGAAACATTTTACATCTATTGTCTTTCTAGTTGAGAGATTGCTCATTTCGTTTAATATCTAGTTTCTAGCTGCACTGCAGCATTGGTTAAAATAAAATTTAATAGATGTAATAATGTAAATATTTTCTGTCTACAGATCCATTAAACAATAATTTTATGAACTACTTCCAAAAAAAAGGGGAACACAAATCGACATTCCCCTTCACAGGAATTACATAAATAATTTTTTTACAATTTGGTAACTGGTCTGCTAGAGTAAGTTATCATCATGCATCACTCTAGTGTTAAGATGTGACATAGTTATTAGACATTTCCTATCTTTACTGTAATATTTTTTCTGCTTGAGCTTTGTTATGTTTAGTTATAAGTTATAGCATTTGCTGCTGTTGTTTGCCAGGCATAGTTCTACTGAATTTTACATTGTATTAAGCCAGTTTTACTACTTATTTATTTTTGTTTTTGCAGCGCATTGGCTCATATTAGTGGTAATGTTGCATTTGCTTTGCTAATTTAGATATACTGCTGCCTGCTTTGCCAGTTTGCATTTTTTTATCATTGCTGTTTGTGTTAATTTGTTGTGTGTTGCTGCATTGCCTCAGCCCTTAGTATATATATCTGAGCTCAGTAGATTTAAGTTAGCTTAAGAGGGGGTAGACTATATAAGAAACTGACTATGGAGAATAGGGAAAGAATGCATTGAGAAGTTATATGAAAAAGATTTGGGCCAAAATGAGTATTGTACAATGAGAAATAATTATTTTGAAAGAAATATGAATAAATACAGAAAGAAGGTATAGATAGGACTTTTTGGGAGTAATGATGAACGAAGGGAGATCTCCATGAAGTAAAGAAAATTTTGTTTGCAGAATACTGCAGTAAAACAAACCCTGTCCTTTCCTTTTGTATTATTCCGCTATATGTTTGTGTACCCTTGTGTATTTGTGTTTCTCCTGTCTTTATATGTTTATCTGATAAGACTTATGTTGTAGAATTTTTCTAATACTCAGCTACAATCACTATGATGAGGAATTCTGTTATCCTCAAATATAATTTGCATTTAAAATATGTTATTTACTTTGTAAAGATGTTTAGACATTATTTATTCTGTTTTGTTGCTCATGTGTGAAGTCGATGTTTCAAAAGGTATTCTGATCTTTTATGTATTTACTTATGTCATAATTCCTGTAACACTGATGTATATGTTTATTTCTATTCTTTTGTAAAGCCTGTACTACTACAAATGTTATCTGTATTGTTATGTTCTTTAATGATGTATTTTGTGCCTTTGTTACTGTATTCTCATGTTATAAAAGTGTAATTGACACCATTTCATCAAATTAAGTAACCTGTAAGCATTCATTTCACTGCACATATTTCTGTTGGTCATAGTATATGCACAATATGTGAAAAAAGAGGACTGTTAGTGTTTGGACTTGTGTTAATAATTCAGCAAGGGACTGATTAACAGCATTGCTGGTTCTAAGGACAATTCCAAAAACTTTGTGAGTGCACAAGTGGTGGTTTATGGACTTGCTATATTCTCCGCAAGACTCTTCGATGGTGATTGTGCACCTGCACAGTCGCAACAGATGGCTGCTGGCCGTCTCTACAAGGACTACAGTGGGTCTGCATCTTTGATGGCCCACCAATACCATTATTTCTACAAGGAGTGCAGTGGGTCTGCACCTCTGGTGGCCTACCAATACCGTAATCTCTAACAGGACTACAGTGGTCCGCTCTGTGATGACCTACCTTTCAATATTCTTCAACTTCGACTGATTCTGCTGTGGGTTTCCTCTGTTGTGGCCCATCACCTGTCTGCATATCAAGAGTCAGCACTGTCTTTCCGTTGGAAGGACAACACTACTTCTTCAAGACTGTATGGAAATCCACTACTTCCGTGTGCATTTTCTTTTACAGCTCAGACTTTGAGAAAAACAAACCACTGTAATTTTACTGAGATGAATGATGAGGACTGTCTTTATGGACTGTGAGAAAATTCTAGCTTTTGACCAACACTCTATCAATAAGTGTGTGCATTTGATGTCTTTGTTATTGTAATTATGAAAAATTTTATCAAATCATTATTGTCCACTGCCCAAAACAATTTGTAAAATTTTTTGTGGGGAGCATGGGGGCTGTGTAAGTAGGCTGTTTAGGTTTTTTTATTGGTAACGCCACGTAGCGCTCTGTATGGAAATCACTGGCTGTGCTGTGTGCAGTCTGTGGCTGGTTTGCATTGTTGTTGGCTATTGTAGTGTTGGGCAGTTGGCTGTTAACAGTGCGTAGCGTTGCGCAGTTGAAGGTGAGCCGCCAGCAGTGGTGGATGTGGGGAGAGAGATGGCGGAATTTTGAGAGTGGACGATCTGGATGTGTGTCCATCAGAAAGAGTAAATTTGTAATATTGGATATCATGGACTAATATATATATATATATATATATATATATATATATATATATATAAAATGACTTTTGAACACTCTTAAGGTAAATACATTGTTTGTTCTCTATCAAAATCTTTCATTTGCTAACTATGTCTATGTAGTTAGTGCCTTCAGTAGTTTGAATCTTTTATTTAGCTGGCAGTAGTGGCGCTCGCTGTATTGCAGTAGTTCAAGTAACGAAGATGTTTGTGAGGTAAGTGATTTATGTAAGATATAGGTTAATTTTAGTCAGGGCCATTCTTTTGTAGGGATTATTGAAAGTCAGATTGCGTTGCGCTAAAAATATTGTGTGTTAGTTTAGTGTTGATCAGAATAGGTAAACAGCGAAATGTCTGAGTACGTTCAGTTCTGCTCAGCTGTTTGAAAATCAAATAACGTTAGGGGTTTACCAGCACAGTAATTCATTAAGTTTTCGAAGGGGACGTTACAATGTATACTCTAAAAATCCGACTTAAGTGCCTGGAGGAGTGTTCATCGAGCCACCTTCACAATAATTCTCTATTATTCCAATCTCGAACAGTGCGCGGAAAAAACTAACACTATATATTTCTGTTCGAGCTCCGATTTCCCTTATTTTATTATGATGATAGTTTTTCACTATGTAGGTCGGTGTCAACAAAATATTTTCGCACTCTGAGTAGACTGAAATTTCGTGAGAAGATTCCATCGCAATAAAAACGCCTTTCATTTAATTATATCCACCTCAAATCCTGTATCACGTCAGTGACACTCTCTCCTCTACTTTGCGATAGTACAAAACGTGCTGCTCTTCTTTGAACTTTCTCTGTGTACTCCGCTCATCCTGTTACGGGTCTCAGGCCGCGCAGCAGAACTCCAAAAGAGGATGAACAAGCGTAGTATATGCGTCTCTTTAGTAGATGTGTTATATTTTCTAAGCGTTCTACCAATAAAACGCAGTCTTTGGTTTGCCTTCCCCACAACATTTTCTGTGTGTTCTTCCTGTTCACATTGTTCTTAATTCTAATTCCTAGGTATTTAGTTGAATTTACTGCCAGTAGATTTTACTGATTTATCGTGTAACCGAAGTTTAACGGATTCGTTTCTGCACTCATGTAAATGACCTTACACTTTTCGTTACTTAGGGTCAATTACCAATTTTCACACCATACAGATCTTTTCTAAATCTATTTTGCAATTTATTTTGATCCTCTAATGACTCTACTAGACGATAAACGACAGCAGCATCTGCAAACAACCTAAGAGGGCTGCTCAGATTGTCTTCTAAATCGTTTACATAGATATGGAGCAGCAGACGGCCCATAACACTACCTTGGGGAACGCCAGAAATCACTTCTGTTTAACTCGATGACTTCCGTTAATTATTACGAACTGTGACCTCTGTGATAGTAAATCACGAATCCATTCACATAAGTGAGACAATATCCCATAAGTACGGAAATCCACTACAAGTCGCTTGATTGTCCAAATGGCTCTGAGCATTATGGGACTTAACTTCTGAGGTCATCAGTCCCCTAGAACTTAGAACTACTTAAACCTAACTAACCTAAGGACGTCACACACATCCATGTCCGAGGCAGGATTCGAACCTGCGACCTAAGCGGTCGCGCGGTTCCAGACTGTAGCGCCTAGAACCGCTCGGGTACCCCGGCCGGCTACAAGTCACTTGTGAGGTACAGTGTCAAAAGACTTCTGGAAATATAAAAATACGAAATCAGTTTGAACTCATTTGTCAATAGCACTCGACACTTCGTGAGTATAAAGAGCTAGTTATATTTCACAAGAACAATGATTTCTAAATCCATGCTATGTATCAACGGACAGTTCTCTTCGAAGTAATTCATGATGTTGGAAGACAATATATGCTCCAAAATCTTGCTGCATATCGATATTAATGATACGGACCTATAATTTAGTGGATTACGCCTACTACCTTACTTCAATATTGGTATAACGTGTGCAACTTTCCAGTCTTCGGGTATGGATCTTTAGTCGAGCGAGCGGTTGTATATGACTGTTAAGTATGGAGTTATTGCATCAGCATACTCTGAAAGGAACCTAACTGGTGTACAGTCTGGACCGGAAGACTTGCTTTTATTAAGCTATTTAAGTTGTTTCATTATTCCGAGGACATCTACTTCTGAGTTACTCATGTTGGCAGATGTTGTTTATTTTAGTTCTGGAATATTTACTTCGTCTTCTAGGGTGAAGAAATTTCGGGAGGCTGTGTTAAGTAACTCTGCTTTGGCAGCACTGTCGTCGATAATATTTACATTGATATCGCGCAGACAAGGCATTGATTGTGTCTTGCAGCTAGCAAACTTTACATACGACCTGAATCTCTTTGGATTTGCTGCCAGGTTTCAAGACGAAGTTTCGTTGTGGAAACTATTATAAGCATCTCGCATTGACGTCAGCGCTAAATTTCGAGCTTTTGTAAAAGATGGCCACTGTCGGAGATTTTGCGTTTAGATTTGGCAAGCTTTTTACCCAGTTTCTGCAACAGTATTCTGACCCGTTTTGTGCACCATAGGGGATCAGCTCCATCGTTGGTTAATTTATTTGGTACAAATCTCTCAATTGCTGCCGATACTAATTCCTTGAATTCAAGCCAATCTGATCTACACTTACACTGTTAATTTGGAAGGAGTGGAGGTTGTCTCTGAGGAAGGCATCAAGTGAATTTGTATCTGTTTTTTTTTTTTAAATTGGTGTACTTTTCGTTTTTTTTTGGAGGATTTGGGGTAACAATATTCAGTCTCGCCACGACAACCCTTTGTTCACTAATCCCTGCATTCGCTTTGATGCTCGTTATTAGCTCAGAATTATTTTTTGTTAAGAGGTCAAGTGTGTTTCCATGATCGTTTACTATTCACGTGGGGTCTAAGGCGCTGCAGTCATGATGGACTGTGCGGCTGGTCCCGGCGGAGGTTCTAGTCCTCCCTCGGGCATGGGTGTGTGTGTGTGTGTGTGTGTGTGTGTGTGTGTGTGTGTGTGTGTGTGTGTGTTTGTCCTTAGGATAATTTAAGTAGTGTGTAAGCTTAGGGACTGATCACCTTAGCAGTTCCACATAAGATTTCACACACATTTGAACAGCTGCGCCACACACTTGCTGTCTTATAGGCGTTGCCGACCGCATCGCAGTATTCTGCCTGTTTACATATCTCTTTGTTTGAATACGACTGCCTGTACCAGTTTCTTTGGAGTTTCAGTGTGTTTTACTTGCGGAAAATTATAATTTGTTAAAGTAGAAATTTTCTTATTGTTTTAAAATTCACAGAAAAAATTGCAGTTCTTATTTTGGTCACTGCAGGTATAGCTCATTAATCCCTCTACTGGCTGGATTTTTTTCATGTTTTCTGGATAAAACAAGACTCCAAAAGAAGTCCGAAAAGTGAGTAAGCACACTGTGAAGACATAAATAGCTTAAGTTTGCTAATATAGCTCAGAGATAAGTGTTATTTTTCTAGTAATCGGTAATGACTATCCATGCATGAGGAAAACAGAGGGAGGGAGGGGGAGAGACAGAGACAGAGAGAGGGGTAGAGAGAATTCATTGGCGTCAGGCGGACAGCTTGGCGGTCTTTGATCGGATTCAGCTCTTGCGTGATTTTTTTTTATTTCTGTGATGAACTAATGGGATTTTCTATCAGTCCTCCAAACCTTGGAACTTGAGGGATACATACCACGAGAGTATATACGCGTTTGTGGGCATACACTGAGTGTGCCACATTTGCAACCTAGAACTTTTCTGATGGGCAGCATGTATGACGAACGTGCAGGACTTTTTGACGAAGTTTTAAATTGATTGTAAATCGCGCTCTGGAGAAGTATACAGGGTGGTCCACTGATCGTGACCGGGCCAAATATCTCACGAAATAAGCGTCGAACGAAAAAACTGCAAAGAACGAAACTTACCTAGCTTGAAGGGGGAAACCAGATGGCGCTATCGTTGGCCCGCTAGATGGCGCTGCCATACGTAAAACGGATATCAACTGCGTTTTTTAAAATAGGAATCCCCATTTTTATTACATATTCGTGTAGTAAGTAAATAAATATGAATGTTTTAGTTGAACCACTTTTTTCACTTTGGCGCTGTAATAGTCACCAACATATGACTCACAATTTTAGACGAACAGTTGGTAACAGGTAGGTTTTTTAAATTAAAATGCAGAACGTATTTCGGTTGTTTCAATGTGATACATGTACCTTTGTGAACTTATAATTTCTGACAACGCATGCTGCTACAGCGTGATTACCTGTAAATACCACATTAATGCAATTTAATGCAGTAAATGCTCAAAATTGGGTCCGTCAACGTCAATGCATTTGGCAATACGTGTAACGACATTCCTCTCAACAGCGAGTATTTCGCCTTCCGTAATGTTCGCACATGCATTGATAATGCGCTGACGCATGTTGTCAGGCGTTGCCGGTGGATCACGATAGCAAAATTTCCTTCAACTTACCCCACAGAAAGAAATCCAGGGGACGAGAGATCCGGTGAACGTGCGGGCCATGGTATGGTGCTTAGGCGACCAATCCACCTGTCACGAAATATGCTATTCAATACCGCTTCAACCCCACGCGAGCTATGTGCCGGACATCCGTTATGTTGGAAGTACATCGCCATTCTATCATGCAGTGAAACGTGTTGTTGTAACATCGGTAGTACATTACGTAGGGAGCACACATTTCACAATTTAGATTGCCATCGATAAAATGGGTTGCCAATTACCCTTCCTCCCATAATGCCGCACCATACATTAACCCGCCAATGTCATTGATGTTCCACTTGTCGCAGCCATCGTGGATTTTCCGTTGCCCAAGAATGCATATTATACCGGTTTACGTTACCGCTGTTGGTGAATGACGCGTCTTCGCTAAATAGAACGCGCGCAAAAAATATGTCATCGTACCATACTTTTTCTTGTGCCCAGTGGCAGAACTGTACACGATCTTCAAACTCGTCGCCATGCAATTCCTGGTGCGTGGAAATATGGTACGGGTGCAATCGATGTTGATGTGGCATTCTCAACACCTACGTTTTTGAGATTCCCGATTCTCGCGCAATTTGTCTGCTACTGATGTGCGGATTAGCCGCGACAGCAGCTAAAACATCTACTTGGGCAACATCATTTGTTGCAGGTCGTGGTTGACGTTTCACATGTGGCTCAACACTTCCTGTTTCCTTAAATAACGTAACTATCCGGCGAACGGTCCGGACCCCTGGATGATGTCGTCCAGGATACCGAGCAGCATACATAGCACACGCCGTTTGGACATTTTGATCACAACAGCCATACATCAACACGATATTGATCTTTTCCGCAATTGGTAAACAATCGATTTTAACACGGGTAATGTATCACGAAGCAAATACCGTCCGCACTGGCGGAATGTTACGTGATACCACGTACTCATACGTTTGTGACTATTACAGCGCCATCTATCACAAAGCGAAAAAAGTGGTCCAACTAAAACATTCATATTTATTTACGTACTACACGAATATGTAATAAAAAATGGGGGTTCCTATTTTTAAAAAAAAAACGCACTTGACATCCGTTTGACCTATGGCAGAGCCATCTAGCGGGGCAACCATAGCGCCATCTGTTTTCCCCCTTCAAGCTAGACTAGTTTCGTCTTTGTATTTTTTTCGTTTGATGCTTATTTCGTGAGATATTTGTCCCGGTCACTATCAATGGACCACCCTGTATACCGCTCAAGTGGATTGAGGGCCGAAAAGGCCCACCGTGTTTTAGTGACAAAATTCTGAAAATGCTGAGGAAGCAGAGACTGTCGCTTTCTTGGTTCAAAGAAGAGCGCGGAAAAATCTACCGGCAAAAGTTAGCAGAAATTCTCGCGTCTATAAAAAGAACTATGTGTGAAGCACACAACAACTTCCCCCGTAAAACCATACCGAAAGCTCTTGCCTAGAACTCGAGAAAATTTTGGTCATACGTAAAACCACTAAGCTTGTTGAAGGCTTCTATGCAGGCACCCGTCGACCAGTCTGTTGTGGCAATAGCAGACATAACAGGAAGGTTGAAGTTTCAAGTCATCGCGTAATTAAGAAATTATTAACGCAGGAGAATACCATCGTTCGACCTTCCTAAAGAATCACGTATGGAGAACTCAGCATCAGGTGTCCCAAGAACAGAGAAACAACTGAAAGAGTTGAGAACAAATGAGTCGTCAGGTCCGAATAAATCACAAATCGATTTTACAGTGAGTAGTCTTCGGCATTGGCCCTTTATTTAGCTTGCATTGGAAAAAAGGGCAGGTGACTACAGTATATAAGAACATTAAAAGAACGGACCCACGAAATTACAGATCAGTATCCTTAATGCCAGTTTACTGCTTAATTCCTCAGTGAATTCTAATGTAATAAATTTCCTTGAGACGGAAGTGTGTCTGCCCACAAATCAGCACGGATTTAAAATGCAACCCTCGTGCGGAACTCAACTTGCTCATTTCCCACATGATATCCTGCGAACCTTGAGTGAAGGGCAAACTCGCAGAGTCCATACTTTTAGATTTTTGTATAGCGTTTCACACAGCGCTCTAGTACAGACTGTTGTCGAACGTCCGAGCATACTGAACTACTTCCCAGAAATGCGAGTGGCTCGAAGACTTCTCAAACAGCAGAAACCTTTACGTTGTCCTGGACGACGAGTGTGCATCAGAGGCAAGGGTATCGTCAGGAGTGCCAGATTGAAGTGTGATAGGACCGTACTTGGTGTCTATATACATAAATGAGCTGACTCTTTGCTGATGACGCCGTAGTGTACGGGGGGGGGGGGGGGGGGGGGGGGGGGGGCGAGGGCATAAAGGATGATTGATACAGGATTTGTTTAGTGTGATGAATGGCGTGTTGTTCTAAATGATGTAGAAAAATCTACGCTAATGCAGAGAGTAGGAAAAACAATCCTATAACGTTCAAAAACAGTACTAGTGGTGTGCTGTTTGACATAGACATGTCGATTGAGGTTCAAGAGGTAAGGTTGCAAAGCGATATGAAGTGGGACGAGTAGTACCGAAGGCGAATTGTCGGCTTCGGCTTAATAGGAGAGTTCTGAGAAAGTGTAGTTTGTCTATAAATAAGATCGCGTACAGAACGCTTGCGACCGATTCTTGAATACTGCTCGAGTGCTTGGTAGGTTGGATGAAAGGAGGAAACCGAAGCATTTCAGAGGCGTGCTGCAAGATTTGTTACGTCACATATGTTCGAGCAAGTCTTGGGAATCCCTGTAGGGAAGACTACGTTCTTTTCGGGAAACGCTTTTGAGAGAAGTAAGAGAATCTGCAGCTGACTGCAGACTGACTCTAAAGCAGCCAACGTGCGGTGGCTTGCGAAGTATTAGTGTAGATGCAGATGTAAATGTAGATGTGTGCAATGTACGAAGAACTTTTGAGCACGTGAGTCCAGAACGTTCCGTGCACGTGAGTCGTTGTAGCTCACTTCAAATAAAAAATGCATGCACACTCTAAACTCAGCTGCATTGAAGGAGGCTGACGAAAGTTCGTTTACGGGCTGTAATTCCCTTACCAATGTGAAACCCGGAATATTAGTAAATAAAAGAGGAAAACATTCCCAGTCTTCGAAAGCTGAAGATTTCTTTCTTTTCTTTCTTTCACTTACGCCACAGTCCTGCAGCGATCGCAGGGTCGGCGTTGTTACAACGGATTTGGCAATGTTATTTTAGGGATGCCCGGATGCCCTTTCTGCCACCACCCCGTACCCCCCAGGGCGGAATCAGTGTACCCCAACTGTCTGCGACTAGTGTAAATCGTGAAATAGTACGCACGTGTTTCAAATGTCGGCGACGCGTTTAACTGAGGCGGAACGTGGGGACCAGCCCGGTATTCACCCAGCGGGATGTGAAAAACCGCCTAAAAGCCATATCCAGGCTGGCCGGCACACTGGCCCTCGTCGGTAATCCGCCGGGCGCATTCGATCCAGGGCCGATGCGCCTACGCGACTCCAGGAAGCAGCCCGTCAGCGCTCTCGGCTACCCTGGCGGGTCTTCGAAAGCTGAAGATATAAGCTGTTAAATCGACAACACGAAAATATTGAGTAAATGAATTTACTGTCTTTTCAGATCTTAAAACTGTACAATTGACTCAATAAAACTTTGCTCATGGTGCAGAGCTACGTACCTCTCAAAAAAAAAAAAAAAAAAAAAAATGGTTCAAATGGCTCTGAGCATTATGGGACTTAACATCTTAGGTCATCAGTCCCCTAGAACTTAGAACTACTTAAACCTAACTAACCTAAGGACATCACACACATCCATGCCCGAGGCAGGATTCGAACCAGCGACCGTAGCAGTCCCGCGGTTCCGGACTGCAGCGCCTAGAACTGCGCGGCCACCGCAGCCGGCTACGTACCTCTCAATCTGCTTCATTCTCCTTATTCTTCTCACTGATGTTTTACCGTTATGCTAGCTGGGGCCGCACATTTGTAACCCCTATGTGATGATCGTGAAATCAAGCCGTATTTAAAGTATGTGTTTGTGGGAAATTCCTGCGAACGAACACTAACGTGTACTGCAACAGATTTGAGGCTATATTTACTGACCACAACGAAAGCTAATTAAAATGAGGAGAACATCATTCAAATTACTTATAATTCGTCATTCAAAATTTGATTATTCTGGCATTTGCTAATGAGGTACTGTGAAAGGTACTGCTGCTGTATAATTGTTGCAATATATTTAGTAGCAGGAAAAAGGTCTAGTATCACCTGTTAATATACTGGGTTGTTACATTGAAACAGGTAAGTGCCCTCAAGTAAGAATTTCACAGGAGAGTGTTCCAGCGTGGAAGACAGTAATGTTATCTACAAGTAGGACAGTTACAATCTTATTTTTATACACGTGTTCAGTGCAGAGTGTGCAGACTATGGATCGGTGTTTTTGACGGTCTCTCTGTCTCTCCCTCCCTCGCAGTCCAGACACTGGCTGCTTACATTGCAGACCCGTCGGCAACGTTTCGGGCATGTTTGCTCAGTGCGACTTAGCGGATCGCTGTAATTGCCAAGTCAACAATAACACGGGAGCCGCCGTTCACAAACACAGCCGACGCCACTCGCAACTTGCAGTGGGGCCGTGGGTTCCCTGCGTTTACCTGCAGCTGCCGGTGCAAGCTAATAGGTAGACGTAGTCAGAACGCCAGAAGCTGCACTGCTGGTAAATGAGTACATTTTCTGACGTCAGTGTAAATACGGACCTGTTACGGGCCAGCGGGCAAATACTGCTATCGAAGAACAAAAAAGGCGAATATGCTCCTGTTTAATCTTCCCTCTACAACGTACCGGTCAAAATGACCCGACAGCGACAAATACGAGCAAGCGTCAGTGGCAGGAGGTGGAGGAAGAGGTATATGTTTAAAAAACTTCATTGTTTCCTAAAATGTTGAAAACGACACATTGCATCTAAAAAATGAATTGCGTCAAAAATACCCGACATTGTAGAATAAGTCCTGGCATTTCACGTTTTGACCGAAAGTTAAAAGACTCTGACTTAGAAAGGGGGGTACCATCTGCTTCACTCTACTTTCCTCAGCGCTATCAGAATTTTCCCTAAAATTTTGGCATGCGTACGTATTCGCGCCCTTTATAACCTGCAAGTCACCTCTTACTGCCACTAGCTCCCCTAACTGTATCTCGCCACTATTCCATCGCTGCAGATCGCTCATACCCATCCAGTCCCACTTGCCTATTCTCACTCGTTCCTTCAGCCCAACTTCTTGTCAATCTTTCTGCGTCTCTCTGTCATTGTATCCTACGTCACAGCCACAGTCTTCTTCGTTCTCTCCTAGTTAAACTGTCTCTTCTCACTGCCACTGTCCCCCTCTTGCCGTCTCTTACTGCTAATATATCAAAAATGGCTCTGAACACTATGGGACTTAACATCTTAGTTCATCAGTCCCCTAGAACTTAGGACTACTTAAACCTAGCTAACATAAGGACATCACACATATCCATGCCCGAGGCAGAATTCGAACCTGCGACCGTAGCAGCTCGGTTCCGGACCGAAGCGCCTAGAACCGCTCGACTACAGCGGCCGGCTCTAATATCTCATTCATTCCTTCCCACTTCTACTCCCACAAGTAGCAGCTTAACAATATTCACTCTTTTCAAAATGGTTCAAATGGCTCTGAGCACTATGGGACTTAACATCTATGGTCATCAGTCCCCTAGAACTTAGAACTACTTAAACCTAACTAACCTAAGGACAGCACACAACACCCAGCCATCATGAGGCAGAGAAAATCCCTGACCCCGCCGGGAATCGAACCCGGGAACCCGGGCATGGGAAGCGAGAACGCTACCGCACGACCACGAGATGCGGGCATTCACTCTTTTCCTAGCACTGCTTTGTCACTGGCAACTTTGTTCCACTGTCACCCTGTCCCTCTCTTTCTCTCACAGTGCCACTGTCTCCGCACTTTTGAAACGTCCCCGTAGAAAAATTTATGAATTACTGTGCTGATAAACCTCTGACATTATTTGATTTTCAAACAGCTGAGAAGAACTGAACGTCCTCTGCCATTTCTCTCTTTACTTATTCTGATCAACACTAAACTGACGCACAATATTTTTAGCACAACGCAATCTGACTTTCAATAATCTCTACAAAAGAATGGCCCTGACTAACAAAACCTATACCTTTCATGAATCACTTACCTCACAAAAATCTTCGTTACTCGAACTACTGCAATAGAGCGAGCGCCAATACTGCCAGCTAAATAAAAGACTAACTACTGAAGGCACTAACTACTGATAGGCATAGTTAGCAAATGAAAGATTTTGATATATATATATAAGTTCATGATATACTGTATTACAAATTTACTCGTTCTGATGGACACACGTCCAGATCGTCCACTCTCAAAATTCTGCCATCTCTCTCGCCACATCCATCACTGCCGGCGGCTCACCTCCAACTGCGCAACGCTACGCGCTGTTCACATCCAACTGCCCAACACTACAATAGCGAATGTTCCAACAATGCCAACCAACCACAGACTGCACACAGCACAGCCAGTGATTTTCATATAGAGCACTACGTGGCGTTACCAGCATAAAAACCTAAACAGCCTACTTACACTTTCTATATCACAGCCACTGACTACCGTCCTCCAGTATTTATTATTATTTTCCGTCTCTTCCCCACTGCCACTGTCTCCTTCTCTCTCAGCGTAAAAATTCGGGAATTGTAGGCAAGCCAAACTTTTGAGAAAATTTTTAAAGGTGCTGAGGAAGGTAAAATGAGGGTGCTGGTACTCTACTTTTCAGTCAATTTCTCAATTTTAAACATGAGCGTATTCTCCTTTCTCGTACCCGATTGGAGCATTTTTCCGCTGGTTCCGTTCTTTTCCGTGCCACAGCAGGACATGTCCTTCATATGAAAAGAGCTTTACGGGCAATAAAATTTTGAGTGTTTATTTATGTGAAACTGACATAATGCAAAACTACTTTTACACCTCAACCGAATTTTACAATCGCAAAAATTTTGCACGTGCTTCAGAATTGTAACATAGTCTTCCCAGAACAGTTCTGACCATAAAGGAGACACTTTACGACATATTTGTCATTGTATAAACTAAATTTTTGTCTCCCGCCGTATTTTAAGTGTGTGTTTGACGTATACAATTTGGGTAACTTTGAATCTCTGTACCTCGGAAACGGATAAAGCTATCAAGAAAATTTCAGCTATTTGCAATGCATAGCCGTCCTGGAATTCTCGGCTCGCTCTTGGTATGAAAAAATGGTAAAAAATGTTTTTTGGGGTTTTCTAAGAAACCGCCCATGAACTAATTGTGTCTACACAAGCCCCTTAAGGCCCACATTAGACCACATTAAACCGATGTTCTTCATTTGCCTAAGCAGGATGTAGCATGTAATGCTTATACTTTGACCCTGTACAGCAGGATAGTGACATTAAGATGCTCCTTCTCTTAGGTATACCAATGGTCCCTAGCGCAAGGGCTATCCAAAACACTTGGCCCCGCCTTATTACTATCAACAGAACCCGATGGATGAGTCTCGGAATAATCCCGTTTTTATATGCAACGTTTTGGAACAAATTACGTAGTGTATGCTGTTTCATTCTTACCGACAAGGGGACTTTCAATCGTTCCAAACACTGTGGAAAATGGTGTAGTGTTGGTACAATACAGATTATGGTTTGAATTTTTAACGACTACCACAGTGACATGTTCGAGGGGGTATCAAGCGTAACATTAGCAATGAAATTTTGTCAGATATGTGCAACCAAATATCGCTACTGCTAGTGTTATTTACGATATGGAAAAGGAATAGTACAAAGAGCGTATCATTTAATTCAGTGTTGACAGACAGGGTATTTCAAAAAGATTCCCAATACTATATTTTCTAAATGAATGAAGATAGAAACTTTAGTGTTAACTTGCATACGGAACTACAAGGCTTTTGTTTTAAAAAGAGCCTTCCGGTATTTCAATGTTTTACAAGCATGCAATCCAACGTTGGAGCAATGTTTACGATTACGATTTTTGGATTAAAGTATTCATTTATCTTTCACAAATGTTCAACATTTCCTCCACCGACCGCACGACAAACATCCGGCCGACAGTCAAACTCGTCTCCTAATTTCGTGAGCGTGTCTGGAGTTACTGCGTTCACAGATGTTGCTATACTGTGTTGCAGTTTATCGAAATCGGGCCCGTAAAGCGTAGTATATATTACATACAGAATTTTTTAAAGCAATGTTCTTTTTGTTATAACTGAATTCAATTTAATTTTGTAGGTACATAAACGTGGCGTATAATAAAACTTTTATAAAAATTATACCTCCTTTGCTACAAGTGGATTTAAATTTCGTAAATACGTAATAGTTACAACGGATAGTTGTTACTAATATGCATAAATTATGGTTGGCTGTATCAAAAGCCACTAAATAAATAAATAACCTCCAGAAAAAAATCACTTACTGTGACCTAGACGATCTTGGAAGCAATGCGAGATCCGTGAGCTCCTTATGGCCGACGCAATTCATGTTTAAAAAGAACTTTTGTATGCAGGTTCCAGATCAGTGGGGCTTTGTCCCGTTGAAAATTGAAAATTTCGGTGTATTTTCACAATTTGGAAAAAAACAGATCTCCAACATATCCAGGTACTGATTGCTGTGACAGTCTTCTCCATAGAAAAGAACAGGTCGCAAATGTTTTCTCGGAAAACAGCGCTAAATACAAATACAGAGGCCACTCTCTTGATAGACTAAGGTATGTGGTTGCTGTTATATTCCTACATTGCAGTGGTTCACATTTCCACTTAAATAGAACGTTGCCTCCATTACTGAATATTACAAAATGTTCCCTACAGACACGATTTATTCTACCACAACCCTGAAAATGTAAATAAAAGGCGATTCAGCTGCCCCTGCCTTTGGGATTTACACAATCCGCAACGCCTTCAAATATCTCTGGCAAGATTTTCATATTCTTTCGCTTGCTAAGGGCAAACTACTGGACCTACAGATAAAATGAACAGGACCTTTATGTGGAAAATTTAATGTAGTTACATTTCGTACTCAGATACGTTTCGCATGAGGCTGCAGTTTTCGAATTATTCAAGAAAAATATACAAAAGCGACCTTCAAACGCGTTTTTCTTGAATAACTTTAAAACTGTGGTCTCCAGCGAAATCGCACTTCAGTAAAAAAAATTAACTACACTACCTTGCCTACAACAAGGTCCTGTTCATTTCTTCTGTAGTACTAATAGTTTGCGCAAAGCGAGCGAGAGAGTATGAAAATCTCGCATCTAATTTTTGAAGGCCCTTGAGAGTTACACAAAACTCATTGGTAATGGCAGCTGAATCTCTCTATATAACGCAGTTATTTAATCATGATACTATGTTGGATGAGTGTATAGTCGCTGGCAGAGAAGAAAAGGCAAACAGAAGGCCTGTCTACACTTGTAACGTAAGTATTTCACGAATTTAATAATTGGCTGGAAGTGGATAACCACTTAATTAACTCATAACAATCACGAGAAGCCCTATGATCATATTTTCCTTAACTGTGATCATAGCAAACTGGTATTCACCAAACAAAGGTCTAATTCAGACGGAAAGTAATGTTTCAAATTAACAAAGTATTTCATTAATTTTGTTATTGGTTGGCAATAGATAACGATCTATTTATTATCCATGACAATCAAGAGTAGTCCTACAACTACATTTTCTTTAATCGTGATAATGACCAGCTGGTATTCACCAAGTGAAGGTCTGATTCAGACGACAAGTGATGGTTCAAATTAACAAAACATTTCATGATTTAATTATTGGCTGGCAATAGATAGCGACTTAATCATTATCTCATAAGAATCTAGAGTAGTCTTAGAATCATATTTTCTTTAAGTGTGATCATGACCAACTGGTATTCACTGAGCGAAGGTCTAATACAGACAAGAAGCAATAGTTTAAATTAACAAATTTGAGGGAAGTTTGCTAGGGATTCATAAAAATAGCAGTCATAGGTTGCTAATAATTTCCACATGTGATATTGAACAGTAAATAATTAGACCTCGTTAAACGTAAGGTAAACACAAATTAATAAATGAAACTGGCCTCCATAATTGAGAAGATTAGCTGTTTAGCTTTTATACAGACGATGACACATTTTTATATACATTTTATCGTCAAGAGATTAAGGATATGCAAGTGGAGCACATGGTGGAGGTCGCCAAAAGGAGAGGATTTATATGTGCGTATACCCATTGTACCACACATAAGGACTTGTCTCCAACAGTTGAGGAACATGAAAACACTGCAATATGCGAGACAGTGAATCTAAACTATGTTCCCATGAGAGATGTCAAAACTGGCTGGAAAGTTAATTAATTCAAGAATCACAAAATTAAGAAAAATTTACGATACATGTAGGTACTACATATACTGAGAAAATAGAATTCTGTTCATTAAGAAACGTTACAACGGCCTGTGTACTGTCTGAAGGACATGGGACGGACCGTAAGTGATCCACAAAAAACTAAGCTAAACTGCAGATTTCAGAAATAAATAAAAGTTAGCCAAGCATACAAGTTGATTTCCTTTCAATGAAGGTCTACACACTAATTGATGGACATCTCTCTGAACTTGAGTGAACCTAATGACAAGAAGAAGCTAAAAATTTCAGTAAAATTTATATTAGCGTGGAACTTTACACACACACACACACACGCACACACACACACACATTAATTAACTGAAACACTTGTTAATGACTTAAGCTACTCTGCTGAAGATCGACAAAAGGCGTATTTTTAAAGCCCCTAAATCACAGAAATATTGTGAATTTCGATACACATTAAGAGTATTTGCTTTCCTTGATATTAATCTAGACGATGGCAGAGAATTATCTTTGAAAACGTCGAACGAAAACACAATCCCTCTGTGTGATGTAAAGAACATGACTTCTTGGTCATATCAGAAAGCAATCTGCAAACATTACAAGAACTCGGATAAAAACGATATCATATTCATTTCAGCAACTGGAACAGCTGGCAACCTGATGATGAAAGAGAAAATGTTAATTGGAGTATTAACTCACTTGAACAATGTGCTAACATCTTCGCCATACCCATTGCAGAGTGAACCGCAAACATTTCTGCTTTACTCAGTGTCCACTCGAAGATTGTTGCTCAGAGCGGTCTACCATTAGCTTTCCCGTTTAAAGCTGTGGTGGGGAAGGAGGAGTAAGAAGTAAGAAGCTCGCCACCATATGGGGATCACCCTACCTAAGGCACCTTGACGCGAAACAGTCGCTGTGTCATTGTAAGAGGTACAGAGGGGAGCGAGAGGGCCGGGACTTGCTCCAGTTTACAACTATCACCGCAAACTCATCATAATGCGCCTGTTCTTAATGTACAATGGGTTGCATCATAATCTAAGAGCGAAATTAAAAATTAAAATAACTTTCCCAAACTTCGTCATTGTATGCGTAAGTTTATTAATGTTAAGTTTATTAATGTTTATTAATGATCAAAGGAATACATTAGGTAAAATGTATGATATTAAGAGAAAAATAAGTGGCGCAGAAAAAAAGACTACAAAGCTATAAACCGTTCGAAATATGCAAATGTACGTCACAATTAAAAGTTAGAAATCTCAACTTGATCAGAGCAATTTTTTGGTCTAAATCGGCATTTGTATGAAAAATTTAAGGCGTTAAATATTAGACTCAGTAAGATAAAAATTCGTATGTAGCCTCAGTTTGACATAAAAATATTAACTACGAGTATGTGACAGCAATAAGCTATCTTTATTAGGCTTCTCAAGTAATTTACTAGAAGCCGAATTTGGAACGAAAACGTCCTTATTCATGTTAGATTAAGCGTTATTTGTATTTGTAATAGAAAGTTCTAACTACAGCACACGATTATATCCATGCAGTATTACAACGGCACCAAGTGTCAGGCTGTATTGCGAATAACAGTTGCTACAAGGAACCTTCAAGAGCAGTTCAGAGGTCATGTTCTATTGTCAATTCCATTCTAGAAATTCTAGCCATCAAAGTTTTAGTGTAGTCGTGCTAAAACTTTTTCAGTAACTAAAAAAGCGTTAACTCTGTTAATATAAAAATTGAGAAGATTGTAAATTGTTAAATGACGGAGCTATTAATTAATGCCTGTCTGAGAAATTGGCCATTTACACTCTGCTACCTGTGCCTAGGGCGGTCGTAGCAATCATTCCGTTTGGCGGCCCACTGCCCCCCCCTCCCCCCCCCCCCCGCCCCCCATATATAAATACAGCCAGACAGGCAGCAAAAAGAGAAACTTTGCACTGAAATATCAGTCCGTTCGCGCCAGACAGCTTCGTGTGTCGTGCCTCAGATGACGTCAGAGCTGTGCAGACTTGAATGCATTTTCGATAAAAGTAGGAAGTGAACTCGCAAGGACTGTAGACCATCCTGGATCTCTTAAATTTCGTAGACTAAACTGTTTGTGTGCAGTCCGTAATATTAACATAAACACTTAACTTTTGCTAATTATAAGTCAGAGCGACAGGCCACTTTACTTGGAACTTCTCGTAGAGGTTGCCTCTGAACTGTTAACTATGCTGTTTCTGATAGGGATTTTTTTATTATTATTATAAGTATATTATTATGCTTTGTTTGTTTGAACTTTACAGAATACATCGCACAGTTAAAACGCTAAACTTTTATTTATACTCATAATTCCTGATCCCGCTGAGTGAATAAAAAGTAGAAATATTTTTCAGTGAGCACGGAGAGTAATGTAGACTTGCAGACAGTAAATTATGGTCGGTATGTGCTCCGTCGCTTTCTGGCTGATTGCAAAAGTAGTTTTCAGGCTCTTGTAAATGGCGAAGGTACGTGTAATGCACGCACAGGCAATTTAAGGTCTCTTCATAACGAGGCAACGAATGAATTGACCATTGGATATTTACCTGCTCCCCCACAACCTGTCATGCCACTATAGTTAACCTCTCTGTACACGTGCTAGCGCCACAAATATTGGCAAACTTGATTTAGTAGATTGCGAACTCCATCATCCACAAGAAAGTATGTTTTACTCAATTTACCGTGCATTCAGATTCACGCATTGGACTGGCTTTTTGTACAAAGGTAAAAATAAAGAAACAAAAACTTTTTCCTTCCTCGAGGTTAGCTCCCATTAGAAATAGGTAGCATGAGGTAGACGACACCACAATAAGATTAATTATTGTGAAAGATAACTAAAAGGGAAAGGAAATCCTTATCTTCCCTCTCCGTCCCTTGGAACGCTACACATTGTTTTTTATGGTCATTATGAAGGCCTTGTAGCAACTGAATCCAGCATTGAATTAAAAACAAACGTGTTCGCAAGACGCCAGACACACAAGAATGGCTAACTCTCTGCTCCAAAGACATGTAGACTTCTGTGGGCTACGTGCTAAGTTCTGTTGAGTACGCTCTACCTCTTGAACCAGAACACGAGGTAACCTGTGGATTTCCTCTTACGCAAGCAGCCAGAGTCTTAGGCGCTGATGGTGTCCTCGTCGATTGCTCTGAGTTGTATGAGATGCAGCGCCGGACTCTCGGTGAAAATCACGCCGCACAGTTATAGCTGAATAGTACTTGCTGAAATGAAGACCTCAAAACGCCTTTTGTCGCTGTCTTATCGCCATCTAGACTGGAATCACAAAGGGTAACGAACGGGCGAGCGAGCGGGCTGCACCAGGGAGACCCATACTGGCAAGCACATGAACTAGCAACTTGCAACTGTCGACCAAGGTAAACCTTTAGTGTCGATGCGTAGGTTAAAATTTATAACCTTTCACGTATAAGATACAGTTTTGTGGAATCTCAAATCTTTTTGAATTAAAATTTATGTAAATTATATGGGCGTTCCCAAGAATATGAGTAATCCTATGGCATTTATGGCCATTAGTCCCCACCTGGGGGAACTTAGCCGTCGAGCTGCAAGTATTCGACCTGGCTGGGAACCGAACCCGGGCCCGCTACATGATAGTCAGACGCACTGACTAAAGAGGCGTGGATTGCAGAAAGATATTCTGCAGATAATATACACTGAATAGCCAAAGAAACTGGTACACCTGCCTAATACCCAATACAGTACGACCCCCGTAGGCACCTAGAAGTGCCGTAACACGACATGACATGGACTAGACTAACGTCTGAAGTAGTGCTGGAGGGAAATGACATAATGAATCCTGCAGGGCTGTCCATAAATCGGTAAGAGTATGACGGGGTGGAGATCTCATCTGAATAGCACGTTGCAAGGCAACCCAGATATGCTCAGATATGGAGCCGCTCTGTAGCAATTCTGGGCGTGTGTGGTGTCTCATTGTGCTGTGTAATTGCCTAAGTCCGTCGAAATGCACGATGGACATGAATGGATGCAGGTGATCAAACAGGATGCTTACGTATGTGTCACCTGTCAGAGTCGTATCTATACCTAGCAGGGGTCCCACATCACTCCAACTACACACGTTCCACACCATTACGTAGCCTCCACCAGCTGGAACAGTCCCTCGATGACATGCAAGATCCATGTATTCATGAGGTTGTCTCCATAAGTCCATCTGCTCCATAGGATTTAAAACGATACTCGTCCGACCAGGCAGCACGTTTCCAGTCATCAACAGTCCAATGTCGGTGTTGTCATGCGTTCATCGAGGGTACACGAGTGGGCCTTCGGCTCCGAAAGCCAATATCGAGGATGCTTCACTGAATGGTTCACACGGTGACACTTTTTGATAGCCAAGCATTGAAATCTGCAGCAGTTTGCAGAAGGGTTGCACTTCTGTCACGTTGAACGATTTTCTCCAGTCGTCGTTGGTCCCGTTATTGCAGGATCTTTTTCCGGCAGCAGCGATGTCGAAGATGTGTTGTTTTACCGTATTCCTGATACTCACGGTACGCTCGTGAAATGGTCATACGAGAAAATCCCCACTTTATAGCTCGCAGATGCTGTGTCCCATCGCTCGTGCGCCGACCATAGCATTACGTTCAAACTCACTTAAATATTGCCATTGTAGCAGCAGTAACCGATCTCGCAACTGTACCAGACAGTTGTCTTATACAGGCCTTGCCTTCCGCAGCCCCGTATTCTGCCTGTTTTCATATCTCTATAATTGAATATGCATGCAGTTTTTTGGGGCTTCAGTATATCTTAATACATTGAGTTTGTGGTAGTTGTAATAAAAGGTAACGTATTGAATTTCAGGTTTCTGTGCGCAACTGATATTCAGTAGAACAGCATACTCAAGGAATTTTTAAACGAACACACCGCCATTGGCCGGCCGCTGTGGCCGAGCGGTTCTAGGCGCTTCAGTCAAGAACCGTGGGACCGCTACGTTCGCAGGATCGAATCCTGCCTCGGGCATGGATGTGTGTGATGTCCTTAGGTTAGTTAGGTTTAAGTAGTTGTCAGTTCTAGGGGACTGATGACCTCAGATGTTAAGTCCCATAGTGCTCAGAGCCATTTGAACCAACACCGTCATTTGACTGTGTTATTGTTTATTTAATTATGATCCAGGTTTCGGCCTTTTATGCCATTTTCAAGTGATTGATTTTATGCCATTAACATATACTGCAGGACATCAAGGATTTTGCAAATGGAATAAAAAGCCGAAACTTGGATCGTAATTAAATAAACAGCATAACAGTAAAATGGTGGTGTGTTCATTTAAAAATTATTGAATAAGTGTTGCCCAGAAATATCAAAAACTGTAAACTGAAGGAAATTGCAGTGTACAGTTTTCATTTATTGTGGACGGTTACAATAAGTGATACCAGCATAAAATTCATTATTCAGTAAATAAAACCATCGATGGAAGTTCCATACTGCGAGAGGGCTTGATCGCTCTTATATCAGTCTTGAATATAGGTTTTCGCGCATACAGCTGGAAAGACCATCCCACCGATGATGTGAAGTGGAACGACGCACGAGCCAGAGATTACGACTACATTTTATTATTGCGGCAGAAGACACCCTCCGGGAGACGTTCAAAATCCAGCGAGACTCTTCAATGTCTCGAAGATGGAGTCTTTCCCATCGTGAACTGCAGACTAAGTGGAGCTGCAACAGTCTTCGGAACAGTCGATCTAGACAAAGTCAACACGGTCTTCAGAATAAATTAGAATAAAATGCTTGCTTCCCTCACACATCTCGAGTGTTACTTTCTAGTAGTTCCTGCACTAACAAGACGTTGGTTCTTTCCACTCACTCGCTCTGTGCTTCTCATTTTTCCACTAACAGTGAATCTTCTTACAACTCACATATATTCTCTTCCCTTTCATACCGTTACTCTTTCATGTCCACTGTCTTTCTCCAAATTTAACCGCGGCCAAACCGAAGCCTCCGTTGTTTCTGACTGCCTGATGTGCAACCATACTATTTCTTCTTCAAGTTATGGGTTCTTCTAATAGCTAACAAATTACGTGTTATTTGGTTCGGACGCTCGCTGGCATTCCTCTTTGGCACCATTTAGCCGTAAAATTACTATTGTGGTCGCATTCCTATGTGTTTCCTTCTGGCTACGTCACTTTGTTGTGGCATTACTCCATCCTCTTCGAAGTAAACTGCATCTGCTAGGTAGCTTGTCTGTATGGAGGACGCGGTGAGGCTTGAGAATGCAAATTTGTTTAGTTGGCATTGATGGATCGTTGACAGGCCGTTAATTGATTGCAGTAATCATATTTTATTAACACATTCACAGCTTGGATAGGGACAGATCCCCAAATGGCATCTAGTCCCTTCTTGCACGAAAGTAAATGTGGCACTGATAAGCAGCTGTGATCTTCGGTAGCTTTCCTACTGTAACAAAGATATTTAACTCCATACCTTACGACATACTGTTCCAGAAATTGTGAGACTGTATGGGTCCGATGTACTAGGTACAACTTATATTAGCACTTAGAAAGATTAGACTATGAACTACTGCATTCAATTCGTATCAGTACAGAGTTACATTATATTTCTGTTAATTTCATATCAATGAAATCGAAACTTGCAAATTCACTTCAGACGTGATAACTGTATATCAATTTTTTTTCATAGTTACATTATATTTCTGTTAATTTCATATCAATGAAATCGAAACTTGCAAATTCACTTCAGACGTAATAACTGTATATCAAATTATTTTCGTAGTTACAGTATATTTCTGTTAATTTCATATCAATGATATCCAAACTTGCTAATTCACATCAGACCTGATAACTGTATATCAAATTATTTTCGGAGTAAATACATGCCCCTAAAATTATTTCTCACGTCTTGCTAGAGGTAACAAATTATGTTCGTGTTACAAACGCGATAGTTCTGTAAGATCTATCGACCAAGGTATAATTTTATACCGATGGCTGTATCTTTACGATGTTTCAAAACAACATCCTTCCTAGCATTCACAACGCCGCTAACAAAACACTTTGTTTCTTGGAAACTGTCGTTCCAAGGCGTGTTTCACGCACCAGGTAACCAGTAAATAAATTTAGTTCTACATGTTATTTTTATATTCACTATCTAAATTACGGTGCATTTGGCTTTACTATACACCTACTCGTTTCTCTGATACATTCATGTCTGCCATTACCCCTTGTTAAGTTCCTCTCACCTTCTCATTTCCTCCCTTGAATTCCATGCATTAGCTGTTACTTCCTCTCTGTAGTAATTGTCAACCAGGAAATTGAAAATAAACTTGCCAGAGTGAGTGAAAGAAATCACCGAATGCCTAAATCAGGACAAAGACATTTAAAGCTACAATTGCAGTTTTCCAGACATTATAAAGTTCACAGTAAAGCAGACTTTTTATACATTTTATACACTTTTCTAGTTTCATTCAGAAACAATTTTTGGGAGACATTATTGTATGGGTCTCCATGTGCTGTTGTTAGACTGATTTTGGCTCCGTGGTATGTATGGAAGAAATGCAGTGATAGCTAAGGAATATTAGAATGTTCTATTCGGAAAATAGTTTTTGGAATTTAGAAGTACGTTTCCGCGTAAAGTACTCTGTAGGTTTCTTCGAGAGCCACGTAATATTTCTCAGAATTTCCGTTACAGTTGGCTTTGTGACACGGACAGTTAACGTTTTAGAAGATGACATCACCAAAGAGGACGACATCAGGGATGTAGCTGGCTCGCCATTACGTTCAGTCGGCACACAGCTGTCATGGTGTCTTCGACTACCACCACATGTCCCATGGAAGCCCAGGTGAATGTCTCCACTGCACAATACTGCCCGCACCGTCCCGTGCCCCTGGCGCGGTGAATGTTTCGACCAGCTGTTCACCTGGTGTTACAAGAAACGTGATTCACCTGACCAGGCCAGGCGTTTCCATTCATCCACAGTCCAATGTCGATGATCCCAGGCCCACTGTAGCCGTAACTGACGATGTCGTTGGGTCAGCATGGGAACACATAAGTGGTCATCTGGCGCAGAGACCATATTGAGCAACGTACTCTGAACAGTGTGCTCTGCAGTACCTGTGCCCGCAGCAGCATTATACTCTGCCGGCCGCCCCTCCTGCGTTACAGAGCCGGCAATCCTTCTAGTTTTTAGGTGAGGCGCGACTGTCTTACATTGAGCTGACAAAGTCATGGGATAGCGGTATGCACATATATACAGATGGCGGTAGTATTGCATACACAAGGTATAAAGGGGCAATGCACTTTGTACTCAGGTGATTCATGTGAAAAGGCTTCCGACGTGATTATGGCAGCACGATGGGAGATCAACAGACATTGAATGGTGGTTGGAGCTAGACTCATACGACATTCCATTTCGGAAATCGTTAGCAGACTCAGTATTCCGAGAGCCTAAAGATTGGATTATGATAACACAAGTCTGCAAGTCTTATGTTTTTATTTTTTATTTTATTTTTATTTGTGTCCTTACTGTCATGTAATCGCAATAGTGATACTTTGAACAAGTTGTTGTAGAAAATGAAACAGTTTTATAATTGTCACGTGTATCAATGGGCCGCAACGTAAGTTAGTAATGAATGATCTCTGATGCGAGACACTATATTATTCACCCCTATAATCTTTGGTCTGTTTATATTATTGATTCGTGTTCTGTGAGAAAAATTAAGTTAAAAATGCGTGTTTGTGTCGAAACAATGGTTCTGTGCACTGGAACAGATTTCATATTGCGAAGAAAACGGTTGCTGGAGATTTACTATGACAGTGAATTTGCAATCAGAAAAAGTTTAAAGAAAAACTGCATGAAGAAACTTAATATTGTGCAAATCCCACGAATCCGTTTTACTTCCAGAACTTCAAAAGCACATCTCTACAAGAGAGGTTTCCGAATCCTGTTAAAATCGTGATAATAAAAGCCTTTGATGGTGGAAAACAGTAAAGCGCCGGCCAGTGTGGCTGAGCGGTTCTAGGCGCTACTGTCTGGAACCGCGCGTCTGCTACGGTCGCAGGTTCGAATCCTGCCTCGGGCATGGAGGTGTGTGATGTCCGTAGGTTAGTTAGGTTTAAGTAGTTCTAAGTTCTAGGGGACTGATGACCTAAGATGTTAAGTCCCATAGTGCTCAGAGCCATTTTTGAACAGTAAAACACTCTGAAACTAATCTGGTAAATAATGACACAGTGTACTGTAATTTTGCTTACTAGTAACAGTTAAACCCTATAAATTTGCATCTAAACATGAATGAATGTGAATATGACAGTAAGTGGCATGTAAGATTCAGTGTTCCCTCCAATACGGTAACTTGAACCAATGGCGAATAAGCTACATCTTTGTAATTGGTCAGTGTAAATAACTTCAATGGCAGATGCCTCAATCTACACGTTTAGCCACATTTCGCAGTACAACGCACAAATTCTCCCGTCTAAATTACTGTACATGTACGTCGAAGTACGCCCTTCCAAAGACACACGCAACGCATGCAATGACGATTACAAATACACTGAAAAACAAAAACAAATAACTAATGGCAATAACTACTGTTAAGAGTGGGGTCAACAATCACTGAAGGTGAATAGTCTTTACAATACATTTCTTCTACTTACTGAGAGAAGCATTAAGAGATAGTCTATTACAAAGCATAAAACAATTAAATTGGTTACAATTGTGTTTCACGAAGAGAGAAATTTTTCGAGTCTTATCTGTTCTGGGTCGGTGTGATGTGGCGCAATCGGTAGGAACAGTTTGAAGTTGCTGATATGAATCCTATAAGTTCATCCAGTCGTGTCCTTGTCATTAAAATATCCTCTTCCCTTACATCTTGTTTCGGCTGGCGGTGGTAGTAAGTTGCGTTGCATCCATTTGTCCTAGGCTGTAACAAAGTAACTGCTTATGCAGCACCTGAAGGTCGTATTAGTTCAACTGAAACTTTCACACACGATAGTTTGGCACAGTCCACATTGTGTTTAAATTAACATGTCACTTGCTACACTTCGCCAATTGCGAAGCCAGACATTCCATCTACTGTTAATATTCACAATTCATAGTAACACTGTTCCCGCGAAAACAGTCACTTACGTAGCAACACAGTTCACAGTTTCCACATTGGCAGTTAGTGTTTTAGCACATGCCACATATCGTAGTCAAGAACATGAGCTACATTAAATTCACAGGTTATGTAACGCAGCTCAATTGTAAATTGTACCATCCATTCACTAGTGCATTGTCACTGCCACAAGCATCGTTCTGAACCAATAGCTTTTGCGTTTGCATAAAACAACGTCCGCTTAGAATATCCACCATAAAGCCAATTTTCTGACCGGTCTATCACAGGAAAGCCCGGTATTAATATCGCGTTAAACGCATCCATTAGTACACACAGCACCTGCTTCCGTACCGCCATGCTAAAGCGCCATCTGCTACTGTCTGCTTCACTGTTCTGTTCGACGCGGCAACTATCGATACCTCTCTCGCTCCACAGTTCTTACAACACTTCTGCCTATTGCATTCTGTTTCACACAATACAATTAATAAAACTATTTGAAAGATCATCAGAAAAAAATCCAGGTCTTTACATAAGGAACTCGTACAGAAAATAGCACACTAAACATAGCCCCATACACTTCATGTTCTACACTAGGGAGCAAAATGAAAAATATTCTACATCATCAGAAATATACGAGATTTGAAACTTAAGTAGTGGCAAATTTATTCACAACCGATACAAAAGAGTTACATCTTTGCACCTGTTACTGTCCTTCAAAGTAGTCACCAGCGTTGTGTAGAACCCGTTGCCAGCGATGTGGAAGGCATAGTATACCGTTAGAAGAGCCTGTTCTGTTGATAGTGTGAATGGAGCGCTCTACTGCCTGTCTAATCTCCGGAACAGTTCTGAAGCGAATGCCACGAAGTGGTTCCTTCATCTTCGGAATCAAATCAAAGTCACAAGGACTTAAGTCCGGTGGGTATGGTGGATGGTACAGTACTTCCCAGTCCCATCGACCGAAAAGAGCAGCCACAGCTTGTGCTGTATGCGCCCGCGCATTGTCGTGCAAAATGATGGGTGGGTTGCGCAGAAAAGTGTCGCCGTTTCTTTCGCAAAGCTGGTCGCAGGTGATGGTCTAAAAACGAACAGTAATACTGTGCATTTACGGTCTGTCGTGAAGGAACGTAATGCGTTAGGTAACACCATCACAGTCGTAAGCGAGAATCACCATAACTTTAGACCGTTCCATTCGCACCATCAACAGAACAGGCTATGCTAACAGTATACTACGCCTTCCACATCGCTGGCAACAAGTTCTACAAAACGCTAGTGACTACTTTGAAGGACAGCAACAGGTGCAAACATGTCACTCTTTTGTATCGGTTGTGAATAAATAGTAGCCACTATTTAAGTTCCAATCCTCGTATCTATGAAGTACAAGGTAGTGTAAGAAAGGAAAAATTATAGCTCTTTATTAGTTATGGCATCACAATCACAATAATTAACTGGTTGCATCCAGCTAGAAATATGTAACATAATATCATTCTTCCACCAGAAGATGAGCGTGCAAAATCTCGAAACGCGTCAAGGAATGAAATAAAAAGAGTGATTGACGCAGATAGTTGTTTTATTCGAACTTTTATTGTCATAAACAATCGATTTGCTTACAAAAATCCAACATCGACGACATAACGTTATTCCGAGATACATATTGTCAAGAGTGTGCCGAGAATACAAAGTTTCGGGCATTACCTCTCACCACGAACATCACACTGGCAGACGGCGTTCACTTAACGACCGAGAGCAGCGGTCTTTGCTCGGAGTTGTCAGTGCTAATCGACAAACAACACTGCTTGAAATAAACACAGAAATAAATTTGGGACGTACGATGAACGTATCCGTTAGGACAATGCGGCGAAATTTGGCAGTAATTGGCTATGGCAGCAGACGACAAATGCAACATCGCCTGCAGCACCTCCCTGGGCTCTTGACCATAGCGGTTGGACCCTAGACGACTGGAAAATCGTGGCCTGGTCATATGAGTCCCGATTTCAGTTCGTAGGAGCTGATGTTAAGAGATCGAGTGTGGCGCACATCCCATAAAGCCATGGACCCAAGCTGTCAACAAAACACTGTGCAATCTGATGGTGGATCCATACTGGTGTGGACTGTGTTTACATGGAATGGTCTGGGTCCTCTGGTCTAACTGAACCGATGATTGACTGGAAATGGTTATGTTCGGCTACTTGGAGACCATTTCCAGCCATTCATGGACTACTTGTTCGCAAATAACGATGGCATTTTTATTGATGACAGTGGGTCATTTCACCGGGTCACAATAGTTCGTGACTGGTTTGAAGAACATTCTAGACAGTTCGAGCGAATGGTTTGCCATTCAGGTAGTCCGACATGAATCCCATCGAACATTTATGGGCGTAATCGAGGAGTAAGTTCGTGCACAAAATCGTGCACCGCCATCACCTTCGCAATTATGGATGGCTATAGAGGCAGCGTGGCTCAGTATTTCTGCAAGGGACTTCCAGCGACTTTTTAAGTCCATACTACGTCGAGTTGGAGCCCACCGGGTACCTACACTGGGCAAAAAAAGATACACGATATTAGGAGCTATCCCATTACTTCTCACCTTATATAATCCGATTCAATGAAGGAAAATTAGGGTAAAAGATAGTATACTTACAGAATTTTGTACAATCCTAGGAGGTAGTCTCATAGACAACATACTAAAAATCCTGACCGGCGGGGTGATAGCATTGGTATGGGAGTGCGTTTAAGGTCATCTTTTTTTGTTCTCAAATAACTCGAAAACCAAGCCTCCCACCTAAATTTTTTCCCAGTACAAAATGAAACTTCATTATATTTACTGCCAAAAAGTCCTATTCATTTTTTCTCTAGGACTAATAGTTTTGGCCCTGCAGAGGATGGGAAAAGCGTAGTTATTAAGAATGTTGTTTTAAGGCTATAAAATTAATGTTTGTCTTTAAATGGAGTGGGTTAAAACAGGTATTAAATGTGTGTACCACATGTAATTGCAGTAGAGCCGTATCAAGGGATAAACTGTGTTCTGGGGGTGTAATATGGTGAAGTGGGCAGGGGTGGAGGATAGAAGCACGAGGAAAGGTATCTCGCTGTAGTGTGGTCGTGCCCTTCTCTCCTTCATAGGTCTTCCCATACGTCAGAAGAAGCTACTACAGGGTGCCTCACAAAGTTATGCCGACCCTCGACAGCATGCCTTACGAATCACTGGCTATGAAGTGCACAGCCACGCCCGGGGAATGTTTATTTTCCAAAGAATGTGTTAACACTGTATGGAATGGAGATATGAGTTACTAATAACATTAACGCAAATAATGTAAATGGACAGTATCTACGTAAATCACTGCATACTCTTCTACACACTGCTAGAGGGGTGATTGATTTCTAGTCATCCCATACGGCAGCTGTAGTGTTCTTCCAGAAAGGCAACTTCCCCCACTACGAGCGTTACTAGATTTCCAGTGTACAGACAGACTGTACCTTCCCATCATTTACTATCCAGTTCTTTTATGTGAGTAGACAAAATAACTTCACAGAGCTAGTGTTTATGTGTAGTTCTTTTTTAGAATTGTTACGTGAGCTATTCTCTAAAAAAGCGTGACAGATATAGCTGTCAGCTGTCTTCCACACTGAAGAGCTTTTTCCAGGTGTAGCATGTAGACCATATGTATTCGACAATTCCGATTTCATTGCTCCATTATTACTGTCTGGGATACTTCTCATAGCATGATGAGTATCAGTTGCTTTATCCCAGCCTCCGCTCCTTAAATATCTGAAAAGGCCCAGAGGCTTAAATTGTCTCCCTCTGCAACAAAAGTAAGTTACCTAGGTGTTACAGAACTTCAGATAGTTCAGCGTAAATTAACCAATGCGTTACAGCAGATTACTGTTCATATGGTTCAAATGACTCTGAGCACTATGCGACTTAACTTCTGAGGTCATCAGTCGCCTAGAACTTAGAACTAATCAAACCTAACTAACCTAAGGACATCACACACATCCATGCCCGAGGCAGGATTCGAACCTGCGACTGTAGCGGTCGCTCGGCTCCAGACTGTAGCGCCCAGAACCGCACGGCCACTCCGGCCGGCAGATTACTGTTCTGGACTCGAATATGAACAGCCCCATTCCATCAGTCATTTCACACCCACCATGAGTGATGCATGTGGATGTGTGGTACGTGGCTCCATTCACTGACACCAGTCTACGATTCACTGTCAACGACAGACAGTAGCAAATTGCTAATTTACCAATCCAGTCTATTTCCAATCAACACAACATAGGTTACACCTACAAATTCAACACACAGGAACGTATTTTACATAAAAGTTCACTTAACGCTATAAGAACAAGTGCTTACTGAAGTTATTTTGTCTATTCACTGAAGAGAACTGGACGGTAAACGCTGGGAAGGTATGCCTTGCCGCCTACTCGTGATCTCTCCGTCGATAGATGCTCACGACATTAGCATGTAAACAATCCAATACATTCGTAGTTTTTGTGACGCTCGTTCCCAGATGCAGAGTTATTACAAAGTGCCCTTTGTAAAAGTCACTTACGTAATTGGGTTCACCCGTATGAGACCCTTACCTAAATCAGATAAAATAGCCACAGCTCAAACACAATTTGGCTCACTATTATGTTTAGCTCTGCAGACGCCAGCATCATCACGTAATCATTCTGATAATGGCAAAATGTTTTTTGGTTAATAGCACCGCTCGGTGCAACAGCCAGACAAGAAGTGTTCCGAATCAACTCGTTTGCGAATTTTGGCTGTTTTATCTGAATATTTATTACAACAATCACAGCGTCCCAAGCAGGAAATTTCTGAGTTTGCTAAACCTAAATTACATATCGCTTTCCGATACAGGGTGACGATTATTGAACTATGTCAAAAAACACAAATTAGTTACAAACTATGGCGTGCACGCACTTTATTCAACGTCGCTACAGTTACTCGGATGCGGCGCAGATGAATACAGAAAGTCTGCATGACGCGCTGAAGTGTCGGAACATCGATGCTGTCGGTGACCTCCTGAATAGCTGGTTTCAGCTCAGCAATGGTTTCGGGGTTATTGATGCACACCTTATCTTTAATCTACCGCACAAAAAGGAGTCACATGTGTCAGATCCGGCGAATGAAGCGGCCAGTGGCCTCTGGGTACCCCAGACTTAGAATGCGGTCACCAAAGTGCTCCTCCACGACATCAAACTCTCTCCTGCTTCGATGGGGTCGAGCTTCGTCTTGCATGAACCACATCTTGTCGAAATCAGGGTCACTTTAGAGGATGAAATCATCTTCCAAAACGTTCACGTATCGTTCGGTAGTCATTGTGTCATCAAGGAATATCGCACCTATTACTCCGTGACTGGACATTGCGCACAAAGGCACCTGTTGAGGGTGAAGAGACTTCTCGAGCGTGAAACGCGGATTCTCAGTCCCTCAGATGCGCCAATTTTGCTTATTGACGAACTCATCCAAATGAAAGTGAGCTTCGTCGCTAAACCAAACCATGCATGCGCATACCAACTTGTAGGGAAGCAGCCTACTCACGCTGTAGTAAATTCACATCAACCTCTCCATTGTGTGCCAGCCAGTCCGCTATAACTAGCTCTGGCGTCATAAATGTTGCGCAATACTTTAAAAATCAAGCAAATAACCTAAAACATTTCTAGCATGTCAGGAGTAATACCAAATTAATATGTGTTGAATATCAGTTCGATAACTTTAGCCATTTTCGAAATTTGGACATTTTTCTGTAAAAATCATTGGCGCAACAGAAAAGAGCTAGGAAGTTAAAAATTTATAATTAGATTCATTTTTCATAATTATTTAATAAAAACAGTACTTTGGGTTTCACAAATTAAAATTTTAGTGGAAATTCATGATTTTCTGGTTGTCGTCTTAAAACTTAAGGAAGCAAGATAGATTAAGTAGGCTAATAAATAAGGCTAGGATGTTTATATTTAAGTATAATGGAGATCCGCTATCACCATAAGGATGTGAAAAGTTTCATTTGAATACCTATAAAACTATAGCGATAGCGTATCTCCAAAGAGCCAGTTCAGAGCTCGTCTACTGCGTGCAGTGTAATTAAATTAATTCTCTCGCCCAAAATATTTAACTTAGCCACGTCAGAATTTTATTATCAATACTTACCTGCGTGCTGAATGCACATTTAAATTAAGAGCTTCATCAGCCATCAGCAAGAGAAGCTATAATTTATTAGGTAACGTAAAGTGGTGCATTACTAGCCCAGGGGCTAGTCGGGAGAGCCGATTTGATCAGGCATTCCCCTAGCCGTCCGCACCGCGGCTTTATATATAAGAACGCTGCGCGAGGAAGCAAGGCCCCCAGTTCTCTCCAGACGCTGAATAGCACGTCATCTGTGTCGGGAGTTGCGTCGCGTCGGTATCATTGCTACAAACAGCCTCGGATGCCGTATTAAGTTACTCGAGATACGCGTAACCATGAAATCATTTGCGAGTGAAGTGTTAATTCTGGGTTGACTTTAATTATCGATCTTCAGTTTGCGTATTGTGGTATTTTCACGTGCCGTCGCGGGACAAACATTCTACCTTTATTTAGCGTGGCGTTTGATGAAACTAATCATCAAATTATGGCGAGCATTCATTTAAATATTCAATTTGGACAATTATAGTTGCATCAGCGCATTAGACTCTGAACTGCTCTGTTAGTTAGGTTGTGTGGATTCTTTTGTTTTTCATCTGTGACTTTCAGAATATATTCAACTATTTTAGAAAATCGTTTTTGATTATAAATTCCGGACAATCTCCTAATTCCTCAGAGCTATAAGCTGTAACTATAAGTGTATTCTCAGATGAAGTGGGCACCAGGAATTCTAATTACAGGCTTCACGTTTTACTAATCACTTTCTGGTTGCCAATATTGTAGTTAGAGAGCCAGTGTTGAGAACGGCGAAAGACAGCATAAAGAACATTCTAAATAATAGGAACAACTAACAACATTTTTAAGAACAATAATTCTATCCGCCGCCTCACATATGGTGCATCGGCCGGGAAGTGTTTCAACATTCAAACATTTTAAACAATTAATTCTATCCGCCGCCCCACATATGGTGCATCGGCCGGGAAACACTACATTTCTACATTCTACAGGATTTTTATATACCAACATTTAAAAATTCTATCCGCCGCCCCACAAACTCCCATCGTACCTCGTGGCCAACCGTGCAGTTTTAACGTCCTAACGCAAACGGTTTAGAAGTTATGACGATTTTATTTCATATAGTTCAATAACTGTCACCCTGTTCCTCGCCTCGTCTGGGGATGAGTAAGTCCTATGTGTCTCTGCAACGTGACACAAAGACAAAACAACAATAAATTAAAGGCTAAGAACAAGCAAAAAAACATAATATCCACCATTATAAAATGCCTAAACGTGGCGGGAATACACCTCCTGAAAAAAAGCAGTATCCTCAAGAACAACAGAACAACATTATTTTATTGACAAGTGAGGTGACACGTAGCTTATCACTCTAGGAGTATATGATAACAAATGCAGAGCAAATGATACAGTAAAAGGTGCCAATCACTCACATCAATACCTACCCTCCGTCGACAACGCAGGATGAATTCTCGCTTGCAAATTAACATAAAGGTGCCGAATGGCAGTCTGCCCAAGCATCCTGCCCCATTTGTTGCAATTTGGTGAAGGTTCTTGCACGCCCTGGACAACGAGTTAGTCTTACTGTCTCATAACTGTTCGGTTGTGAAGAGATCTGGTTATCTTCCTGACCAGGCCCATAGTTCTACCCACTGAAGAGCAAATTGCGTCGCAGCAGCAGTATGTGGAAGTCCTCCTGGAAAAAAACATCACATTTCTATCGAAAAAATTGCAGTAGCACAGGATAGCAGCCTGTGCAATGTAGCGGGCACTTATTACGTTACCCTGCAGATACACCAAATGTGACCTCTTGTTGTATAACTGATACCCACTCCCCCTCCCCCCTGGACCATGAAGCCCGGGATGGGATCTATTAGTTACGACCGAATGAACTCTGGAATAGGGAGCTCACCTAGTATACGCCATATGCGGTTGCATGCCCATTCGCATACAGACAGAACCTAGTGTCATCACCGAAGACAACAGAGTGGCGGCCGGCCGCTATGGCCGAGCGGGTCTAGGCGCTTCAGTCTTGAACCGTGCTGCTGCTACGGTCGCAGGTTCGAATCCTGCCCCGTGCATGGATGTGTGTGATGTCCTTAGGCTAGTTAGGTTTAAGTAGTTCTAAGTCTGGGGGACTGATGACCTCAGATGTTAAGACCCATAATGCAATAATCCAACCAGCTCTTCGACGACACCAGAGTAGCCATGCTTGGCAGTTGCCAACACTCTCTGACGACACAACAGGTGTAACAAGTGCACGGATTTCGTCCCTGGCTGACGTTCGGATGGCCACTGCTGCTCGCACAGTGTGTCGATCTCGAAGTGCGCCTGTACTAAGCAGACATCCAGAACCTAAACTACTGGTATGGGAATGTTCCACAGACTACAGTGGAAAGCAGCAACACACCATCGATGCTTTGGACCGACATGTCAGCTATCCGTCGATAAGTCTGCACCGCTTCCTGCAGGCGCACAATGTGACCCAATTCAAATGGCTGAAGCTGTTCAACAGGAGTACGCACTCGTCGCTGGAGCATGGATGTACCCTATAATGAATGCTGCAAACATTCTTAACCTCTAAACTCATCACAGTTATTGCCTGCGGAGTCAAAACAAAGGGTGTACAGACAGGTTTCCAGTGCTCCACCTGATCGCTGATGACCGTGTCAAACGAGTCATTAACAATAGAATCCCTCAGTATGTACATATTATATCCTGGTGCCGCTCAACATCGACCTGTGAGGCGCAGCACTGTTTTCCGACAGTACACGTTAACTTCTACACTCCTGGAAATTGAAATAAGAACACCGTGAATTCATTGTCCCAGGAAGGGGAAACTTTATTGACACATTCCTGGGGTCAGATACATCACATGATCACACTGACAGAACCACAGGCACATAGACACAGGCAACAGAGCATGCACAATGTCGGCACTAGTACAGTGTATTTCCACCTTTCGCAGCAATGCAGGCTGCTATTCTCCCATGGAGACGATCGTAGAGATGCTGGATGTAGTCCTGTGGAACGGCTTGCCATGCCATTTTAAACCTGGCGACTCAGTTGGACCAGCGTTCGTGCTGGACGTGCAGACCGCGTGAGACGACGCTTCATCCAGTCCCAAACATGCTCAATGGGGGACAGATCCGGAGATCTTGCTGGCCAGGGTAGTTGACTTACACCTTCTAGAGCACGTTGGGTGGCACGGGATACATGCGGACGTGCATTGTCCTGTTGGAACAGCAAGTTCCCTTGCCGGTCTAGGAATGGTAGAACGATGGGTTCGATGACGGTTTGGATGTACCGTGCACTATTCAGTGTCCCCTCGACCATCACCAGTGGTGTACGGCCAGTGTAGGAGATCGCTCCCCACGCCATGATGCCGGGTGTTGGCCCTGTGTACCTCGGTCGTATGCAGTCCTGATTGTGGCGCTCACCTGCACGGCGCCAAACACGCATACGACCATCATTGGCACCAAGGCAGAAGCGACTCTCATCGCTGAAGACGACACGTCTCCATTCGTCCCTCCATTCACGCCTGTCGCGACACCACTGGAGGCGGGCTGCACGATGTTGGGGCGTGAGCAGAAGACGGCCTAACGGTGTGCGGGACCGTAGCCCAGCTTCATGGAGACGGTTGCGAATGGTCCTCGCCGATACCCCAGGAGCAACAGTGTCCCTAATTTGCTGGGAAGTGGCGGTGCGGTCCCCTACGGCACTGCGTAGGTACCTACGGTCTTGGCGTGCATCCGTGCGTCGCTGCGGTCCGGTCCCAGGTCGACGGGCACGCGCACCTTCCGCCGACCACTGGCGACAACATCGATGTACTGTGGAGACCTCACGCCCCACGTGTTGAGCAATTCGGCGGTACGTCTACCCGGCCTCCCGCATGCCCACTATACGCCCTCGCTCAAAGTCCGTCAACTGCACATACGGTTCACGTCCACGCTGTCGCGGCATGCTACCAGTGTTAAAGACTGCGATGGAGCTCCGTATGCCACGGCAAACTGGCTGACACTGACGGCGGCGGTGCACAAATGCTGCGCAGCTAGCGCCATTCGACGGCCAACACCGCGGTTCCTGGTGTGTCCGCTGTGCCGTGCGTGTGATCATTGCTTGTACAGCCCTCTCGCAGTGTCCGGAGCAAGTATGGTGGGTCTGACACACCGGTGTCAATGTGTTCTTTTTTCCATTTCCAGGAGTGTATTTTTATGGGGCGACGCCACCGTCCCTCCACCGACGGAAAAAAAATTCTTCCCTTGACGTTGGTTTCCTGTTCCTTAGCGTTCCGTCGATGACATGTGCGTATTGAAATGCTTTGTAGAATATTTCGAGGTTCCGTTCCGTCAAGTGTGAATCAGCCTTAACGCATCTGAAGAGGGGAACACGTCAAATGACGTAACGCAATTTCCCAGAAACTTCGCTCAGTGAGAGAGGAGCCAAAATAAGCGAACACGTGTCTCGGCTTATCCGTAGATACTCGACCGTTTCTGCGAAAACGACGGTCAAAGTTTTCGATGTGATTTTGATACCTTTTATCACACGATAACGTCAATCGAAGTGGTGGCACTGTGTATAGCAACGCGGTATCTCAGTTTCGGGTTCCGCGTTCGAAACCTGATTCTTGTTTTTATTTTTTTATTTATCTACCCATGTCCGTAGAAAGTTACTGCACGAAGGTTTCTTATCAAGTTATGAGATACAAAGGCGTTATGTTAATAGTAAAATTACAATGGCTTTCAGATAAGTGTCATACATTTATTATATAATATGTATTATTGGGATTTTCAGGGGTTACAATCTTTTTAAATTCTCATGTGCTTATATTTCATTCTTATATGAATTCTTATATTAATTCCTGTATTTTGTTCTTATGTTTATTCTTCGGGAAGATTTGGTGCATTCCCATGAATGATATCGATCTTAGAAACAAAAGAATTTCAAACACCACCAGCATCCCGTGAAGGCAGGTTTCACACAGTAACATTTCTTGGGATATTAATCTCATTCGGTGAAGACACGCCTTTAACATTGCTGAAGATTTCACGCGTCGGCAATAATTTCGCGGTAATGGATCATTTTACCGAAAACTGGCGCTTGCAACTGATTATGAATCGAGATACACTACAGGAATTTCAGCGACAACAATTTCAAATAATTTTCTCAGTCATTTGTTGTTCATTTTTCTTTTTTAAACGATTTATTCAGCATACATATAGTTAGTGGACAAACGTTGTTTCAGTGTACACTGGAAAAAAATTTGTACTGTAATCTTCTACGGACGTGGGTAGATAAATGGCAAATAAAAATAAAATTATTAATCGGGTTTCGACCACAGGGCGCAAATCTGAGGCGCCGTAACGTTAGCCACTGTGCCATCATTTCCGCGGAGAGCTTCGCGCGCAAAAAGGCTTCTAAATCACGTCGAGAACTTTGACTGGCATTTTCTCTGAAACGGCTGAGTGCCTACGGATAAGCCGAGAGATGTGTTCGCTTATTTTGATCCCTCTTCAACTGAGAGAAGTTTGTAATAAATCGGGTAATGGCACTGGCCGTGTTCTGCTCGTGAGACCACTTCCTCCGGAATTCGAATGCAGCCGCTCACCGCTCCACCGTTTCTTGCAGCTGGCTTCCCCCATCACTGAAAGGACAAGAGGCGGTAGTGCATCGGCAGTCATACGGCGCAAGCGGAGATCATACGTGTGGCAACTGGAGCCGCCATTAATCCTCCGGCAGTCGTCTGGATGCTCCTAGAAGACGAGCGTCGGGTGCCACTTGGCATCAGACACCCCCCCCCCTCCCCCCTCTCCGACAGTAAAGCGACTTGCGAGGCGGTCCCACTTTACGGCTGCAGGCGGGGGCGGCGGGGGCGGCTGGAGCGGTGGCGGGCGTGGAGGCGCCAGGTGGCGGTCCCATAAACGGAAGGCGTCGGCGCCAGACCGGACGGCCGTAAAGCTGGCCTGACGCGTCCGCCTCTGAATAATTAGCGACGGCGGACAACAGCCGCGGAGGCGACGGCACCGGAGCCTCCCAAAACCCCGCCGTCCCGTCTCCGACATACGGTTAGCACCACGTGATCAAAAGCATGCAGACACCCCTGTGAGATGCGGAAATGACCACTGTTAGAGGGTTCCAAATGATTGGAAAAGAGCACAGATAGTCCCAGTCTTCAAGAAGGGTCGTCGAGCAGATGCGCAAAACTATAGACCTATATCTCTTACGTCGATCTCTTGTAGAATTTTAGAACATGTTTTTTGCTCGCGTATCATGTCATTTCTGGAAACCCAGAATCTACTATGTAGGAATCAACATGGATTCCGGAAACAGCGATCGTGTGAGACCCAACTCGCCTTATCTGTTCATGAGACCCAGAAAATATTAGATACAGGCTCCCAGGTAGATGCTATTTTTCTTGACTTCCGGAAGGCGTTCGATACAGTTCCGCACTGTCGCCTGATAAACAAAGTAAGAGCCTACGGAATATCAGACCAGCTGTGTGGCTGGATTGAAGAGTTTTTAGCAAACAGAACACAGCATGTTGTTATCAATGGAGAGACGTCTACAGACGTTAAAGCAACCTCTGGCGTGCCACAGGGGAGTGTTATGGGACCATTGCTTTTCAAAAAATGGTTCAAATGGCTCTGAGCACTATGGGACTCAACTGCTGAGGTCATTAGTCCCCTAGAACTTAGAACTAGTTAAACCTAACTAACCTAAGGACATCACAAACATCCATGCCCGAGGCAGGATTCGAACCTGCGACCGTAACGGTCTTGCGGTTCCAGACTGCAGCGCCTTTAACCGCACGGCCACTTCGGCCGGCCATTGCTTTTCACAATATATATAAATGACTTAGTAGATAGTGTCGGAAGTTCCATGCGGCTTTTCGCGGATGATGCTGTAGTATACAGAGAAGTTGCTGCATTAGAAAATTGTAGCGAAATACAGGAAGATCTGCAGCGGATAGGCACTTGGTGCAGGGAGTGGCAACTGACCCTTAACATAGACAAATGTAATGTATTGCGAATACATAGAAAGAAGGATCCTTTATTGTATGATTATATGATAGCGGAACAAACACTGGTAGCAGTTACTTCTGTAAAATATCTGGGAGTATGCGTACGGAACGATTTGAAGTGGAATGATCATATAAAATTAATTGTTGGTAAGGCGGGTACCAGGTTGAAATTCATTGGGAGAGTCCTTAGAAAATGTAGTCCATCAACAAAGGAGGTGGCTTACAAAACACTCGTTCGACCTATACTTGAGTATTGCTCATCAGTGTGGGATCCGTACCAGGTCGGGTTGACGGAGGAGATAGAAAAGATCCAAAGAAGAGCGGCGCGTTTCGTCACCGGGTTATTTGGTAACCGTGATAGCGTTACGGAGATGTTTAACAAACTCAAGTGGCAGACTCTGCAAGAGAGGCGCTCTGCATCGCGGTGTAGCTTGCTGTCCAGGTTTCGAGAGGGTGCGTTTCTGGATGAGGTATCGAATATATTGCTTCCCCCTACTTATACCTCCCGAGGAGATCACGAATGTAAAATTAGAGAGATTAGAGCGCGCACGGAGGCTTTCAGACAGTCGTTCTTCCCGCGAACCATACGCGACTGGAACAGGAAAGGGAGGTAATGACAGTGGCACGTAAAGTGCCCTCCGCCACACACCGTTGGGTGGCTTGCGGAGTATCAATGTAGATGTAGATGTAGATGTACCTTTCATTCGATCCCTGCGAAACCCTACATTTCAGCAGGATAATGCACGAGCGCATGTTGTAGGTCCTGTACGGGCCATTCTGGATACAGAAAATGTTCGACTGCTGTCCTGGCCAACACATTCTCCAGATCTCTCACCAACTGAAAACGTCTGGTCACTAGTGGCCGAGCAACTGGCTCGTCACAATACGTGAGTCACTACTCTTGATGAACTGTAGTATTGTGTTGAAGCTGCATGGGCAGCTGTACCTGTACACGCCATCCAAGCTCGGTTTGACTCAATGCCCATGCGTATCAAGGCCGTTATTACGGCCAGAGGTGGTTGTTCTGGGTACTAATTTCTCAGGATCTATACTCCCAAACTGCGTGAAAATGTATTCACATGTCAGTTCTTGTATAATATATTTGTCCATTGAATAACCGTGTATCATCTGCATTTCTTCTTTGTGTAGCAATTTTAATGGCCAGTAGTGTAACTCCAGCCCCACACTCCCTGGCATTGGTCAGACGGTGTCTGGCGCTGTGGTACTAAGTCCCAGGTAGGGAGGCCAATGCCGGCAGCCGCAGGCGTGGACGGCAGGTTAGTGGTGCTGTGGCACCACGTCCCATGGGGAACTTAGTGCTGGCGTCGGTAAGTGCAGTCCGGTCTCAAACCTGTGGCTGCTGCTGGCAAAGCCCATTCGTCCCGCTGTGTGGCGTCGTGGTGGCATTGACACACTCTGGCAATAAGAAGTGCTTCTGCCTCAAAATTCAGACATATTTATATCACTCTCAGGTGCATTTTTTAAAATTAAAACCTAGCGCTTATTACATCACCCATAAGATTACACTAGATTTACTTTCATTCCAATTGATCCTTAGCGAGGAGGTCCTCCAGGCTGTAGAACATGTTAGAAAAACAATAATACATGACAAATATTTACAACGAAAATAAGCTAATGTACCTTCCATAGGTTTCAAATGGAATGATAGTCATTGTTTTAAAGAACACTATATGAAAGGATCATTTTACAACACTCATTTACTAACATCGCATTATTGCAGTGAACTTAAAATTTTAAAAAAATGTTTTTATTTATTTATAAGGTAATAAATATATAATAGAACAACTACAATACTTATTGACAATGAGCACATTACTGCACTGAAATGGTGCAGAAGTTGAAAGGTGGCTACACTGAGTCACAGCGCCAGAGATTGCGCCAAAGAGTTTTATTCCGCCGCCTCCACTGGCAGTGCTTGTTCAGAAGTTGTGGTAGTTAGTGCTTTGCTGAGAGGATGTTGATAGCTGTACTATTTGAGGCCATGTCGTGTGCAGTTGTTTTGATGGGCTAGACAGCAGATGTTGTTCGAATGGAGATGTTGTAATGATCAGAGTGTATTTTTACTCAATATATATCAAGTTAAAAAAACATTTTTTTATTTTTTTTTAAATTTCCTAACTAACAATGCCTCTTGGTCACAGGTTCAATCAACAAAGCATCTAGCTTGTGTTCATGTATTACACTGTAATTCGGGTTTCTATGTGCAATGATAGTATTTCAGTTTTATTTAATTAATTCAGTGTAAATGGTATTTAAAATACCTTGTCTTATTGAGGAAGAACCGCGCCAGATGTGTACGTTGAATCACACTTCCACACACAGAACAGTTACACTTGTGCTTTGCTGTTCGTAGTTTTTGTTTCGTAGCTTTTATAGTTGCTGGGGACTTAATTAATTAATTGTGGTAACGGAAATTTCCTTTCATTCTTTGTTGTTATTCTATGCAGTCAGATTGCGTACTAATACTAGTCAGGGCCAACCGGTTACGAGACTTCGTAATCGTACATACAGCTACTAAAATTTTAAAAAATTTGCATTATAAATAATTAAGCCCCCATGCACGTGGCGACCGCTGCTTCGGATCGTCCCTTGGAATTCTTTTGATAGTAAATATAGCAGACAGTAGTATTGTTGTCGTAATTTGTAGTTTAGTATTTGTAGTCTATATTGCATGTGTAGATTTGGTAATGAACATTTGTAATTGTCTTGTCTTTCTTCTAATGGTATTTTTGCAGAATTTAATTTTTGATGTCTTGTACACGCGTTTGACAATTTTGTGCAATTATGAAGATTTCAATTGTTCGTTAATCGTGTTTGAGGGAAGCATTTCGTGTGAATGGTATTGTTGGTGATAAAGTGTTGTATTGTTTGTAATTTTCGTATAGTGACGAGTTTTGTATGTTTTGTAAATGATTACGAGATCGATGAAAAAGGCAAAAATGATGGATAGTCAGAATGACGAAATTGTTAACATGGCGAACTCGCCAACACAGGAGAACAGTATGATGAATAATGAAGTAGAAAAAAATTTAATAAGCGGGGAAAATAGTCCGGAACCAGTTCAAAATTTTTCACAATCGGAAAATTTTCAGAATATGAGATTAACGATAAGAGATTCAGAAATGGTATAGAACACAGATAGCTTTACAGCTATGACGAAGGAAGTTAGTTTTACGGGAAATGTTAGGTGCGAAAAGAATTTTAAACCAGTTAATACGGAGCAGTTGATGGGTGCTATATTAAATTTGGGATCACAGATGGGAACATTGGCAACACGGTTAGAAACTGATATGGGAACAGTGGAAACACGGTTAGACTCACGAATAGGGACATGTTTTAAAAACATGAAAGATGAATTAAAGAAAGAAATTAGAGAAGAAGTACAACCAATTTTGAATGCTCACAATAATAGATTAATCTCAATAGAAATTAGACAAAAGGAGCAGGATAGAGAACAGGAAGAAAGAGATCGCGTGATAGTACAAAAATTTTCAGAGTTAAATTTACAACGTGCACACGATAAGGAAGAAATATTTGAAATAATCGAGGAATCCGTACCAAATGACAGAATAAATAACCTAACACAACAATATGAACAGTTAACTACCAAATGTGTCAATACTGAAACCAGAGTCGCGACACTTACGGAAGGCGTAAATAAACAGAAAGAACAAATAGGTGACTTATCGGAAAGAGTTGAGGAGATTTCAGATAAACTGACAAATATTAGTTTAAATGGGGACAGAGATTCAGATGATACAGCTCCATTGCCATTTGCAGAAAACGAAGAGTACCAGAACATAAATAAACATGTTGAAAATCAGGGAAATTTTAATGAACGCGTTAAAAGGGAATTGGAGGCGTTACGAAAGCAAGTTAAACAAATTGAAAGCGAAATCGTAGGAAAAGACAGTAGAGGAAATTTAGAATCACAGATAGCAGCGGGTTTTGAAGAAAATAATTTATTGCATTTACGAGATGCAACAAGAGAGCGCCAGGCGCGTGAACTTGACAATAATCGACATTCGGACTTGGACAGACGCGGTAGATCTTTTTTGCCACGAGGCAAAAACTTTGACTATAAACACTTTTTAACTGTTCGGAAATTTAAGATCTTTCGCAATTCTAAGATTGACATACATCCATATTCATGGTTAGATCCATTTATGTACGCACTTCCGCCAAACTGGCCACTAAGTCACAAACTGGAATTTATGTGTGGCTATTCAGGGATTCACTACACCAAGTGAATATGTGCCGTAGCGTGCACAGGCCCCCAGCTGTAGTGGTGCTATTTCCCTTTTAGTTTTCTGCACTGCTGCCTACTCTTTTACTATTCTATGTATCTATCAAAACAACTCTTCAACTATCAATCTATCCAGAAAAGGAGTCGGTAAAGACTAACTGGATATGACTATTTTACATAAAAGTAATTTCGGAAATTACCGTTTGGACTTACTGTATCTTCAGCAGCATTCATTCGTGGATTAAACGAAATTTTACCTGTTTATCTTCGTAACAATATTACCTCATATGTTGACGATATTCTTATTGCTAACCGTTCTTGGAGTGAGCATAACAAAATTTTGGATTCATTATTACGTATTTTTGCAAGAGTTGGCATTACAGTGAACTTGGAAAAATCTGAATTTGGTCGTTCTCAGGTGAAATTTCCTGGTCACATTATTTCTACAGAAGGTATTCTTCCTGATCAAGAGAAACTAGACGCTATTCGTAATTATGCTGTTCCTACTACAAAACGTGATGTTCGTAGTTTCCTTGGTGTCTGTAATTTTCTTAGACTGAGGAAGCTCAATCAGAATTTGAACAACTTCGTGATGCTTTAGTTGCTGCTCCACTTCTTTCACATCCGGATTTATCTAAAGATTTTTGTTTGGCGACGGACTCATCATACAAAGGCCTAGGTGCACATTTATTTCAAGAGATAGAAGAAAACGGCGTTGTAGTACAGGAAACTATTGCATTTGGAAGTCGTGTTCTCTCTAAATCAGAAAAGAATTATTCGATTACGGAGCTTGAAGGCTTGAGTGTTGTGTGGGATTTCACAAAATTTCGCATATTTTTGTATGGGAGACATACTAAGGTTTACACCGATCATCGGGCTCTGGAATTTCTTATGTCAACAAAATTAACTCATGGATGATTGTCACGATGGGCGCTGTATCTCCAGGAATTTGATTTTAGTATTGTTTACATACAGGGTTCTTCAAATATTATTGCTGATGCTTTATCACGTGCACCTATTGGTTTGAAACAAAGTGCAGAGGAGGAATGTAAAGAAAACAATTATTGTTTGATGTATATTCAAAGTGTAGCGTTTGAAAATTTTATTTCGTCTTTGCTCCAGGACATCGCTAAGGAGCAAAACAAGGATCCAATCTGGAAGGACATTAAGGAGAAGTGGAGGAGAAAGGAAAGCGTAGCGATTAGACAGTATTATTTAGTTCGCAATGATATTCTTTTCAAACGAAAATCGGTCGACAACTCTGTTTGGTTAGTTTGTATTCCTGATGAATGGGTTAATAAATTGATTTGGTATACACATTTCAGTTATGCACACTTTGGTCCCAGAAAATGCTTTCATAAATTACGAGAAAATTGCTACTTCAGTAATATGGAAAACCGTATTTGATCTGTTCTTGCCCAATGCAAATTATGTCAAAAGGCTAAGCCGCCAACTAGTTCTCACAGAGCACCGTTGTTTCCTATCATTCCAGCGAAATTAAAGGAGGTGGCTGCAGTCGATTTGTTCAGTCCAGTGATTCGTTCTACTAATGGTTTTGCGTACATTTTGGTAGCAGTGGAATTGACATAAAAATATGTGTGTTTTACACCTTTACGCAAAGCAACAGCTCGTTCTGTATCTAATGCTTTCATCAAACATTTTCTTAAAGACGTGGGTCATGTTGATAAGGTTATATCAGATAATGGATCACAGTTTCGCTCTAAAATTTGGCTTCGTACTCTACGGCGTCGTAAGATTAAACCAATTTTCATTTCACTTTTTCACCCTCAATCTAACGCTTCAGAGAGATGGATGAAGGAAATCAATAAATTGTGTCGTCTTTATTGTCATCATAATCACAGAACTTGGGATCAGCATCTACATATTTTTCAAAACATTCTGAATGAACTCCCTAATGATTCAACTTCTTTACCGCCTATATTGATATTAAAAAAATAAAGCACCGACAAATCGCATTTCTGAAATCGTTCCTTTTCCGCCTACACGGAAACTGCGGCATTCTGAAGTTGTCAACCTGGCTCTACGAAATATTGCATCTGCGGCTGGTGGAAGAGAGAAATCAGCTAAACGTCCTGGTCGTTTAAAAACCTTGTCAGTTGGTCGAAAGGTGTTAATTAAGTCTCACCGTTTGTCTCACAAAGGAAAAGGCTTGTGTCGCAAATTTTTTCTGCTTTATAACGGTCCATATAGAGTTCGCAAAATTATTCATGATAACACTGTCGAAGTAGAAACTCTTAAATCTCGACGCTCCAAGGGAATACATCATATATCGAACGTTAAAATTTTTGTGGAATGACATACTTTGAGAAACTAACGGTTATACGTAAACATGCAGAGACTACAAGGATACCGCGCCGTGTTGCGGCGGCGTTACATACTCAAAGCAACAGTCAAGTCTGCGCGCCGCAGAAGGCAGTCGTTGACCGCAAACAATTACTTCCTACGTCACGCGTACCTACAGCTGATCGAGCGCTCAGTGCGAATGCACTGACAGCCGTAAACAAATACACAGTCTAATTTCTCCGAATAAATTCAGTATAAAGCTATAGTGACTTGATAAATTGTGTTATTAATGTTCAGTTTTTTTCAGGATACAGTTGTATAAAATATTTAAGAACTCCGACATTAAGAAGACTTGCTATCGAGAAATTTTCAGGAAGAATGTAATTTCGAAGAAGAAAGTAATAAACTAAAAAGGTAACTATTAATTGAGTTTATTTTTCAGGTAACATATTTCCACTTGGTACGTACTTTAGACGTAATTTGCTGCTCACGATTACGTGATTCATACTTCGTGTTAACTGATATTGACAATGATTGATTAATGAGCAGGGTTGTTACTTGTGTATGTTCTGCATCGCTTGGCTGCACTGCTTTTTCACTGATGTCATATTTTTCTATTATGTGCCTGCTGTGCTTATTTATTTAAATTATAATTGTCACTTGATTAATTGTGCTGATGTGGTTATGTATGTATGTTACACTTTGTGATTTATCTGCTTGCGCCTTCATGTTTACTTATTAAGATTACATATGAACATTTATTTGCTTATACTGATATGATGCTAATGACCTGTTTATTATGTAAGATACATATTTGCTGCTTTGCGTATGGATTGCATATTTATACATTTCTGTTTGTTGTCATAACTACTCTTTAGTTTGGTATATAGAAATGCTGATATGCGGTGTACGAACATGGAGTTTAGGTCACACTGTGGTATTAATTATAGATTGTTCGCTTGGCAGAGCCTCGTTGTAGGAATTGTGCTGCATCCACTTGTTGACATTCTGTTCTCTACCGGTATATTTACTCGCTATTGCATGTTTTGTTTCGCTCAGTGCTTTATATTTTAAGATAAGAAAATGAACTGCTATTATTCTACGAACGACATTAGTACAAGAAACTTCATAGAAGTCACGTGAGCTGGAGGTTTTATGGAAGCTGTATAAATTTATGCTAATAGGAAGGAAGCTAACGACATGACATACCAACACTAGGTTTAGACCATTGACAGTTATTACACTGCATTCTTGGTGAGCAATTGAAATAGCAAGTGACACTTGACACAAAAAATACTCCACATGTTTGCTTCTGTTTTGCCACGATTCTTAAAGTGTTGTACACACTGTGAATTATTACTATCATTCACACTCCGTACTCGTACTTACTTACTGAGAGTTGTTCAAACTAAAGGCTGTTAGAGGTCATGTAGGCATTTCTTTTATTTAATGATGGACAAGGTAACCAAAATGTATTTTATGATTCACAATGAGTAGAAGATTTGGGTCAGATGGATTACACAGAGGTTGTGTGTGGACATTGTGTCTTCGGATTGTATGGGATGATGAATTGAAGTTTGCACTAGGATTTTATCTGTACTTGTTCGAGGAGACTGACTAGAGGAAAAAGTTGTTATGAAAGTGAAATGATATTGGCGATATGGTTTATATGTGTCGACGTATTGAAGAGGTATTATTGAGGTATTGAGATTGTGTAAAGTTGATGATTATTGGAGTTTTGGTGGACAAGAGGTAAGGTAAATGATATTGATGATAAGGTTTATATGTATCGACGTAAGAGGTATTACTGAAGTATTGAGATTATGTGATGCTGATGGTTATTGGAGTTTTGGTGGATAAAAGGTAAAGTAAGTGAGGAGCATAATTTTTTTTTTTGTTGGTTTATATGGAACAAGGAGGATGAAAATGGCAAACTAGAACACTCAAGTGGAAGGAAGATTGTCTACACACACACACTTTGTTAAATCACTAAGCAGTATATACTTTTTTTTGGAGAGGAAGTATTTGCATATCTTGGCACACTGACAGTTGTTCAGCAACTGTATGTTTGATTTGGCTTGGCAAACATTGGTCTTGACATGATGACTATGACGTTGACTAACTATTATTGACTGTTATACGCTGTTGCCACTACTACTTGATATACATGTTGAACATCAAATTTTGACAGAATTGCATTTACACAGTTAACAATATTCATTTACACAGTAGCACTTAATGTGGATGAAAGATGAGTGAGTGTGTTTTGTGTGTTTTCCTTTCCTAATCCCAAATAATTGGTACCGACCTATCTCCTAAATATTATTTTACTTGTTTGTTGTGGCTTGCACTGACACCCATAAATATTATAGATTTACTGTTATATATTTAATATGACAATTATCTGATATCATTTGTGTGTTTATTATTATTTTTATGCTTAGTGTAAGAACATTGATAATAATTTTGTAAAAGCAATTGTGTGTGCATTCAAACTGTTGTTCGTGCTTGCACCTGTTCAACATTGATGGGTGCCACTTACAATGCTTAATTTATGCTAATGAACTGTGATGAACTGTCTGATTAGTGATAATAAATATTATGGACTGTTACCTGCACTTGTTCAACATGATGGGTGCCACTAGGAGATGTTTAATTTCTGCTGATAAACTCTGATGAACTGTCTGATTAGTGATAGTGAATATAATGGACTGTTACCTGCACCTGTTCAACATTGCTGGGTGCCACTGATGGAACTGCTTCTACTGAAATGATGTCACTTGTTGGTGTCTGCACCTGCTCAACATTTCTGGGTGCCACTGATGGAACTGCTTCTATTGAAATGATTTCACTTGTTGGTGTCTGCACCTGTTCAACATTGCTGGGTGCCACTGATGGAACTGCTTCTACTGACATAATGTCACTTGTTGCTGTCTGCACCTGTTCAACATTGCTGGGTGCCACTGTTGGAGCTGTTTAAATACTACTGATGACATATTATGAGACTGCTATTTGCAACTGTTGACCATTGCTGGGTGCTACTGTTGGAACTGTCAACTACTCTGAGGAGTACTACTTGTTTATTGAACTATTGAAAAGATTTTATGTGAATATTTTATAAACTGATTTTTTGTGTATTTACTGTTTATGAAATGCTATGAGACTCTTACCTACACCTATTCATCATTGCTGGTGCCATTGATTGAATGATACTTGTGTAAACTATTATGTAAAATCACATGTATGAAAGCATTTGTATTCCATACTGTATTTTATATATTAGGTTATTGAAGGGTCAGTGCAAAGCCAAAATTTATTTAGTTATGTGATATTTACTTATTAATATTATCTTTTATTTTTGTCTGTATTTTTTTTGACGAATTTGGCGGTATTGTCACCACCAATGCTGGCAAAAATACCATCAAATTCTAGCCCGTGGAGGAGGGGCATATGGCTCTGAGCACTATGCGACTTAACTTCTGAGGTCATCAGTCGCCTAGAACTTAGAACTAATTAAACCTAACTAACCTCAGGACATCACACACATCCATGCCCGAGGCAGGATTCGAACCTGCGACCGTAGCGGTCACGCGGTTCCAGACTGAAGCGCCTAGAACCGCACGGCCAAACCGGCCGGCGAGGGGCATATGAAAGGTGGCTACACTGAGTCACAGCGCCAGAGATTGCGCCAAAGAGTTTTATTCCGCCGCTTCCACTGGCAGTGCTTGTTCAGAAGTTGTGGTGCTTAGTGCTTTGCTGAGAGGATGTTGATAGCTGTATTATTTGAGGCCATGTCGTGTGCAGTTGTTTTGATGGGCTAGACAGCAGATGTTGTTCGGATGGAGATGTTGTAATGATCAGAGTGTATTTTTAGTCAATATATATGAAGGTAAAAAACATTTTTTATTTTTTTTAAATTTACTAACTAACAATGCCTCTTGGTCACAGGTTCAGTCAACAAAGCATCTGGCTTGTGTTCATGTATTAGACTGTAATTCGGGTTTCTATGTGCAATTACAGTATTTCAGTTTTATTTAATTAATTCAGTGTAAATGGTATTTAAGGAAGAACCGTGCCAGATGTTTACGTTGAATCACACTTCCACACACAGAACAGCTACACTTGTGCTTTGTTGTTCGTAGTTGTTGTTTCGTAGCTTTTATAGTTGCTGGGGACTTAATTCATTAATTGTGTTAACGGAAGTTTCCTTTCATTCTTTGTTGTTATTCTATGCAGTCAGATTGCATACTAATACTAGTCAGGGCCAACCGGTTACGAGACAGCGTAACAGAACAGACAGCTACTAAATCAAAAAATTAAAATTATTTGCATTATATTTAATTAAGCCCCCATGCAAAGTTAGATTGTTCTTTATATGTATCAGTTGGTTCTGCTGAGAAATTCATCAATGGAGTAGTAGGAGTTGTCCACCAATAAATCCTTTTGGCTTCTCTTAAACTGAATTTCACTGGTTGTTAACATTTTTATGGCTACTGACAAGTTAATGAAAATGTGTGCTCCTGAATGATGCACACCTTTCTGTACAAGAGTAAGTGACTTTAAATCTTTGTGAAGATTATTCTCATTTCTAGTAACAAGAGACTTGCCCTGGCGTGGTAGCGTCGACCCACCCGCTATGGTCATTACTGCTGTGCAGTGCAGTTTTCTTCTGAGGGCAGCTAACCTCATCTCGCAGTCCGTTATGTCTGTTTTATTGTGACACACTGCAGCTGCTGGTCTGCGGCTGCTATTTCAATACTTCACTGTGACTTTGTCTCTACTTTCTGTTACTTTTGCCAGAAGACTGGGTAGCGACACAAGCCTGCCCAACTCCACTGAGAAGACCTAGTCTCTCAGGCGTTGCTTCGGCCCAGTTTTATATTGAAATTCTTATAAACTTCACAAGTAATCTGCAACGCTAGTAAATTATTTTTCATACCCATCTCGGGGAATCCAGTCTACAGGAACTCGAATTACCCCTGGGTCAGGATTATGGATGGCTTGTCATTTCCAATACAGAAGAGCTAGGCAAAGCAAAATCAAAATGCCTACGGCGCTAGAAACTGCGACAATCAGGATCACCTACTGTTTACCATCACAATACTGTTCCACATGCTGCAGCAATTGCTCTACAGTGATTCGGCCCTCACGCACTGCTATCGTCCTACTTAATGAACAGTCTTGGCTTGGTTCCCAGTTGTTGTTAAAAGAACTAAGATTCTGTTTGCACAACATCTCTTAGAAGTTCATCTCACCAATACATCTGTGGCTGTGTTACGTTCAACAGAGTAGCTACCATCCTAGTCGCTGATACATGAAACGTAGGCCCTGTAACACTACACTTAGTCATGTTAATAAATAATCCACCACCTTGCAACTCTAAACGTCTTGTCGCCACGTGTTTTACTTGCTCATAGCAACTAACTACCGCCATTACGTTGTTATATACTGAGCACATCCTATGTAAACCCACTCTCTCAGAAAATGTCTCTGGTTCGATCGGCGCTTGGTGGTATGGACGTTCCTCTGCTTTACCTCTGAACAACTGCATGACACATGTGCTTCCAACCGTCACAACCTCACGAGCCGGGTTTATAGTGACACCAGGTCTGACATTTCTGAAGCTCACCCTCGGTCATTACTAAGTGCTCATCCCTGCTGTAGCACATACTTCGGTAGATGTGCAGTGATATTACTGAAAGCAATTGCATACTGCGCAATTTGATAATTGACAGAGAAAATGGTGAACATTGTCTTACGGAGAAAAAGTTTCACAGCAAATAAAACATCTGCTCGAAGATCCAGCCAGTAACAAATATTTGCAGTCACTTCAAAACGTACATATGTCGGAATATAGGTAACAAATATATGCAGTCTTTTAAAATGTACCTCTGTGGGAGTCAGATGTAAATTTATATTACTTGTTACAATTATTACAATAGACTGCGAAATTTTTTAAAAATTTGACAGAAAAGTTACATATCTTTCAATTCTCTTGATCACAAAACTGTATTACATTACATTTGATTACTAGTTTCAGTTGGTAAACAATCATACTTAAATCTGAAAGAACAGTCATAAACAGAGAATTGTCTTGAGCTAAACTGGCTTTAACAAACTTCAAGAACACACATACTTCAAGGCAATGAATGTCAAATGGTGATGACCACTGTGGGCAAGAACGCCATCGTCTAACATTATTTCTTGATACTTGCTCACTAATGAGCCAAAATTCAGTGCACTGCTAGTTATACCAACGAAGTTAAAGACTGAAATACAGAATTATGCTTAATAAGAATTTAACTTGAGTCCAAAGTTTAGACAATTTCTTTACAAAATGTAAGTCGTTAATACCCAATAAATATAAATGTATGCGAAGTTCGACCAACTTTGCATACTTTTATAATTCACACTACCGTTGTTAAACAAAAAATCTGTTTTCCGAAATTGGGTGCGTTATCGTAATTAACCACCGTCGACATTTCAGTGAAACGCTTCTGATATCAATAAATAAGACCATTTCGATAATAGAAAAAGTTTACATTCCTAGCCAATGGAGAGATCTCGGCTCGATCGTCTCTAAGCGCCGCCAGAAGAACTTGGCAAGATACAAAAAGTACTGTGCGAGATCGTAACACTCCGTACCTTCCTGTACATTCTCAGCGGACTCTGTCTCCGTCATTCCTTTACCAAAACTTTTAAGTTTACTGCATTGTAATACTGCCACTTTTATAAATAATGACTGAAAGCTACAGCACAGTGGTCACAAACCGTTCTTCGAAGACAGGGTCTCTAATTTTCCCCAAAAGAGTTCCTAGAGAATTTCGCCGCCTTTCTTCCACGTATTCCTATTTAAGTTCGCAAAACATTTCTGTTACAATTTCGTACGTGCTGTACCGAATTTCTGGGATCCCAGCAGCCCGTCTGAATTTGTTCGATGTCTATTATCACCCCTAGTTGCTAAAGAATGCAAACACAGGGACAGTACTCTGGAGTTGATCGCGCCATCGTCTAGCATGCGATCTCCTGAATAGACCGATAGTATTTTCCCAGAAGCCTTCCAATTTATTTATGTCTTCCATGCACCTTCCCCAATTCTCTACTGATCTTGTGTGACCTTACGAATTCAAATTACTTCCTATTATTGTGGAAAAATGGATCTGAGCACTCCTAGTATTGTCCGTAAATACTTATGGGACATGGCGAGTTGAAGGTAATCAGATGCTATACAGTTCTGTCTCTCTTTTAGGCATTGTCTTACATTTACCCACATTTAATGTAAGCTTCTTTACACAAAGTAGATGTGGTTTCTAGGTCTTTCTGCAGTTTCTTACGATCGACATAAGACGATAGTTTTCTGTACACAACAGAAATCAAAGCAGACGGCTAATGTCGGAAGGTTCAGTGTTTCCTGTGATCTAGCCAAAGCCCACGTTCGCAAGAGACTTCCGACCTACTTGCCTCCACAATCTACTTATAAAGCCCTGGAAAGTTACAGATGTGTGATCGATTTTTAAAACTTTGGCTATATTAAAGTTTAGGGGACAATACATCTGTCCATTATCCAACATAAAACAATAATTTAAATAAATGCCGGCAGGATTGTGACTAGTGATAAAATTAAATATTTTTCGCAACTCACGTGGATTTTACTTTAAAATAAATAACGCTTATTAGACTTTCAGTTCCTGTTTTCACATGGCGCCAGAAGGAATGCTTTACAAAAAGTCGCTGAGACCAGCGTATCACGTTAGCGTTATACGAAAACATCCAAGATGCTGACTATCGAAATTTTAATACAAATTCAGAACATTAGATTAGATTAGATGTACTTTCATTCCAATTGACCCCTAGTGAGGAGATCCTCCAGGATGTAGAACAAGTCAGAAAAACAATAACACATGACAAATATTTACAACTGAAACAAATAAGATAATGTACCTTCCACAGGTCCCAATTGAAACGATTGTCGTTATTTTTAATGAAAACTATCTGAAGGAATCATTTTACAAACAGTAATGCACTGAATTTAAAATAAAAAAGTTTTTTTTATTTATAAGGTAATAAACATGTAATAGAACTACTACAATACTTATTTACAATGAACATATCACTGCACTGAAATGGTCCAGAAGTTAGATTGTACTTACACACACACACACACACACACACACACACACACACACACACAAACAAACAAACAAACAAACAAACACTTATTTACAATGCACACATTACTGCACTGAAATGGTGCAGAAGTTACATATATACACAAATCGGTTGGTCCTACTGAGAAATTCATCAATGGAGTAGGAGTTGGCCACCAATAAATCCTTTAGGCTTTTCTTAAAACGAATTTCATTAGTTGTTAAGCTTTTTATGGCTGCTGGCAAGTTATTGAAAATGTGTGTTCCTCAATAATGCATACCTTTTTGTACAAGAGACAGTGACTTTAAATCCTTGTGAAGATTATTCTTATTTCTAGTTTTGATTCCATGAATTGAGCTGTTGGTTTGAAAAAGTGACATATTTTTAATGACAAATTTTATTAAGGAATAAATATATCGGGAAGCAGTAGTTAGAATCCCTAGTTCCCTAAAGAGGCTTCTGCAGAATGTTCTTGAGTTCAGACCACATATAACTCTTACTGCACGATTTTGTGTCCGGAAAACTTTAGCTTGGCTTGATGAATTACCCCAAAAATTAATCCCAAATGACATTATGGAATGAAAGTAAACATAGTATGCCAGCTTTTTCATTTTTATATCGCCTATGTCTGACACAATTCGCATTGCAAATAGAGGTTTGTTAAGACGCTTCAGCAGTTCTGTGGTGTGCTCCTCCGAGTTGAATTTATTGCCAAGCTGTAATTCCATGTTGTATTCCCTGTAATCCCATGTTGTATTCCATAGAAACTCTCGAAAATTGTAAGTCAAACTCTAGTTAATTGGCGAAAATCGTAAGTTCGGCAATTGCTGCCGAAAATCAAAGTACCAGCTAAGTTAACCATCGAAAATTCACAAATTCAGAGGTTTGTTATCACAAGAAAAATTGAAGTTCTTCAGTGCACTGACGACAAATACTGTAAATTCAGCTATAGCGCCAACACATTCAGAGTCCGACGATGACTCCCAACAGCCAAGATTCACACAGTTTCTCCACGAACAGTTTCACATAAACTATTGTCCAAAAAATTCAAAGTTCGCAGCACTGTATTATTCTAAACCTTCGAAAGTATTCAGAAAAATCTTAAGTTCACTGTAACAATACGACCATCTCGTCACCCAACGGAGCAAAGGTACGATCTTTTCAACTTCCAAATACCAACTGCTCCTACCTCTACGAAGGCTCGACACTAATTGTTCCCAGCCAAGATAGCGATAGCTATGTACACATTAGCTTCTGTCATCGCTAATTCTCGAATACACGTATCCCTTCCACCAGGCATAATGTAGCAGAACACTCTATTCTACAAATTATGCTCTAGAATTTTACCTGCTTTTTAAAAGAGTCATTAGAATTTTTCCTGCTATTATAGATTCAAATATGTTCATAGTTTTCTCAATGCAAAAGTTACTATTCACTAATTTGCTAATAATTAATTACAAACATGGTCAAGTAACCTCAATTATAGAAAGATAATGTAGTTTATCGTACTACCACCAATTTTATTAATTTACAGATTATTTCTTGTGAAAAGGGTGTTTTTATACCGTGGAAGGTACATTCTGGCTTATAATTCAAATAAAATTAATGTAGGTACAAAACGTCTGATATCATATCGATAAACCTCCTCCAGTGCTATCCGTAGATACTCTATACTTGAAAATCGCTCATGAGCTTAAGAATTTATTAATTTTTAAACTTCATAAATCTTCATCTTGATTAATTTAAACGCCGATAGTCGTAGCGAGAGTACGACTAAATGCACATAACCATCTTAATTTGCATGTATTTACATATTTTCTGGGTATATCCGTTCAAACTGTGGACCTTTCAATGAATATTTCGAGAAACTCTTTCCCGCCACAGGGGACGTCAGTGGTAGAGACGGCTAATAACCACAATCAGACATCTACAAAAACATAATACATTAATTAGTTTAATGCACCTCCCCCCCCCCCCATGAACCATGGACCTTGCCGTTGGTGGGGAGCCTTGCGTGCCTCAGCGATACAGATAGCCGTACCGTAGTGAAACGTCCCCTTTGAACAATTATACTGGACTGTGCTTAAACTGACACACAATATTTTGTTAGCGCAACGCAATCTGACTTTCAAAATTCCCTACAAAAGAATGGCCCTGACTAACATTAAACTATACCTTTCACAAATCACTTACCTCACAAAAATCTTCGCTGCTCAAGCTACTGCAATACAGCGAGCGCCACTACTGCCAGCTAAATAAAAGATTCAAACTACGGAAGGCACTAACTACTGATAGGGATAGTTAGCAAATGAAAGATATTAATAGAGAACAAACAATGTATTTACCTTGATATCATCATATATAAATATAGCAGTTCATGACAAATTTCAAAACTCCGCCATCTCTCTCTCCACATCCACCACTGCTGGCGGCTCACCTCCAACTGCGCAACGCTACGCGCTGTTCACAGCCAGCTGCCTAACACTACAATGGCGAGTATTACAACAATGCAAAGCAGCCACAGACTGCACACAGCACAGCCAGTGATTTTCATACAGAGGTGGCGTTACCAATAAAAAAAACCTAAACAGCCTACTTACAGTAGGTGCAACCACAACGGAGGGGTATCTGTTGAGAGGCCAGACAAACGTGTGGTGCCTGAAGAGGGGCAGCAGCCTTTTCAGTAGTTGCAAGGGGAACAGTCTGGATGATTGACTAATCTGGCCTTGTAACACTAACCAAAACGGCCTTGCTGTGCTGGTACTGCGAACGGCTAAAAGCAAGGGGAAACTACGGCCATAATTTTTCCCAAGGGCATGCAGCTTTACTGTATGGCTAAATGATGATGACGTCATCTTGGGTAAAATATTCCGGAGGTAAAATAGTCCCCCATTTGGGTCTCCGGGCGGTGACTACTCAAGAGGATGTCGTTAACAGGAGAGAGAAAACTGGCGTTCTACGGATCGGAGCATGGAATATCAGATCTCTTAATCAGGCAGGTAGGTTAGAAAATTTAAAAAGGGAAATGGATAGGTTAAAGTTAGATATAGTGGGAATTAGTGAAGTTCGGTGGAAGGAGGAACAAGACTTCTGGTCAGGTGACTACAGGGTTATAAACACAAAATCAAATAGGGGTAATGCAGGAGTAGGTTTAAAAATGAATAGGAAAATAGTACTGCGGGTAAGCTACTACAAATAGCATAGTGAACGCATTATTGTGGCCAAGATACATACGAAGCCCACGCCTACTGCAGTAGTACAAGTTTATATGCCAACTAGCTCTGCAGATGACGAAGAAATTGAAGAAATGTATGATGAAGTAAAAGAAATCATTCAGATTGTGAAGGGAGACGAAAATTTAATAGTCATGGGTGATTGGAATTCGGCAGTAGGAAAAGGGAGAGAAGGAAACATAGTAGGTGAATATGAATTGGGGGTAAGAAATGAAAGAGGAAGCCGCCTGGTAGAATTTTGCATACAGCACAACTTAATCATAGCTAACACATGGTTCAAGAATCATGAAAGAAGGTTGTTTACATGGAAGAAGCCTGGAGATACTGATAGGTTTCAGATAGATTATATAATCTATTGGTTATTACCTGTAGATTAAAACTGAAGAAACTGCAAAAAAGTGGGAACTGAAAGAACCAGAGATTGTAGAGCGTTTCAGAGGGAGCCTTAGGGAAGGAACAATTTGCAAGAATGGGGGGAAGAAATACGGAAGAAGAATGGGTAGCTTTGAGAGATACAAATAGTGAAGGCAGCAGAGGATCATGTAAGTAAAAAGGCGAGTAGAAATCCTTGGGTAACAGAATAAATAATGAATTTAATTGATGAAAGGAGAAAATATAAAAATGCAGTAAATGAAGCAGGCAAAAAGGAATACAAACGTCTCAAAAATGAGATCGATAGGAAGTGCAAAATGGCTAATCAGGGATGGCTAGAGGACAAATGTAAGGATGTAGAGGCTTAGCTCACTAGGGGTAAGATAGATACAGCATACAGGAAAATTAAAGAGACCTTTGGGGAAAAGAGAACCACTTGTACGAATATCAAGAGCTTAGATGGAAACCCAGTTCTAAGCAAAGAAGGGAAAACAGAAAGGTGGAAGGAGTATATAGAGCGTCTATACAAGGGCGATGTACTTGAGTACAATATTATGGAAATGGAAGAGGATGTAGATGAAATGGGAGATGTAATACTGCGTGAAGAGTTTGACAGAGTACTGAAAGACCTGAGTCGAAACAAGGCCCCGGGAGTAGACAACATTCCATTAGAACTACTGACAGCCTTGGGAGAGCCAGTTCTGACGAAACTCTACCATCTGGTGAGCAAGATGTATGAAACAGGCGAAATACCCTCAGACTTCAAGAAGAATATAATAATTCCAATCCCCAAGAAAGCAGGTGTTGACAAATGTGAAAATTACCGAACTATCAGTTTAATAAGTCACGGCTGCAAAATACTAACGCGGATTCTTTACAGACGAATGGAAAAACTAGTAGAAGCCTATCTCGGGGAAGATCAGTTTGGATTCCGTAGAAATGTTGGTACACGCCTCGCCTGGGCCCTTCAACACCGACATTGGACCGTTGATGACTGGAAACATGTTGCCTGATCGTATGAGTCTAGTTTCAAATTGTATCGAGCGGATGGACATGTACGGATATGGGGACTACCTCATGAATCCATGGAACCTGCATGTCACAAGGGGAAGGTTCGAGCTGGTGGACAGTCTGTAATAGTGTGGAGCGTGTGCAGTTGGAGTGATATGGGATCTCTGATACGTCTAAATACGACTCTGACAGGTGACATGTACGTAAGCGTCCTGTCTGATCACCTACATCCATTAATGTCCATTGTGCATTCCGACGGTCTTGGGCAATTCTAGCTGGTCAATGCGACAACCCACACGTCTGAATTGCCACAGAACGGCTTCAGAAGCACTCTTCTGAGTTTAAACATTTCCGCTGACCATCGAACTCCCCAGACATGAACGTTTTTGAGAGTATCTGGGATGACATGCAACGTTCTGTTCAGAAGAGATATCCACTACCTCGTACTCTTACCAATTTATGGGCAGCCCTGCAGAATTCATGGTGTCAATTCCCTCCAGCACTACTTCAGACATAAGTCGAGTCCAAGCCACGTCGTGTTGCGGAACTTCCGCTTGCTCGCGGGGGCCCTACACGATATTAGGCAGATGTATCGGTTTCTCTGGCTCTTCAGTGTACATCATAATTGTTAAGCGCATTAAACGTGTTGTTGTTGTTGTGGTCTTCAGTCCAGAGAATGGTTTGATGCAGCTCTCCATGCTACTCTATGCTGTGCAAGCTGCTTCATCTCCCAGTGCCTACTGAACCTGCATCCTTCTGAATCTGCTTAGTGTATTCATCTCTTGACCTCCCTCTACGATTTTTACCCTCCACGCTGCCCTCCAACACTAAATTGCTGATCCCTTGATGCCTCACAATATGTCGTACCCACCGATCCCTTCTTCTAGTCAAGTAGTCCCACACATTTCTCTTCTCCCCAATTCTATTCAATACCTCCTCATTAGTTTTGTGATCTACCCATCTAATCTTCAGCATTCTTCTGTAGCACCACATTTCGAAAGCTTCTATTCTCTTCTTGTCTAAACTATTTATCGTCCACGTTTCACTTCCATACATGGCTACACTCCATACAAATATTTTCAGAATCTTTTTCCTGACACTTAAATCTATACTCGATGTTAACAAATTTCTCTTCTTCAGAAACGCTTTCCTTGCCATTGCCAGCCTACATTTTATATCCTCTCTACTTCTACCATCATCAGTTATTTTGCCCCCCCCCCCCAAATAGCAAAACTCATTTATTACTTTAAGCGTCTCATTTCCTAGTCTAATTCCCTCAGCATCACCCGACTTAATTCGACTACATTCCATTATCCTCGTTTTGCTTTTGTTGATGTTCATCTTATACCCTCCTTTCAAGACACTATCCATTCCATTCAACTGCTCTTCCAAGTCCTTTGCTGTCTCTGACTGAATTACAATGTCACCTTAAAGTTTTTATTTCTTCTCCATGGATTTTGATACCTACTCCGAATTTTTCTTTTGTTTCCTTTACTGCTTGCTCAATATACAGATTGAGGCTACAACCCTGTCTCACTCCCTTCCCAACCATTGCGTCCCTATCAACTCTTATAACTCCCATCCGGTTTCTGTACCCTGTGTTTCACACCTGCCACCTTCAGAATTTGAAAGACAGTAATCCAGTCAACATTGTCAAAAGCTTTCTCTAAGTGTACAAAGGTTAAAAACGTAGGTTTGCCTTTCCATAATCTATTTTGTAACGTAAGTCGAACGATCAGTATTGCCTTCCGTGTTCCAAAATTCCTTGGAATCCAAACTTATCTTCCCCGAGGTCGGCTTCTACCAGTTTTTCCATTCATCTGTAAAGAATTCGTGTTAGTATTTTGCAGCAGTGACTTATTAAAGTAATAGTTCGGTAATTTTCACATCTGTCAACACCTGCTTTCTTTGGGATTGGAATTGTTATATTCTTCTTGAAGTCTGGGGGTATTACGCCTGTCTCATACATCTTGCTTACCAGATGGTAGAGTTTTGTCAGGCTATCAGTAGTTCTAATGGAATGTTGTCTACTCCCGGCGCCTTGTTTCAGCTTAGATCTTTCAGTGCTCTGTCAAACTTTTCACGCAATATCATATCCCCCATTTCATATTCATCTACCTCCTCTTCCATTTCCATAACATTGTCCTCCAGAACATCGCCCCTGTATAGACCCTCTATATACTCCTTCCACCTTTCTGTTTTCCCTTCTTTGCTTAGAACTGGGTTTCCATCTAAGCTCTTGATATTCATACAAGTGGTTCTCTTTTCCCCAAAGGTCTCTTTAATTTTCCTGTAGGCTGTATCTATCTTACCCCTAGTGAGCTAAGCCTCTACATCCTTACATTTGTCCTCTAGCCATCCCTGCTTAGCCATTTTGCACTTCCTGTCGATCTCATTTTTGAGACGTTTGTATTCCTTTTTGCCTGATTCATTTACCGCATTTTTGTATTTTCTCCTTTCATCAATTAAATTCAATATTTCTTCTGTTACCTAAGGATTTCTATGAGCCCTCGCCTTTCTACCTACTTGATCCTCTGCTGCCTTCACTATTTCATCTCTCAAAGCTACCCATTCTTCTTCTGCTGTATTTCTTTCTCCTATTCTTGTCAATAGTTCCCTAATAGTCTCCCTGAAACTCTCTACAACCTCTGGTTCTGTCAATTTATCTAGGTCCCATCTCCATAAATTCCCACCTTTTTGCAGTATCTTCAGTTTTAATCTACAGTTCATAACCAATAGATTGTGGTCAGAGTCCACATCTGCCCCAGGAAATGTCTTACAATTTAAAACTTGATTCCTAAATCTCTGTCTTACCACTATATAATCTGTCTGAAACCTTCCAATATCTCCAGGTTTCTTCCATGTATACAACCTTCTTTCATAATTCTTGAACCAAGTGTTAGCTATGATTAAGTTGCGCTCTGTGCAAAATTCTACCAGGCGGCTTCCCCTATCATTCCTTACCCCCATTCCTTATTCACCTATTAGTTTCCTTCTCTTCCTCTTCCTACTGTCGAATTCCAGTCACCCATGACTATTAAATTTTCGTCTCCCTTCACTATCTGAATAATTTCATTGAACTCATCATACATTTCATCAATCTCTTCGTTGTAAGTGGAGCTAGTTGGGATATAAACTTGTACTACTGTTGTTTGCCCTGGCTTCGTATGTATCTTGGCCACAATAATGCGTTCACTATTCTGTTTGTAGTAGCTTACCCGCACCCTATTTTTTTATTCATTACTAAACCTGCTCCTGCATTACCCTTGTTTGATTTTGTATTTATAACCGTGTATTCACCTGACCAAAAGTCTTGTTCCTCCTGCCACCGAACTTCACTAATTCCCACTACATCTAACTTCAACCTATGCATTTCTCTTTTTAAATTTTCTAACCTACCTGCCCTATTAAGGAATCTGACATTCCACACCCCGACCCGTAGAACGCCAGTTTTCTTTCTACCGATGACAACGTCCTCCTGAATAGTCCCCTCCCGGAGACCCGAATGGGGGACTATTTTACCTCCGAAATATTTTACCCAAGAGGACGCCATCATCATTTAACCATACAGTTCATCATCATTTAACCATACAGCAAAGCTGCAAGCCCTCGGGAAAAATTACGGCTGTAGTTTCCCCTTGCTTTCAGCCGTTCGCAGTTCCAGCACAGCAAGGTCGTTTTGGTTAGTGTTACATGGCCAGATGAGCCAATCATCTAGATTGTTGCCCCTGCAACTACTGAAAAGGCTGCTGCCCCCTCTTCAGGAACCACACGTTTGTCTGACCTCTCAACAGCCCGCATCTCGTGGTCGTGCGGTAGCGTTCTCGCTTCCCACGCCCGGGTTCCCGGGTTCGATTCCCGGCGGGGTCAGGGATTTTCTCTGCCTCGTGATGGCTGGGTGTTGTGTGATGTCCTTAGGTTAGTTAGGTTTAAGTAGTTCTAAGTTCTAGGGGATTGATGACCATAGATGTTAAGTCCCATAGTGCTCAGAGCCATTTGAACCATTTTTTTGACCTCTCAACAGATACCCCTCCGCTGTGGTTGCACCTACCATACGGCTATCTGTATCGCTGAGGCACGCAAGCCTCCCCACCAACGGCAAGGTCCATGGTTCATGCGGGGATAAACAAAATATCAGAATGTTAAATACACGTATTTATTTCGGGAAAAAGTATAGTTCGAAAGTGTGTTAATTGTTGATTGGTTTGTCATGAAAAGCGCGGACTATCGCCGGAGAGTAATGTTTTCCTATTGGCCTTGAAGAAAACCGACCCACGGAGATTTAGAATTCTTTCAGCACTCTGAGAAGTCTGAGCCCAGCTTTTCATGGAACGGTCATGTGTAGTATGAGCTCCGAAGGAAGTTATAATTTGCCTGTTTTAGTCGCGCTATATGTTCCAAAAGTGTTTTAAATTAAAGGCATATTTATTCCTATGTGGTTTTTTTGGAAAGTACGAATTTTTAAGTAATTTTGTGTATGAGAAAAGACAGCAATTCTACCCTGGCATATTGACCAGATCGGTGACTAAAAACTTGACTGAATTAGACACCGATAAACTTAATAGTATGGCGAGCATTTTCATTTAAGAACAATCCGTGCTTAGTAGCTGTTCAGATTTCAGCAAGTAGTTACCATAAACTTGCTAAAGTGAATGAAAGGGTTCGTGCGTGACTGTGTTAAGATTAGCACGGGCTTGGCAGTGAACGTGTACGTTATCAAGGTTCAGAAGATACCGAAGTTTTGCCAGTATTTCCTCCTTTCATTCAAAATTAAGGGCTTTTCCCGATTCTTGGAATAGTTACGTTGTATGCAGCCAGGTGCCAGTTGCAGTGCGGCAGGTTTCTGCTCGGTTTTCCTACCGGCTATCTGCAGCAACGAGTTCACAGGCAGGCGCAGGTAATGGACGAAAGAAACCGTGTCGCCGCAACACGTGAGGCTACACCGTGTCTCGACTCCTCCCCGGACACAAGATTGGCTACACTGTGTTTCGTCTTCTCCCCCGCAGACTCTTCGCCTTATGCTCTTTGTTGCCAAAACAAATAAACAATGGAAACTGAAAGAGGGGTGGATGCCTATTGTCACCCGCGCAATTACTCAAGTACCGTTCCTCGCATAGCTGTGAGCCAACGCGGCGCGCCAGGTGCAGACGACGGAGATGGCTTCAATATGACGTCATTCTTCAATTTCTCCAGGCGTATTTTATGACGAAGTAAATCTCGGGTGAACAGCCTGGTATGAGTATGCATAGGACTCAATATTTCGGCAATCGACCACGTTGCCATCATCAGGTGCGCTGATGTACTGACCGGCGGTGAAAATAGAGATGGGGCCCCTCCACACCCGCACCAACGTGGTGACCAAACCAAAAGCTCTACTGTCACCTCCGTAAACATGTTAGTTGTCTAGTAAGTGGATCACAGGATGCTGGGCTGTGATGTTGTCCGTGCGTCTGGGTAAGACTACGCATTAACACGGTCCATCAGGTGATAGATAGTGGACGAAACGCGAGTGAGGGTAGCGATTTGAAGAGCAGAGGGAAAAAAGTGCCATGGCTCGTGCCGTGGGAAAAAAAACCTCTGCGACAGTGGGCCGGCGCCAGGTATATCTAGGACAATCCACCCCCCTCAGGCGCTTCCTATGAGTCGGTGCGGTCCGCACCCCGTGCGCGGTCCAGGTACAGCGTTCGTTCTCCCGCCGTCTGGGCGCTGCGTCCTAGGTCTTCTCGTTCAGGAGGGTCTGCCGGCACCGCTCTCGTTATTCTTCCCTCCTCCCCCGAAGTCGGTACACTCTGGGAAATATCCTTTTTCTACTTAATCCGGATGATCGCGGGTTCCCACGCCTTGCTAAGGATGTAACCGCTGTCACGATTTAGTTGTGGCTCCCTTACTCTGAGCTCTATGGCTTCTTTGATGACACAGTCCCAGTATTTGGAAGTCCGTGTCATGACTTTGGTTTGGTCATAATCCATGCTGTGGAGTTCCGACAGGCAATGCTCAGCGATTGCCGACTTACTGGGCTGTTGTTGTCTAGTGTGCCGTTGATGTTCTCGGCATCGGTCATCAACGGTACGAATGGTTTGACCTATGTATACACTACCGCATTGGCAAGGTATCTGATAAACCCCTGATTTACGTAGACAAAGGTTGTCTTTGATACTACCAAGAAGGCTCTTGGTTTTGGTTGTAGGACGGAAGATGGTTTCCACTTGGTGTTTACGTGAAATGCGTTCACTTTTTCCGGATAAAGCCCCACAAAACGGAATAATAGCCAAGGCCACCTCCTGCTGAGGTTCATCCTCAGTTTCCGCCGGTGCTGCAGGTGTGGGATGCGAAGCCTTCCGAATTTGCCCTTCCTTGTAACCGTTCCTCCGAAACACGGTCTTCAGATGGTCCAATTCTTGCTGGAGATTGTCCCTGTCGGAGATGGTGTGAGCTCTGTGAACAAGAGTTTTGAGCACGCCATTCTTTTGTGCCGGGTGGTGGCAGCTATCAGCATGTAGGTACAAATAGGTGTGCGTCTTCTTCCTATACACACTGTGGTCCAAAGTGCCGTCAGCTCGTCTTCTGATCGAAACATCTAGGAAAGGGAGCATCCCATCCGTTTCGATCTCCATGGTGAACTTAATATTCTCGTGTCTGGAGTTGAGATGTGTGAGGAAGTCTGCCAGTTTATCTCTTCCATGTGGCCAGATAACAAAAGTATCATCCACATATCTAAAGAAACCGATAGGTTTTAGATGTGCTGATTCAAGAACTTCCTCCTCGAAATGTTCCATGTACATATTTGCGACAACGGGTGAGAGTGGACTCCCCATGGCTATTTGACGGTGAATACTACGAGCAGACGGAAGAATTTATTTCGTCTGCTTCGATATGGCTTTGCGAACCTTCCTGGGATAAGATCAGCAGCGCAAAAGCAGCGGGGCAGCTGCTGTCCTCCTACCCTGCTATTTCGCGGTTTCGAATTTACGGCAATCGCAGAGTCTGAAATTGTCGTCTGCTTGCCGTCACCAGCGGCTGAAGCCAAGTCGCCACCTCTTGTCTAATGTTGCGCCCCCATGACTACGCTAAGGTCAGCTGTCAAAACGAGACGGGCGCACAGCCTCGCCTATCCTTTAGAATTTCGGCGTTCTGCCGAGTTTGTACGTTACCTCTCCGATGTCTTTCATACGTTCCTCTACTGCACATAAAACTTCCTTATGTCCGACATCACGAGACGCATAAACTCATAAAGCAGTGGAGGAGTACCGCGTAGCAGCCTGCGCGGTATGGCAGTCGCTCCCGCCGAGGGCTCTCGCTACCATTAAGGAAGCGGCGGACCCCACCTCGGGCAGAGGCTCCGGTAATTCCTGGAACACGCGGGGTGCGCCGCCGCGGCGGGTTTTTCCTGCCGGGACGCCGGCGGACGCGCGATGCGTGGAGCCGGGAAAAACTTCCGTCTTAATTACGGGGCGCGGGCTCCGGCAATAAAATGAATTTACTGCGGCGTGGCGCGGGTTGCGCGCGCTCTTAATGACAGCCACTTGAAGCGGCCCGTAGCCCGAGGCGCCTCGCGGGATTTACGGGGCCGCCCGGAGAGGAATCGCGCGCGCTTCGGCAGTTTTACGGCCTCTGGACGGCCGAAGAGGGTTCTGCGATTTACGACCAATTGGCGCCTCCCTTTCGAGACTAAGAGTGACGGCAATACAAACAGAGCTTGTGAAAATCTGTGATGTGCTCTCACGTCAGTAAACCACGTCAATTTGCACTCGGAAGCGATTTACGGTACTGTTTTCGAGGAACAAGCGTCACTATTAATGTTAACACTCTATATAGACCAGTATTTACTCGGCTTTTTTGTGTTAGATCCCTTGTATGTAATTTATGCAAAGCCAGAATCGTTACAAAGTAACGTTTTCAGTATCGTGTACAGCCCACGAAAAAGCTCGCTGGATAAGAAATAAGGGGTAATCAAGAAGTTACCATTCGAAGGCCACAGGAACTCCTTGCTTATACACTGTGCTTATACCCTGTGCAAGGAGGTAACCTGTATGAGCTCTCCACTAGGAGTGAAAGTCCCACATCAATCGCCACTTGGCATTTTTCAGTAATTAAATAGAGCAGTAATTACAAGTAGCAGCAATGATGTGAAAAAATTTGCAGTTCACCACGCTATGCTAACAGAGGTGCCTAAGAGATGAGCCGTGAGAGTGTACTGCGTTGCATTAAGTGCAAATAATGTTTGTGGACTGAGTTTTATGCGGGATTTTACTCAGGGAATTGGTGGCGTGAAGCCAGCAGTGCGTTAGACCGAAGGTCGAATTTTACAACCTGAAGCACCCCAGGAGATGCTGTCTCTATCAGACCGGTTCAAATGGTTCAAATGGCTCTAAGCGCTATGGGACTTAACATCTGATGTCATCAGTCCCCTAGTACTTAGAACTACTTAAACCTAACTAATCTAAGGACATCACACACATCCATGCCCGAGGCAGGATTCGAACCTGCGACCGTAGCAGCAGCGCGGTTCCGGACTGAAGCGCCTAGAACCGCTCGGCCACAGCGGCCGGCTATCAGACCGCTCTCCAGTCCCAGGGCTTTGATGCGGCCCGACGGATAGGCGGTGTATCCGGCAGAACACTGTGAGACAAGCAGAATATCTACCCAAAGTGAATAACGCTGGGAGACGCTGCTTCCTCCTCGACCATGTCACCCTGGGCATACAAAAGCGTCGCAGGCGACATTGTCAACAAGGAATGGACCTCCGCGAATCCCCCACTCCATATTTTTTAGTGTGTGAGAAAGGAGCGGAATGTGTGCCCTTAGACGCTGGCGCGAAGGAAGCGTCTGAAAAGTTTTTCGGACAAGCGGCGACTCCCACAGCCGACCACGATTGATGTGACGTAACAGCTAACCAGGAGCAGCGCTCATTGGTTAAAAAATTGTTAAAATGTTGTGACTGGACAGCCACAGCGGCGGAGCTGCAAGCTGCAATAGATTTTCATAGAAATGAGACACCATCCGTCCGATAAGGGCGCAGACTCTGTACCGGGCGATAGGGCGTAAATAAGAAATACTAGCACACGTTATGCAGAACTCTGGATTATATCGTAGCTTTGTGTTGCGTACACATGCAATGGTGGTTGCAGCGACATCACACTTGATCGGCATAACAGCCAGGTGGGGACCCTGTCGTTGAGCAAGAAGAGCATAGTAGGTAATATATGCAGCTCTCGCCATAGCACTATCAGTCTTGCAATTTATAGAAGTTAAACGGATGGCCATTGAACCATTGAGCATCGCAGCACATTCTCGCATTTATTTCTGTGAGTAGATATCGATAAAAAGAACATAACCTATAACCATGTGCTCTCATTCAGTCAAGGGGAAGTGCCAATCCGCATTGCTAGGATTTATAGCAGCAGATTCGTGTTGTACTTCTTTCTCTCTATTAAAGCATTAATCTGTCCACACTCAAGAGGCATCACCACGTTAATGTGATTTATGAATATATATGATTTTTCAAATTGAATAAATCTGATATCTTTCCCGATAATTCAGCCTACATATATTGTCACATCAATCTTATCGTAAAACCAAGACAAAAATTTTGGTGAAGTTAACTTGATGTTAATAATGTACATGCAGAACTACTTTCTATGAGGCAAGCGACCACACCCAGTCCGATTCTTCAACATAGGCTTGTTCTGCACTGTCAGATGTCATTAAGCGCACTGTGGCAATTTGTAATAGAATTCCGAGTGCAGCTAATGGCCCATTTGTATATCGCCTCGTGTTTGCAAAGGAGAACTCGGAGGTCGCTTCCCAACTGAGGTGATGAAGGTCATGGTATAGCGATACATATTTTCTTAGTTACACAGATGGCGGTACCATCCCTTATGCAAGGTATAAAAGGTCAGGACACTGGTAGAACTGTCATCCATACTCAGGTGGAAAGGTTGCCAACCTGATTATGGCTACACAACGGGAAGAAAGTCTTTGAACGTGGAATGTTGCTTAGAGCTAAACCCATGGGACTTTCCATTTCGAAGTAGTTGAGGTATTCGATTTTCCGAATCCCACAGTGTCACCAGTGTGCCGGGAATGCCAAATTTCAGGCATTGCCTCTCATCACAGACAATGCAGTGGCCGACGGCTTTCACTTCACGACCGAGAGCAGCGGCGTTTGCGTATAGTTGTTAGTGCTATCAGACACGCAACGTTCAGTGAAATAAACCCAGAAATTGATGTGGGGCGTACGACGAATGTATCCATCAGGACAGTGAGGCGAAACTAGGCTATGGCAGTAGACGACCAATGTGAGTGCTTTTGCTTAGACCACGACATCGTCTGCAGCACTTCTCCTGTGTTCTTGACCCTACCAGTTGTACCCTATACGACTTGAAATCCGTGCCCTGGTCAAATGTGTCCTGATTTCAATTGGTAAGAGCTGATGGTAAGGTTCGAGTGTGCGCAGACCCCACGAAGTCATGGGCCCAAATTGTCGACAAGGCACCGTACAAGCTTCTGGTGTCTCCTTAATAGTGTGGGCTGTGTTAACATGAAATGGACCAGCTCCTTTGAATCAACTGAACCGGTCATTGACTGGAAATGGTTATATTGGGCTACTTGGATACCATTTGCAGCCATTCATGATTTTCATGTTCCCAAACAGCGATTGAATAGAGGACAATGCGCCACGTCACAGGGCCACAGTTGTTCGTTTTTGGTTTGAAGAAAATTCTGGATAATTCGAGCAAACGATTTGGCCACCCATACCGCTCGACATCAGTCCCATCAAAAATTTATAGGACATAATAGAGAGGCCTGTTTGTGTACAAAATCCTTCATCAGCAACACTATCGAAATTATAGGCGTCTGTAGAGGCAGCAAGGCTCAATATTTCTGCAAGGAACTTCCAACGACTTATTGAACAACGTAGCAGCGTCTTCAGACTCAAAATTTTTGGTCGCCCCTTGCATTAGTTATCTTCTTAAAAGAGCACACTCTTCGCTATGGACATCTCTGCAGAACTGGTAGCAAGTGGCCATGTGAGTGTCCACCACTAACGCACATTATCTGATCAAAAGGGTTTGGACAAATATTGGAAGACGGTAATAAGAGGTTTGTTTTGTTTTGTTTTGTTTTAGGGCGCAGAAACAAATAGGGTCATAAGCTCCCACGTCAGAACTGTAGAACACAAAGAGAAGGAGAGGAGTTAAAAACGACTACACGTTAATTCCAATCGATGGAAGAGAAAACAACTAAAACAGGGACATGGCGAAATGTCTATAAAATACGCCATAGAGAAACGGAGGACCTGAACTAAAGCTTAAAGTGACTACGACAGAATAAAAAATAAAACGTGGTCGACATACTTCGCATCATTAGCTAAACCAGCGAATGTCGGACATTTGCCACGCCGGACATTTGCCACACTTGCCCTTTCGCCAGGTAGCGATCCCTCAGGTAAGGGACGCCATTCCTCGTACTTCTGTCCGCTTTCAAACCGACGTCTCCACATCTTACTCGATACAACCAGTACGTAAGGGACCTTCTTCTTCGACATCTTGGCGAAATACAGAGCTTCTTTTCCGAAATCGAAATATTTGTATCTTTTGGGAAACGAAAGCACTTCCGACGATTATGTCAGTACGTAATTAGTTCTTGCAAGTATAAATATAGATCCCTCTGTATGTAGGGTAGCTTCCTTTCACACTTACTGATTGCGATAGAAACAGTCCATCGCCATGGGAGCAACAAGAAAGGAATGCTGTAAAGAGAATACGAATGTACGCTAATCATTTCTTTTTGATCACTCCATTTGTGCCTACTTTAATTACTACAACTGCATGCCCAAAAGACAATAATAAAAGAAGAAATGGGTATGTGAATGTTTGAAAAGAAGAACGACATACTCCATATTAATTTACTCTCTAAAATCCGATATCCCTTCCGGCGAAACATTAGTTAATAAAGTGTAACGAGACAATGTTCAAAACATGATTGAAAGTACGTTCATAAACAGAGATAAGAACATCTATGATTGACATGTCATCTAAAGTCGACGTACAATTTTAAAATGTTAGAAATAAGGAAGTGAAGTACTACAGAATGCTACGCTTGTAACTTACGTTGTTGTTCTTCATTGTTTAGCTCTGGTATTAACAGGGTCACAGAGAAAGCATCCTAGGTTTTGGAGGGAAAAGCCGTAATTGTAATGATCTCCAGTACAACAGAAACAAGAAGCACAACTTAAGGAAAAATAATGTAATGCGTGTTCCAGCTCACAAGCGACATTGATGCAGGTAGTTCCCGTGACTTAGTATGGACAGAGGTTATATTCGACAACCGGAATAAATTAATAACTGGCTCCTTTTACCGACCCCCGGTTTCAGATGAAACAGTTGCTGAACATTTCAAAGAAAACTCGAGTCTCATCACAAATAGGTAACCCTACTCATACAATTATAGTTGGCATTGACTTCAATCTCGCTTCCGCATGTTGACAAAAATACATTTTCAGACCCTACTGTAGATAGAAAACAAATTCCATAATTGTTCTAAATACTTTTTATAAAATTATTTTGAACAATTAGTTCACGAGACCATTCAAATTGTAAATGGTTACGAAAACACACTTGACCTCGTAGCCACAAATAATCCTGAGCATCACGACGGGTACAGGAATTAGTGAACACACAGCCGTAGTGAGGCTCAATTCCGCAACAAAGAAATTCACCAAAACTAAACGCGAAATATATATATTTATAAAAGCAACTAGAAATTCGGTTGACGTCTTTCTAAGAGACAGTGTCCAATCCTTCCAAACCATGTAAGTGAAGATCATATGTGGCTTAAGTTCAAAGAAATAATATCTGCAGCTCTCGAGCGATTCATACCAAATAAATTAATATCAGACGAAACTGATCCCCCATGGTACACAAAACACGACAGAAAGTTGGTGCAGGAGCACCGAAAAAGGCACGTATAATTTAGACGAGCGCAAAATGTCCAAGATTGGCGAAATTTTACTGTGGCTCGAAATGTGGTGCGCATTTCAATGCGAGATGCATTTAATAGTTTCCACAACAAAACTGTCTCTAGAAATGTGGCGAAAAATCCATAGAGATTCTGGTCTTATTTTAAGAAAACCAGCGGAAGGCTCAGCAAGTACCTTTACTGCGGGTCGGGCGGCGAGTGAGGAGGTGCAGCAGGAGGAGGGGGAGACAAGGGACCCAACCCTTCGGAGCAGGTAAAATCGTGGCAAATGTCCGCACACCAAACCAGCTGATAACTCAGACGGTAAATACAGACCTAAGTGGTTAAGAAAAGAGCATTCCTTGAGGAAATGGTGGATCATCAAAGTTGAGCGCAATAAGTCCAAAGTGGCGGGGGAGCATCACTTAACAAATGGCGATGGCTCAAAGGACAGTGCCTGATACGCAAGCTAGCTAAAATGATCTCCTCATGGCGAGGGGGCCGAGAGGAGGTCGTCCAAGCCAATGGGAGAGGATTAATAAACTGGAGGTTGTCCCCAGGAAGGAAGGACCACTGGTGATGCCAGAGTAACACCACCTGCTGACAGACGGCAACATAGATCATTTGAGGGAATGTAATAACTAGCAGGCTAAGGTACGGGGACTGCAACCTCGCGAGCAACGTCAGCGGACTCGTTTCCTGTCAGACCGACAGTTAACCAGGAATCCACATAAACATCACAGTGGCCTCATTAAGAGTGAGGAAGCGACAGCCTTCCTGGGCCCATTGCACTAAGGGGTGGACAGTGTAGAGCACACAGAGGCTTTGAAGGGCACTGAGAGAGTCGGAGCAGACGGGCCTGTGACGCCAGATGTACTGCGTGGTCTGATATGAGGTGAGAGCTCTGCTGTAAATACTGTGCAGTGTTCTGGATGCCACTACCGAACAACGTCGGTGCCAATCACGAAGACACACCTGACGCCACAGTCAGTCCGAGAGCCATCAGTGAACACAAAGGTACTACCGTGAAGTTCCGTGCGAAGGTCGTGAAACTGAAGGCGATAGAGCGAGGCTGGAGTAGTGTCCTTAGGAAGCGAATGAAGGCCAAGGTGAACACGCGCCGCTGCACGAATCCAAGGTGGTGAAGGGTTAACAGCCACTGGGGAAGTTGCCCATAGAGTGAAGTTAAGCTGTCGGAACAATATCCGAAAGCAAACTCTAGGAGGTAACAGATAAGAGGGATGCGCCCCATACTCGCGATCAAAGGCGTTATCGAAGAAGGAGGCATAGGATGGGTGGCCACGCATAACAGACAAATGGCATGCATATGAGCTGAGGAGAAAGTCATGGCGGTAGGTCAGCAGCAGTTCGCCACCTTCTATATGCAGACTTTCAACTTCAGCACCACCACGACGGTGGATAGTATTGAGACATCATAAGAGAGACTGACGTGCAGATGCATAAACGAAACACCCAAAGTCTACTTTCAAACAGACAAGAGACCAGAACAAACGAATGATGCTGGTTCCATCTGCTCCCCACGAAGTACCATTGAGGACAGGTAGGACACTGAGGGATCGTCTATGGTGGGTAGCCGGTACGACACATGGGAGGAACAAGAAAGTTTCCAATCGAGCAACAGCCCTAGGAATTTCGTAGTTTCAACGATGAAGAGCACCAGGCCCAAGACGTAAAGACGGTGCAAGAAACCAACTGCGCCTCCAGAAATTCATACAAACGGTTTTGTCAGTGGAAAAACGATAGCCATTGTCGACGCTCCATGAGTAAACACGATCGAGACATCGCTGAAGACTGCAATAGATGGCAAAATCGTCAACGAAAAGGGAGCCGGAGATGCCTGGCGGGAGACACCCCATTACAGAGTTAGGGGGGATAGCAAAGACTAACCGCTCAGGATGGAACCCTCAGGCACATAGTTTTCCTGGATAAGGATGACCTAAAAGGCAGAACCCACAAGAACCTTGCAAACTCGGTCTTTTGAAAATACCTGAAGGAAACGGGGCATGCAACCACAGAAGCCCCACGTGTAGAGAGTACAGAGGATACCAGTCCTCCAGCAGGCGTCATAAGCTTCCTCAAAATCGAAAAACACGGCCACAGTCTGGGATTTCCGCAGAAAACCATTCATGACATGGGTGGACAAAGTGACGAGATGGTCAACCGCAGAAAAGTGAGCTCGAAATCCACACTGTGCATTGGTTAGTAAATTGCGAGACCCGAGCCACCACAGCAGCAGCCGGGCATAAATCATACGTTCCATCACCTTGCAAACACAGCTGGTCCGTTAGAGAAATCGGGCGGTGGCTAGAAGGAGGGTGTTTGTCCACACTGGGCTTAGACGCCAGCGTCTGGGAAAGGTGCCCTCTGCTCAGATGCGGTTGTATGTATGAAGCAGAATATGCTTGCCCACAAGAGGAAGGTTCTGCAACATCTGACTGTGAACATGGTCTTGCCCTGGGGCGGAGGATCGGGATGAAGTGAGAAAATGATGCAGATCCCTCATAGTAAAGGCAACATTGTAGAAATCACGATTCTGAGAAGAGAAGGATATCGCTCCAGCCTCCACCACTTGTTTCCAATGGAGGAAGACAGGACGTTAGTGGGAGGAACTCGAAATGTCCACAAAATGGCAGCCCAAGGTGTTGGAGATAGCACTAAGGTCCACTAATCGTCTGCAATCGTCAGGCCAGAAATTGGGGAATGGATCTTGATCCGAGACAGCTATTGGAGGTTGGCCCACGTGTCGGAAAAAGGGACTGGAGCTGTTAAAAGAACTAATGAATGAAATTTAGCTAGCTTTTTTGCTGTACCGAAGAACTTGACGAAGCTGCACACGCAACTGTTTATAATGAACGCAGTTTGCCATCGTAGGACGACAGATAAAAAGGCGGTTAGCACAGCGGATTGCGTTGCGCCTCAGTTCACCAAGGGACTGGGACACGCCGTGGTAAAGAGGAAGTGCGAGGAATGGAACATTCGGCGGCGGTAAGGAAAACGTCTGTAAGATTTTCTACCTGGTCGTCACAACTGGGGAAATGTTGTTCGTCGATGGTCGCCAGAAGGATAGGTCCAAATGGGACTAGGTGTGCATGGAGTCTGAAAGGAACTTTCGTGCTCCTGTATTAAGGCAGAAGAGGTTAAGTTGAAAGAGAAGGTAAAAAAAAAAAGGCTCTGAGTACTATGGGACTTAACATCTGAGATCATCAGTCCCCTAGAACTTAGAACTACTTAAACCTAACTAATCTAAGGACATCATACACATCCATTCCCGAGGCAGGATTCGAACCTGCGACCGTAGCGGTCCCGCGGTTCCAGACTGAAACGCCTAGAACCGCTAGGCCACGCCGGCCGGCAAGAGAAGGTCAGCTAAGAGGGCACCTCTCTGACAGGTTCTGGGAGGACCCAAAAGGGGATGGTGTGCACCCAGCAGCAGAAAGGGGTCAGGTAGCTGCCCAATAAGCTGGAGGAAGTCTGCCCTGGTGACACCAAATGCGGTGGGATGTAAACGGTACAAAGGGAAAACGTCAAGTCAGGAAAGGAAAGGTGAACAGCAACGGCTTCAAGGCGGGTAGTCAGGGAGATGGGTTGACTATGAAAGTCATCCAGTATGAGCAGCGTGACTCCCCTATGAGACAGAATGCCGTTCTTGAGGGGAAGGTCAAAATGGACGGGAAGAAATGCGAGAGCTCAAAGCGGTCGTGAGGACGTAATTTTGTTTCCAGGATGCAGAAAACAAGCGGACGCTGCGATTTTAAGAGAAGCCATAAATCCTCTTTGTTTGATTGAGGGTCGCGAACATTCCACTCAAGGAGAGTCATAACGAGGAAAGGGGAGGAGGGAAAAATGAAGACTGCCGTGTGCCAGACTTCAAAGACTCGCTGCTACAGGGCGCCGAGACTGGAGGAACCTGCTTCGTGAGATCTACAGAGATGTCGGCATTCTCCCTCTGTCGATCTGCAGAGTCCAGGACGGCAAAACGGTTGGCAGTGCGCACCAGCGACAGTGAGGTCGACCGTGTGAGGGTATCACACGTCGTCCGCGTCAAAGAGGATCTCCAAGTCAGTGAAGGAGAAGACCGTTTGCTATTGCTTGACTTCTTGAAGCCTTTCCGGTTGGTAGAGGAAGACTCAGATGTGTGTTGGCTGGAGGGACGTAGGAATCTTTGCGGGCGTATTACATCTGTCCTTTACGGCCTGCCGGTTGTGTTGTAGGTGACATCGCCCCGGGAGAGGAATGTTTTTATGACTTGTTGCACAGCTGGAGGAGGAGACGGCGATGCTACCATGACACTGGACGACTTCACAACCTCAGTGTTGAATTCGAAGCAGCATGTCTACGTGGCCATATCCTTCATGGAGCGAGAGGTAGCAACAACAGTGCTGTAAGTGCCAGATGGTAGAATGCAGGGTTTGCGACTAGCCAGTAACTTGCGAGAGACCAGGTAACGCACTTTTTCCTTTACTCAGATCTCGTGGATAGCCAACTCATCGAGATACACGGGACAATCCCGAGAGGAGGTGGTACGGCCGCCATTGCATTTTTCTTTTACTCAGATCTCGTGGATAGCCAACTCATCGAGATACACGGGACAATCCCGAGAGGAGGTGGTACGGCCGCCATTGCAGTTGATACAATGGGGAGAAGGAGGTGGACAATCGCTCTCGTGCGTATCCCTGCCACAGGTTACACATTGTCGACACTGGTAGCAGCGCATCAGTTTCGAACATATAATGAGACTGTGATAACTTCATAGCCCACTTTGAGTTTTGACAGAAGCACCACTCTATAAAGGGTGAGAGAAGAGTGCTTGTGGGCACTAAATATGCATCTACCTTTTTCATCACCTGATGGACGGCAATGACACTCTGATCAGAGATGTACACTTCGATTTCTGTCTCGGTCAGACCATCGAGCAGCCTAGTCTAAATAATACCACAGCAATAATTTAGAGCTTTATGGGCCTCAGCATGAACAGGATAGCTGTGAAGGGGCAATGCTGCAAGCACTTGTTGTGCTTGAGAATTAGAAGTAGTCTCCAAAAGCGAAGTGCCATTGCATAAACGAGAGCAGGATTCCACAGGGTCGGCAACTGCATTAATACCTTCCTGAACAAGAAACGGATTTACTGTTGCTCAATAAGAGGTGTTACCATCCTCCGCCTTTATGACGGCTTGAACATTGCTGCGGACGTTTTCAATGAGATGTCTGAATGTGCATTGAGGAATGGTCGCTCATTCTTCCTCCAAAAATCGAAACCAGAGAAGACAGTGATATTGGACGCTGGGACCTGAGCGAAATCGACTATCTAACTCAACCAGAGTGTTTACCACCGGGTTCAGGCCCGTACTCTGAGCAAGACAGTTCATATCAGGAATTTTATTGTCCAAAAACAACTGCCTCAGAGTTGCCGCTCTACGACAGGTTGCATTGTAATGCTGATAGAAACAGTCGTCGTCTTCGAACTGTTACACTACTGTACACAGTGCACAATGCTGTAAACCATATTCATATCCTTCCGCACTTTGCACTTTCTAAAGCACAACAATGGGACCACGTCGTAGCTACCAACAACATAGCCAAATCATACCACCAGCTCCTATGTACTTCACTGTTTGTACTACACATGATGGCAGGTAACGTTGTCCAGGAATTCGACAAAAACCAAACCCTTCCATCGGAATGCAGCAGGACGTAGCGTGATTCATCAATCTAAACCGCTCGTTCCCAATCAACTGTCAAATGGCGTCACGCTTCACACCACTTCAAGTGTCGCTTACAAAAGTATGTTGTAAAAAATTAAGTTATTGACATCAAGCCAAAGTTACAAAGTATAAGTCGAGTTTCTGTCGCATAGCTTACGAGAAGCTATTCGACCATTCTACCCCCTTGTTTTTTACTCTCTCCGAACATTCATTTTGCTAGCTGGACCACTTGTAGCGCTTCAGAATTTGTGAGTGATTCTTTTAGTTAATTTCATGTGGTTTTTACAACCGCCCTCCGCAATGCTCGATGGTCCCTCTCCGTCAGCCTGGTCTAGGTTTAGTTGTCGTTTCTTAGTGCTACCGCTCCACAGTCACATCACCGACAGCTGACTTTAGTTGCTTTAGAAGGGTTGAAATGTCCCTGCTGAATCTGGTGACATCCAACAACTAGTGGACATTCGAAGACATTGAGCTCTCTGACTGACCCATTCTGCTGTTACCGCTTCTGTACTGACAATAAAATGCTCCCGGCCTTGTATTACTGACGCGTTCGCATCTCGTGACATCTAGTAGTCAGTTCCTTATCACATAGGGGTGTCTCGATAGTGGGTCTGCATGTAGATGTGCAGATTAGGAGAAAGGAGCTATCATGTTTGGGTGTGTCCACAATCACACCGTGAATGATGCTACCAGATTTGTTGGAGTAACAACAAAGACAGCCAGTCACGTCTGCAAAGAATGGTGTACCACACGCATTCATATGACACGTCCGACTGGAACCGGAGACCAGTGTCCCGCCTTGTCAACGACAGTCCATTCCAAACAGGGCAGAAATGTCTGCTGTCAGTGAAAACAGGTCCACCTCAGTCAATTTCCGAGCGAACGCTGAGAAGGAAACTGCATTTGAAGTCGGGTACCTTGACATACCGAGGCCATTACTGGCATTAGAGGGGAAGCTACAGGGTATTACTTCCCTGCTATGTCAATAGCTTTCATTACCATTCACAGCATAACGCACATTTTACGGAGCTGTAGGACTTGGATCTTGTTCCAGATGATAATGCCTTAGGAAAATGATTTCACTGTCTTTACTTTTACATTTCACACAAAATTAAATTATAATGTTCATTTTATGCAGAGCACTGTCAAGCCTTCTTCTCAGTTAAAAGTTGCGAGGTGCCGAGGTGGAGAAGAGTTTGTACCTCTTTAATTCTGGCGAATTTTGCATGAGAACTAGACATGCACTCGAGCCTCTCCTTAACCACCACCTAATTAATTGTGCACGCAACGGTAACGAAAGGAACTGATGGTGGAGCCTGATAATTGGTAAAGTAAGGAGTGCACACTCACAATAATTTAATAAAAATAAAACATAATTTACTCAGTAAAAAAAGGGAATTTTACTATATTAAACGACAGGAAATGGATTCTGCAGCTATCTACGAAATGATATGCGGATTAAATATTACAATGATATTTATTGTAAGTCAGAACATAAAGGTACTTCATTGTTGATACAAGAAGTAAGCTAAAGGATAGGGTATACTGAACTACACTCCTGGAAATTGAAATAAGAACACCGTGAATTCATTGTCCCAGGAAGGGGAAACTTTATTGACACATTCCTGGGGTCAGGTACATCACATGATCACACTGACAGAACCACAGGCACATAGACACAGGCAACAGAGCATGCACAATGTCGGCACTAGTACAGTGTATATCCACCTTTCGCAGCAATGCAGGCTGCTAATCTCCCATGGAGACGATCGTAGAGATGCTGGATGTAGTCCTGTGGAACGGCTTGCCATACCATTTCCACCTGGCGCCTCAGTTGGTCCAGCGTTCGTGCTGGACGTGCAGACCGCGTGAGACGACGCTTCATCCAGTCCCAAACATGCTCAATGGGGGACAGATCCGGAGATCTTGCTGGCCAGGGTAGTTGACTTACACCTTCTAGAGCACGTTGGGTGGCACGGGATGCATGCGGACGTGCATTGTCCTGTTGGAACAGCAAGTTCCCTTGCCGGTCTAGGAATGGTAGAACGATGGGTTCGATGACGGTTTGGATGTACCGTGCACTATTCAGTGTCCCCTCGACGATCACCAGTGGTGTACGGACAGTGTAGGAGATCGCTCCCCACACCATGATGCCGGGTGTTGGCCCTGTGTGCCTCGGTCGTATGCAGTCCTGATTGTGGCGCTCACCTGCACGGCGCCAAACACGCATACGACCATCATTGGCACCAAGGCAGAAGCGACTCTCATCGCTGAAGACGACACGTCTCCATTCGTCCCTCCATTCACGCCTGTCGCGACACCACTGGAGGCGGGCTGCACGATGTTGGGGCGTGAGCGGAAGACGGCCTAACGGTGTGCGGGACCGTAGCCCAGCTTCAAGGAGACGGTTGCGAATGGTCCTCGCCGATACCCCAGGAGCAACAGTGTCCCTAATTTGCTGGGAAGTGGCGGTGCGGTCCCCTACGGCACTGCGTAGGATCCTACGGTCTTGGCGTGCATCCGTGCGTCGCTGCGGTCCGGTCCCAGGTCGACGGGCACGTGCACCTGCCGCCGACCACTGGCGACAACATCGATGTACTGTGGAGACCTCACGCCCCACGTGTTGAGCAATTCGGCGGTACGTCCACCCGGCCTCCCGCATGCCCACTATACGCCCTCGCTCAAAGTCCGTCAACTGCACATACGGTTCACGTCCACGCTGTCGCGGCATGCTACCAGTGTTAAAGACTGCGATGGAGCTCCGTATGCCACGGCAAACTGGCTGACACTGACGGCGGCGGTGCACAAATGCTGCGCAGCTAGCGCCATTCGACGGCCAACACTGCGGTTCCTGGTGTGTCTGCTGTGCCGTGCGTGTGATCATTGCTTGTACAGCCCTCTCGCAGTGTCCGGAGCAAGTATGGTGGGTCTGACACACCGGTGTCAATGTGTTCTTTTTTCCATTTCCAGGAGTGTATTATGAGAATAAGAGCTGGCTCGAGAACAAGAGGATCCTCTCTCTGTGATGCAATAGATTGATGATAACGACTGGAGGTCCTAATGAATCAAATATCACTCCCCTGACTGTAATGCAGTATCGCGATTAGTAGTGAGAGCTCACATGGCAACACATGAAGAAACAAACAAGGTGGACTTGTAGCAAAGCGAGCGCGCTTGCTGCTGAGGACTTCAGTATAAAAATGATAGGTCCTACAATGCTGGAGCCGCAAAATGCTTTACCAGTCTTGAAACCTGCAGCACATCGTCGGTAGGCAGCGTTCTGATGATGTAGGCGCCGACTCGTGCTGTGCAGAAACTCTGTTTCAACCCATGGCCTCGAATGCTGTCCAAGAATTCTAAGCTCTGCTTATGTGGCCAAAGCAGGGAAACTCCTGGATTCATGAGGATGTATCACTAGGAAGAGACACAGCAAAACCGCCTGAGCTCGCCCTGTCGGTACAGATGCGAAAATGCAGATTAACAATCTGGGTCTTAAGTCGCAGAATGAAACTGGAGTACGACCGAAGACATGCTCCTCAAAGATTCTAAAAGAAGTGTGACTAAGTCGCAAGACCGTCCGATTCCAACGAAGATCAGATCCCGAAAGCCATGCGCCCGGGTAACACAAGAACGAAGCCAACGTTAATCAACTCCCCACTACCCTCCAAAAGCCGCGAATCCACATTTAGTGCCTATTCCAAAATTCCCCCATACTATCTCAGGATATCATGCGCGCCAATAGCGATCGTTCCCTCCAATTTCGTGCAGGGCTTTATGACATCAGCTGGGCTCGGTTTAAGTTAACCAATCATGCCTCTGCTATTTAGCTGGGGGGCGCTGAACTTGCCGTTTTACCGGTTACGAAAACAGCGTGCCAACACCACCGGCCATACGGCTCCAGACAGTCGCACCCAGCAGTGCACCGTCCATAAGTATTCTCAGGATCATGAAGACAATACAGTCAGTCGGCGCCAGCATTCTTCGTTCCAGATGCACCGAAACAGTAAACATAAGTTGCGGCGACACTCAGATGGCTCACAGGTCGTTTTGTCCTCCATACAAGAAGCGAAACTCGGCCGAGGTCAGTCGCTCCGCCAGGCGCTCAAGCCCATTAAAGTACGACCCTCTCCGTATTCGCAGAAGTGCAGCCCCCCACGAAAACGTAGTGTGTTGCGTCCTCCGGTGCTCGCCTCGCAACAGGCCACCCTGGGAAGTAACAGATAAAACTAAAGGTAAGACCACATACAGTTCCCAACATGCATAGCAATCAAGTGAAAAATAATTTGAGCTCTCAGTACAAATACTCTCATCAGAATAACCTTATTCGGCCCGTTCCCATCGCGAAATGATATCAAACATTAATAAAATTAATGAAAATGGGAGGCGACATGCGAAAAACAGGCATGGAACCTCTCAAAGTCTGAACTGATTTGATCTTACAGTTTCTACTGCTGCAGACGCTAGATATCAGCTCACAGGCAGCGATCACCTATACTTCAGCAATATGATAGCACACTTCCTGATGCTAATATTTCTGGTGGCTGAAATAGTAAAGTGATTGCTACTACTAGGCAGCACTCACCCCCCAGTGCAGCTCGAATCCCCATATTTAGGGGTCAATATGCTGTGGACCTTGTGTCCTGCAATGCTCTCGCAACGACCACATGTGGCTGCTCTCTTCTCCATCGCGCCAGAGCCACCATTATTTGCGTCCTCTCCCCCCCCCCTTTCTCTCTCTCTCTCTTTTAATCGCTTCCTCGATGTCAACTCTCTATGATAAAAAAAAAATGGTTCAAATGGCTCTGAGCACTATGGGACTTAATTGCTGAGGTCATCAGTCCCCTAGAACTTAGAACTACTTGAACCTAACTAACCTACCGACATCACACACATCCATGCCCGGGGCAGGATTCGAACCTGCGACCGTAGTGGTCGCGCGGTTCCGGACTGTAGCGCCTAGAACCGCTCGACCACTCCGGCCGGCTCTCTATGATCCAATGAACTTTTCCAGAAAATCACGTTTTCTCACAATTTTCCCAAAGTAGATCAGTTTTTGTTTCAGTATCCGTCCTTCTAAGGAGGGATCCGGTTTTATTTGCTACAGTACCGACCTATTCGCTCTCTTATCAGTCCGTGGACTCTTAAATCGTTTCCTCCAACACATTTTCTATTGAAACGCTGTGGCCGAGCGGTTCTAGGCGCTTCAGTCCGGAACCGCGCTGCTGCTATGGTCGCAGGTTCGAATCCTACCTCCGGCATGGATGTGTGTCATGTCCTTAGGTTAGTTAAGTTTAAGTAGTTCTAGGGGACTGATGACCTCAGAAGTTTAGTCCCATAGTGCTCAGAGCCATCTGAACCATCTATTGAAGCTAGTGCCAGTTGACTGCGCAAATGCTAAGCTATATATATGAGAGTTTTTCAACCATAGAGCTTTTGTGGATGATACGTGCCGTGTAAGCAGAAGCGAGAGTCTGCTCTCTAGCACTATACGAGAGTGGGTCGAAACCGACAGTCGCCTTCCAAGAGTTTTGACAGTTACAGCTTCCCGCCTATGGAGATCTATCGAATCTCTGTCCATAAAAATTATGCAGGAAGTAGAAGAAAACGTGTTGAGAGTGAACTCTCAGCTGTGATCTACCCATCAATATAAACTGAGGCACATCTTCAAATTATTCGTAATTAGGGCTCTCAACAAAACATCATCAACTTGGCTTCATGCTTTATATTTAATAATGGAGGCACGCTGATAGAATGTCAGCTCCCACAAATGACCCAGCTTGATAATATGGGCCATATAGTGAATGCATGCAGTTAAGACCTGACTGTACTCGCGTGCACTGGTTGTTCGTCACTACAGTCATTTTAAGCCTAACCGCTAAGTACATACGTAACCTCGACTTACCAGCTACCCACGCGCTACATTACGGCAGTTCCTGGGTTTAAATGGAAAGACGGTCAAATTGAAACGGTTGAATGTAAAATGCGAGAACTAGTAAAGACATGATAAAATCTTTATTTTCCAGCTGTTTCACATGCAAATGGAAGTGTATGGGGTTTTCTTTGCGCTCTTATTTATACGTTTCGTTGCAGATATCATAGACAACTTTCTAAATGAAGATGCAAATAATGGACTGACGTTCGATGCTTCTTTACTACCTCCACTGGTAGTAAGGACAATGGATGCTAAAATGAGGAAGTAAGTGATAATGAAGGCTGTTCTGAAGATTTAAAATCATCAGTAATAGCTCGAAATTATAGCGAAGGAGTATACAAAATGGTCTGTCACTTTCTGGAAGACTAAAAAGAAGAGAATTTTTCACGGCTGTTAAGAAGATTTTTTTAATTATTATAACAAAAAAGGTTTAATAATGAATAAAAAAATAGGAGTGCGGGTAACCTACTACAAACAGCATAGTGGACGCATTATTGTGGCCAAGATAGACACGAAGCCCACGTCTATTACAGTAGTACAGGTTTATATGCCAACTACCTCTGAAGATGACGAAGAAATTGATGAAATGTATGATGCGATAAAAGAAATTATTCAGGTAGTGAAGGGAGACGAATATTCAATAGTCATGGGTGACTGGAATTCGACAGTAGGAAAAGGAAGAGAAGAAAACGTAGTAGATGAATATGAATTGGGGCTAAGAAATGCAAGAGGGAGCCGCCTGGTAGAATTTTGCACAGAGCATAACTTAATCATAGCTAACACTTGGTTCAAGAATCATAAAAGATGGTTGTATACATGGAAGAACCCTGGAGACACTAAAAGGTTTCAGATAGATTATATAATGGTAAGACAGAGATTTAGGAACCAGATTTTATATTGTAAAACATTTCCAGGGGCAGATGTGGATTCTGAACACAATCTATTGGTTATGAACTGTAGATTAAAACTGAAGAAACTGCAAAAAGGTGGGAATTTAAGTAGATGGGACCTGGATAAACTGAAAGAACCAGAGATTGTACAGAGTTTCAGGGAGCGCATAAGGGAACAACTGACAGGAATGGGGGAAAGAAATACAGTAGAAGAAGAATGGGTATCTTTGAGGAATGAAATAGTGAAGGCAGCAGAGGATCAAATAGGTAAAAAGACGAGGGCTAGTGGAAATCCTTGGGTAACAGAAGAGATGCTGAATTTAATTCATGAAAGAAGAAAATACAAAAATGCAGTAAGTGAAGCAGGCAAAAAGGAATAAAAACGTCTCAAAAATGAGATCGACAGGAAGTGCAAAATGGCTAAGCAGGGATGGCTAGAGGACAAATGTAAGGCTGTAGAGGCTTATCTCACTAGGGGTAAGATAGATACTGCCTACAGGAAAATTAAAGAGACCTTTGGAGAAAAGAGAACCACTTGCATGAATATCAAGAGCTCAGATGGAACCCAGTTCAAGGGCAAAGAAGGGAAAGCAGAAAGGTGGAAGGAGTATATGGAGGGTCTATACAGGGGCGATGTTCTGGAGGACAATGTTATGGAAATGGAAGAGGAGGTAGATGAAGATGAAATGGGAGATATGATACTGCGTGAAGAGTTTACAGTGCACTGAAAGACCTAAGGCGAAACAAGGCGCCGGGAGTAGACAACATTCCATTAGAACTACTTATAGCTTTGGAAGAGCCAGTCCTGACAAATCTCTACCATCTGGTGAGCAAGATGTATGAGACAGGCGAAATTCCCTCAGACTTCAAGAAGAACATAATAATTCCAATCCCAAAGAAAGCAGGTGTTGACAGATGTGAAAATTACAGAACTATCAGTTTAATAAGTCACAGCTGCAAATACTAACGCGAATTCTTTACAGACGAATGGAAAAACTGGTAGAAGGCGACCTCGGGGAGGATCAGTTTGGATTCCGTAGAAATGTTGGAACACGTGAGGCAACACTGACCCTACGACTTATCTTAGAAGAATGATTAAGGAAAGACAAACCTACGTTTCTAGTATTTGTAGACTTCGAGAAAGCTTTTGACAATGTTGACTGGAATACTCTTTCAAATTTTGAAGGTGTCAGGGGTAAAATACAGGGAGCGAAAGGCTATTTACAATTTGTACAGAAAGCAGATGGCAGTTATAAGAGTCGAGGGGTATGAAAGGGAAGCAGTGGTTGGGAAGGGAGTGAGACAGCAGTAAAGGAAAAAAAAGAAAAGTTTGGAGTAGGTATTAAAATCCATGGAGAAGAAACAAAAACTTTGAGGTTCGCCGATGACATTGTAATTCTGTCAGAGACAGCAAAGGACTTGGAAGAGCAGTTGAACGGAAAGGAGGGTGTAAGATGAACATCAACATAAGCAAAACGAGGATAATGGAATGTGGTCGAATCAAGTCGGGTGATACTGAGGGAATTAGGTTAGGAAATGAGACACTTAAAGTAGTAAAGGAGTTTTGCTATTTGGGGAGCAAAATAACTGACGATGGTTGAAGTAGAGAGGATACAAAATGTAGACTGGCAATGGCAAGGAAAGCGTTTCTGAAGAAGAGAATTTGTTAACATCGAGTATTGATTTAAGTGTCAGGAAGTCATTTCTGAAAGTATTTGTATGGAGTGTAGCCATGTATGGGAGTGAAACATGGACGATAAATAGTTTAGACAAGAAGAGAATAGAAGCTTTCGAAATGTGGTGCTACAGGAGAATGCTGAAGATTAGATGGGTAGATCACATAACTAATGAGGAGGTATTGAACAGAATTGGGGAGGAGTTTGTAGCACAACTTGACAAGAAGAAGGGACCGGTTGGTAGTACATGTTCTGAGGTATCAAGGTATCACCAATTTAGTATTGGAGGGCAGCGTGGACGGTAAAAATCGTAGAGGGAGACCAAGAGATGAATAAACTAAGCAGATTGAGAAGGATGTAGGTTGCAGTAGGTACTGGGAGATGAAGAAGCTTGCACAGGATAGAGTAACATGGAGAGCTGCAGCAAACCAGTCTCAGGACTGAAGACCTCAACAACAACAACAACAACAACAAAAAGATCCGTAAATTAACAGTAAATAGGGTATAAAACAATGCACGTGTGTGAAAATTATTTCAAAGGTCAACATAATCGATCTACATAGACTTAATATCGTATGCTACAATAACGTGACGGTTACGCGACGTTAACATATTGAGCAATTATTTTAAAATAATCTATTACGTGGGTGTGCGTATTCAATAAGAGTTATATTGTGGTGCAAAAGGTAGCCCATCTTACTAGTACAACAAAACAACTAGGTATACTTGCGAAACAGTCATATTTACTGCGTGTGAAGAATTTTTCAACGACACCCTTGCTACTATTCTTACGTGAGTTTTCGACAGACAGACTATGTATAATGGCATTTTCATTTTAGAAATCACGTATGATCGTCCTCCTATCAAAAAGGGACGAAAGACGACACACTCGTGCAGTCCGTGCGTCAGTAAATACTATATAAAGCTACACGACATGCCAACGGTATCTGCAGATCGACACTTTCTATCGCCTTTGCTTCTATTTTTAAATCAAGCGACGTGCACACTAGGGCACGAGATGGGCATAGTTTGTTTTACGGGGATCAAACTTTAGCAGACAGGACATTTTACATATAAGGAATACTGACGGATGTCGCGAGAAGACGTGTTTTCTAAAATCATGCAAGATAACAATAGATTAGCTTTCAGTTTACAAAACCTTGTCAGTCAATGAGGAACAAGGAACTAAAGGGTCTGCCGTTTCAGGAGTGACGATAAAACCGGGTGGAAGAAGACTGCCCACTGGTTTAGAGTTGTCACAATTCTGGCTTTCTCCGGATTTCTGTATTCGCATTGACCGCATCCAAGGCTGTCCATTGCGGGGAGGGACTGTCTGAGATAAGCCGGGGCTTGTTTCTGTTGTCCGAGAAATTAGAATAATTGAAAACAACATAATAAACAGTATTTCCTAAATATTTACTAAATGGTGACAGTTGTGTGCGTAGTTTCGTTCAACGGACATTAAAAAAAGCCAGTACCACACTTACCGCTCTCCTTCACACGTATTTTTTTCGCCATTTCCCGCGAAATGTAGGTTTGAGACTGTTCACGTGCTTTTGGTCTGTAAGTGGTGCCAGAGAAGTCTTTGCTTTGTACATTTTTATACTGCGACTAGCTTTTACCCGCGCATAAAAGACGCCGGCGTGGGCGGCGACTCACAAAGCTTTGCCGTCCTGCCGGCAGACTTGATTGTTTGCAGCAAGCGACAAAGCCCTATGGTGTGTAACAGCACATGCTTTTATTGCAAAACTGCGGTAACTTTGATTCTATCGGCGTCTCAAAATGAAAGCTGTATCACTTTTTAAGTTAGACCTGGAAAAATGCAACTGAAAATCGCATCCAATTCCGTGCATTAGTTTTTGCGTGGTGCGCGTACAGGCATACATACAAAATTTCTGAAAATAGTTTTTCCGCTTCGATAGCTGTTATAAAAAGCAGCCTCATATTCAGGTTTCTTAAATATCTCTTACATGCAGACATCTTCCAGCTACAATTTTATTATGTGTAAATTCATAATGAGCGTATTATTCAAAGAGTACCGGCTTATATACAGCAGAGCTATGTCCAATATTGAATGATTTTCGCTGCCAACGTCTTGAGTAGCTGGGTGGACGTCACTCCATATCACCACGCCATGAAAAATTGTTAGAGGTACCGTTAAGGGAACACTTCCTTTGAATTGTGAAGCTGACAATACTAATGTGAAGTACAACTTCAAGAGCTACACCATTCTTCAACGCTACGTGTTTGTAAATTGAAAATTGTTAACATTATTGTTTGACCAATTAGCTGTGTTCGTGCTTCACGCTTTACCATTAAGAGGATACAGTGAGGTTTGGTACTGCAACGTGCTAATGCTTAAAATGTAAGTCACAGATGGTCAAAGCTGCGGCCGATCAAAATTATTGCTCATATTTTGATGCAAAATCGATCGCAAGGTTCTTATTCCACCAGTGTTTTCCTCTTTAAAATTTGACTTCAAGTCGATGACGTTCCATTGTGGTATTAAAAACTCTCAAGTATATACCAGTGCTAAGGGTGAAAAAAATTCTGAGCGCTAAATAAGTGTCTACTGTATCCGAAATCATCCAAATACAAACTACAGTGTTTTATGATGGTATCAAACACAAAAAGCCAATTCCTACACAATTAGATACCGAGAACCAACATACTTTTTTATTGTTTAAACTTCGCGGAATATATGAACAAACAAGGGCCTTACCATATGCTTCAGTGGTCCCTCTTTTCAGTCAGCAACTTTGGAATCGCTATATAAATCGATGTCACCTATTTAATAATCTTCTACTTTGTAAAAGAAGTCGATGATCGACCTCCAAACACGGATTGTTAGATGTCTTATAGAACTAAGTGAACAAGTCGAATAGGCGTGGCATAACGTATCCTAACAGCGGGATGGCCTAGCGGTTTAGGGCGTCCTGTCACGGACTGCGCGGCCCCTCCCGCCGGATGTTCGAGTCCTCCCTCGGACATGGGTGTGTGTGTTGTTCTTAAGTTAGTTTAAGTAGTGTATAAGTCTAGGGACCGATGTCCTAAGCAGTTTGGTCCCTTAGGAATTCACACGCATTTGAACATTTTGACAGTATTCACCATCTGTTCGATCGACGGGATGCCAGAGTCAGCGCCTGCGTTGCCAGCCCTGGAGTTTACACCATTTACTACTACGGGTGTTTCAGTAAAGGTCGATACCCAGTAACTCAGGACTGCTTGTGCTATTGATCTGTGAATGAAATAATGTCATGTACTCCATATGCACTGTTGCAACAATAAATCTTGAGTGAATTGGAAACATCTAAAAGGATGGACAAATTTTTTTCTTTGCGGTGTACTACAACTTCTTACATTTGACTCCAAAAAGAGATCGTGAGGACAAGATTAGGTTAGTTACAGCGAACACAGAGACATTTAAACAATCATTGTGCCCGCACTCCATAGCTGAATGGAGCAGGGAAAAAGCCCTGATAGCTCTACAATGTGGCGTACCCTCTGCCATGGCACTTAAAAGCGTTCTGCAGAGTATGGATGTGGATGTAGCAGATAATAAAACGTAAAGTCTGAGCACAACCCGTTAGTGTCATTACAGAGTAATTGAGCCTTTTCGCATTGGGTATTCTGTTCCTCACGAAGAGCAGCGGATGCCCTGAGCGTTCCGCCCTTCTTCGAGCCGTTTCCGTAAACTCATAACCGCCGCTGGCGGCGCTGCCGTCGCCTCTGTGCGAGGCCTGGAGGCCCGCGGGGCGACACGAGAACGCACTCACCGCGGGCGGCGCCTCCCCCGCAGTCTGCATGCGCTCCTAACGGGATTACTGCGCATAACGTCGTTAGCTGTCCAGGCTCTAAGCACCGCTGTCTCTGACGTCGTTCGCCTCGCCCGCCGCGACCTGAACGCTATGCGTGACCATTGGCTGCTAATGCATTTACGTGAAATTGTGCGCGGGCCCTGTTACTCAACCCGACAACTGTGCCGTGCTACTAGGAATGGCTGTTATCGCTGATGTGACCGGTTTTTGGTTATATCAGTTTTTCCATGATATTTTAACATACCTGTTAAATTCGCCGGCCGAAGTGGCCGTGCGGTTCTAGGCTCTGCAGTCTGGAACCGCGAGACCGCTACGGTCGCAGGTTCGAATCCTTCCTCGGGCATGGATGTGTGTGATGTCCTTAGGTTAGTTAGGTTTAACTAGTTCTAAGTTCTAGGCGACTAATGACCTCAGAAGTTGAGTCCCAAAGTGCTCAGAGCCATTTGAACCATTTGTTAAATCCGCTCAAAATCACCGGTTTCTCTCTCTCTCTCTCTCTCTCTCTCTATCTATTCGTCCAGTCATTTCCGACTCTTCGTGACCCCATGAACCAAATCACGCCACTTTTTCCTGTCTTGCACTTTCTGCCGTAGGCCTTCCAGGTTGGAACACATTGCTTCTGTGATGCCATCGATCCATCTCATCCTCTGACGTCCTCTTCTTCTAGTTCCTTCAATCCCCCCCAGCATTAATGTTTTTTCCAGCGAGGCATGCCTTCGCATTATGTGTCCAAAGTAGGTCAGCTTTTGTTTTAACATTAGACCTTCCAGGGAGAAATCTCGTTTTATTTGATCCAATATTGATCTGCTGGTTCTCTTTGCAGTCCATGGAACTCTAAGAAGTTTCCTCCAACACCACAATTCGAAGGAGTCAATTCTTCGCCGTTCAGCCTTTCTAATGGTCCAGGTCTCACATCCATACATCACAACTGGAAAGACCATAGCCCTCACAATACGGACCTTTGATGCTAGTGATATCTCTGGACCTTATAACCTTGTCAAGGTTTGACATCGCCTGTCTACCGGTTTACGGTTTATCAAATAACCTATTTCGGTTTTTTGTTCCTATTCTTTCTTATAATCGAACAAAGATTGAAAAGTTTTGACTGTCAATTCCAAGGTACAGAGAATCAAAATATTGAATTACATAGACAAATAAAACTTAGTCAGTCCAGCATTCGCTGCTTTTTTCGAAAATTAATAAGTGGTTGAATACTACTCGCCAGTATTCTCCTATTGATTCAGTTTATTTTCTTTATTTTTTTCAAATCTGCTCAAAAATAATATTGTAGTAAGGGATCATACCACTATTTGGGCACTATGAATACCAGTGCTCTAGGGTGAACTGAGGTTGAAGGCCACTGCTTCTCGTACAGTTTGCTCGCTGTCAAGTACTTTCTATTTTTATTGTGTACTATGAACGTATTGTTCAGTCTTAATTTATTACTCTTACCATATTTTCCTTTCTCCTTCATAGAAATGGCTCGAAGCACTATGGGACTTAATATCTGAGGTCATCAGTCCCCTAGACCTAGAACAACTTAAACCTAACTGACCGAAGGACATCACATACACCGATGCCATTGGTAGGATTCAAACCTGCGACCGTAGGAGCAGCGCGGTTCCGGACTGAAGTGCCTAGAACCGCTCGGTCACAGCGGCCGGCCATTTCATAGAAAAGATAGGCAAATTTTTAATCTTTTAAAACAAATTAAGTATTGTACTTTATTGTTACATCACTTCGAAAAAAAATTCCACCCTCGTGTTGGCGCCATACTGCAATACAACGGATGCCCGGCGGAAACAGCGCGAAATTACCGTTTAGACAAGGCGGGACCAAAACTTGCACATGGGTACACGGCAACAGGGAGATTACTGTCGCAGCAATGCTCAAAAATCATCTTGCAATCGGGGATAATACCACTTTTTGGGCAATATGAATAGTCAGTGCTAAAGGGTGAAAACTGAGCATGAAGAAGGCTGTTTCTCGTAATAATTTGGGATTTGTGCTTAAAAATTGCTCATTTCTGTCGGCGTTGTTATTAAAAAAAGCACTGTCCGCTTTTCCCCATTTCTTCTAATAACGTAATATTGTGAATCAATATAAATTTTACGAATAAAAATTGCTCCTATTTCTTTAAAAAATGTTTTTTTTAAAGGAAGATTTTAGCATTGCCGCTATTGCTAACTGATTTTTCGGTGTTTTACTCGCTTATTAGTAAAAAATAAAAAACAATTCTTATAACCGAGACCAAACAAATACCGAGAAGCACCAGTTATTCAGAACTAAAATACCGGTCTCTGTCGTAACTGGTCAGTTTTTCCCATCTCTAGATCATATTGGTGGCATCGTAATGAGGCTGTACGAGGAGATGGCTAATTCCTTCGAGTTAAATATATTTACAGAATCAAATATTATTTTGCATATACATTAAGTACTCCGCACGACATCGTTCGGTGTTTCGTAAAACTTACACCGTTCGTTTTATCCCTGGCCAATTCAGTCTGTGATTTTTCTGTCATGACTATTCCACACGTTGTAACTGATAGGGAAAAATGTTGCTTGATTCATCTTCGAAATACAGAATTTCAAAAGGGAGCATTTACATCTTTTGAGACGTTTTTCCTGCATCTGCTCCCAATAAACGCACTCTTTCCTGTTCCGTACAACGGTTTGCAGCTCATATCCGTAGACGTAGATACGTAACGATTTCGTGTTGATAGAAAAAATATAGATGAGAGCTTTGTAACTGACCTCTTTCGCAGATGAGTATATTTCCTAGTGTTCTTCTAATTAATCTCAGACCGGTATACTTTCAGAAAGGACTTTCTGACAATTAAATCTATACCCGATGTTAACAAATGTCTCTTCTTGCCATAGCCACTCTCCATTTTATATCCTCTGCACTTCGAGCATCATCAGTTATTTTGCTCCACAAATAACAAAACTCTTCTACTACTTTAAGTGTCTCATTTCCTAATCTAATTCCCTCACGATCACCTGATTTAATTCGACCACATTCCATTATTCTCGTTTTATACAGATTGAGTAACATTGGGGATAGACTACAACCATGTCTCACTCCCTTCTCAACCAATGCTTCCCTTTCATAACCCTCGACTCTTGTAACTGCTATCTGCTTTCTGTACAAATTGTAAAGAGTCTTTCACTGCCTGTATTTTACCCCTGTCAACTTCAGAATTTGAAAGACAGTATTCCAGTCAACATTGTCAAAAGTTTTGTCTACGTCTACAAATGCTATAAACATAGTTTGCCTTTCCTTAAGATAAGTCGTAGGGTCAGCATTGCCTCGCGTGTTCCAGCATTTCTATAGAATCCAAATTGATCTTCCCCGAAATCGGCTTCTGTCAGCTTTTCCATTCGTCTGTAAAGAGTTCGTGTTAGTATTTTGCAGCAGTGACTTGTTGAACTGATAGTTCGGTAATTTTCACACCTGTCAACCCCTGCTTCCTTTGGAACTGTAATTATTATATTCTTCTTAAAGTCTGAGGGTATTTCGCCTGTCTCATACATCTCGCTTACCAGATGGCACAGTTTCGCCATGTCTGGCTCTCCCGAGCCTGTCAGTAATTCTAATGGAACGTTGTCTACTCCCGGGGCGTTGTTTCGACTCAGGTCTTTCAGTGCTCTGTCATATTCTTCACGCAGTATCATATCCCCCATTTCATCTTCATCTACGTCCTCTACAATTTCCATAATATTGCCCTCAAGTACATCACCCTTGTATAGACCCTCTATATACTCCTTCCAACTTTCTTCTTTCCCTTCTTTGCTTAGGACTGGTTTTCCATCTGAGCTCTTAATATTCATGCGGGTGGTCTCTTTTCTCCAATGGTTTCTTTAATTTTCCTGTAGGCAGTATCTACCTTACCCTAGTGATGCATGCCTCTACATCTTTACATTTGTCCTGTAGCCATCCCTGCTTAGCCATTTTGCACTACCTGTCGATCATATTTTTGAGTCGATTGTGTTCCTTTTTGCCTGCTTCATTTACTGCATTTTATATTTTCTCCTTTCATAAATTTAATTAAATATCTCCTCTGTTACCCAAGGCTTTCTACTAGCCATCGCCTTTTTACCTACTTGATCCTCTGCTGCCTTCACTATTTCATCTCTCAAGCTACCCATTCTTCTTCTACTATATTTCTTCCCCCCGTTCTTGTCAATCGTTCCTTCCCTAATGCTCTCTCTGAAACGCTCTACAACCTCTGCTTCTTTCAGTTCATCCAGGTCCCACCGCCTTAAATTCCCACCGTTTTGCAGTTTCTTCAGTTTTAATCTACAATTCATAACCAATAAATTGTGGTCAGTGAAAGTATTCATAAGGTGATATCAGCGTTCTAAAAGTGCCGATTTTTCGCATGGCAGGAGATCTACCTAGTAATTGATATGCACAGGTTCGACTTTGAGATATAATGCACACAGTAACTACAATGTTTTTCTGCTATATGATATTGCACATTTAGACACTTTTCATGCATTTTCAAGTATTTTGCAGCCATATTTTAAGGTTTTTATGGTGCATATAATGCGATCTCTAATGATTAGGATTCGGATAGGTTTTCAGCGTTGTCCTTCACTTCTCCACACGACTGATGGGGAGTACTATGACATTCTCGCCAGATACGCATTTTCGTGTTTATAGAGTTTAGTGCTGAGCAGTTTTTGAGTTTACTTGTTACGGTTGTTTGACGTAATCGGCTTGAGACTCCTTGCATATTTGGATTTGAGCTAACACTTTTTTTCATTGCCTCGGGCACACTCACCTACTTTTTAGCTTTTCCCGTATCCACATTAGCTATCGCTACACAACTTGCTATGTGTCTGTTAGTATTCAAATGGGCTCGTCGTTTTATATATAGATCGTTAGGGTAATGCCTTATACACCCAGGAAAATAGGATAACATTGTCGGCTGAGAACTTGAAGGACTTTCCTTAGTAAAGTAGGAATTAAGATCTTCGTTGGTTTTGTTTCACCGTGATAGTGGCGACCTGTTAAGTGATACAAAGGACACCAAATCGTATCTTTTTGTTTCTTCTTGTTGTATAACGTAGGTTCACAAGGCATTTGTGAATATTCTTAGCGTGCTCTTTGCGTTCCGTTTTCATTAGTATGTCGTCTGCCGTTGGGTTCTGCGTCAAGTTGCATTTTTTTTATGCCGTGACAACTAATTATATCACCAGTTGTGAAAATACCTAGGCCATAAATATGAACATTGTACTTCATAGATTACTGTGTGACATTGTACTTTAAATCAGGATAGATCCTCATATATACTAGGGGTTTCCTCATACATAAGAGTTATAAAGGATTTTATATTTAAAAAATCGACAAGCTTTGTTTGGCAGAGCTCCTAATTGTATACTGTCTAGTTCTCTTCTTTTTCAGGTTTTTGAATGTTTTCTTGTAAATCCGTGATGTTAAACAGCTTCATGACTAACAAATATGTACACTTATTTTATTCTATTGTGTTGGATGTACGAGATTTGTTTTAACGCCACTCCTTTCATTTTTAGATTTAAGTGCTTTTATGATTACCCGTCACTTTCTGTAAAGCTTGTTTAGTACGCAAGGATATATCCTACAAGTATACTCTTTTATTGTGCAACGTCCTGAAGATGGCATAGTAGAATGCCAAAATTGTTAGTCAGAATAAAATAAAATAACATCTCAATTACACGGCTGTTGGCGAATTTCATTGATAATTAATGGACAAGCTGATGTCCCGTGTCCATGATGGATCAAGAGAGTCGTCCATACAATGTCCCCTTCTCAGTAACAGCTATTTCCCTTTCAGTTAAGTCGTTCAGTTTCTTGACTTATCCAGATCATTTAGTGTATTACTGTCTCAGAGTGGTATGGCAATACGTCTCTAGTTCCTTGTGTACGCCTCCAACTTTGTGTTCGAGAGTTTAAATTTTCGCGTCCATGGACGAGTGAGTGTTTTGTCTATGCACACCCATCCTATCAGACTGAGCTTCCGGCATATGTGCGAGTTTATCCATGGTGGTGCGTATACTGATGTACTCACCTCTTTCCATGGCTGTATGTAGAGAAACTTGTGGAAGTTCCGTCTGTAACTGCCATCATTTAGTTTTCTTCTTTTATCAATAACGAGAAATTCATATTGTGAGTGATTCCAGCAATCTGCACATACCGTTGCCTAATCATTGAATGAAATATCGGTTCCTACATGAGCCTCGCAAATGTATTTTAAATTCAGAGTGTCCTGTTCGAATGCTATAATTAGGTTTGCTTTATCCCTCACCAGCTGTTTTGGGATTCTGAAAGACGTCTGGCTCTGACAAAATACATCAACAGCCATATGGCGACTGAAACAAAAATATCGTCGAATTTGATCTTGATTTTCCACAGAAACATCGTCAAATATAAACACTTGTTTCGCTTTACTTTTCTCGGTGGAGGGATATCACTGCTCTCACTGAATGTCGTATATGTCACACCATCTACACTTTGCAATATATCCTGTAACAGTTGGTATTTGGGCTGAAACAGTGTTTTTGAAAATACACACACATGCTCAAAGTGGGCTCCATCCGAATGTGTTAGCAGCGACATGAGAACATTTGTCTTGTCACAGCTGGATGGACCTCCAGTTATTGCACGTATGTTGTCGGGAAGCAGAACGCCATTCTTCATCTGGTCTTCTTGCACACTGTCACAGCTCCAGTCGCTTACGACAAATTCTTGACCGTTCACCCACCCTACCATGATACCTAATACGTCAAGTACTGGCATGCAATGGGTTTTTATAGAAAATAATGGGCACTATACCCAGCCACAATACTGACTGTGTCGGGTACTGGCGTGCAATGGGCTTTTACAGAGAATTTAGATACATGGCAATCTTCTGTTGTTGCATGTTTGTAGTAAAAATACTGGTGGCAATAGTTCTAGTCCTTGCAATATAATGAAAGGTAAGAAATAAAACACACACTTGCTTATTTACATTTTTATTCAGTTATCATACACAGGATGCACATCAACAGGTTCTTTCTATATTTTAAGATCAGTACAGATCATAGAAAATAAAGGCTTCTTGTAAGCACAGATTCAACTTATGTTTATCTCATATTTACTGGCAGTACACTAGTTTTCGTTGGCACAATATTGACCCACCGTTCGAAGTCGTCTGCATACACACTGTTCGTACTTAATACTCTGCAATGTTCCTACACACAGCTTTAACACAAGGCAGCCATCTGTTCAGTCGTTCCAACACAATGGGTAGCACCATCTGTACACTGAAAAAGTTTGTAATGGTGGAGTGGTGTAAATAAATTACTGTGTCTCCCGATTTCACACAGAGTGCAGAGTCATTGTACACTGTTGTAATGGATAGAGCCAGGGAAGCATTGTAAATGTCTGGAGGAGGACGGCTCGGATGATGCTCGGCGGTCAACTGCTTCTTGATGTAGACTTTTGCATGACACAGTTCCATCTCTGTACACACTTGTAGCTGCGTTCTCGATCTCTATCACAACACGCCATCGTCTGTCTACTATTGCTTCTACACCAATATGTGAATACTTCGAACCACTAGCGGTTCAACTATTCTCTGAAGTAAACAGCAGTGGTGCACAGGGCTTAACTGGTATTTTCATCCACTACATCCTCACTTTGTCCATGCATTATTACTGGAATATTATTCGATTCCACGTATGGTAGGGTGAAGTACCGACCTGCATCATGCTGATTAGGAGCCCCGGTGCACTTCTGCAGTCAAGTGCTGGCGGGTTGTCTTCAGCCAACAACCACAGCTAATTGTTCTGTTACATCCAGCTAACCAGTTGCACGACAGGATCCCAGGGCACTGCCGTTGCAGTAGATCCTGACGAGATGAGACACGTCGCTGCTGCAGACCCCAGCAGGCTGGAGGATGTCCAATCCACTAATGAGCAAAGGCGAAAAACCGTTACAAGCGACGATAGAAGCACAAAGACTTCATCTTCCTCACACGGCAGTAAACACAGACATTAAGCAGGGATACTTACTTTTACGCTGCTTCTTCCTACGTCTACGTGATTACTCTGCTATTCACAATAAAGTGCCTGGCAGAGGGTTCAATGAACCGCCTTCAAGCTGTCTCTCTACCGTTCCACTCTCGAACGGCACGCGGGAAAAACGAGCACTTAAATTTTTCTGTGCGGGCCGTGATTTCTCTTATTCTATCGTGATGATCATTTCTCCCTATGTATGTGGATGCCAACAGAATGTTTTCGCAATCAGAGGAGAAAACTGGTGATTGAAATTTCATGAGAAGATCCCGTCGCAACGAAAAACGCCCTTGTTTTAATGATTGCCATTCCAATTCATGTATCTTGTCTGTGACACTATCTCCCCTATCTCGCGATAATACAAAACGAGCTGCCCTTCTTTGTACTTTATCGATATCATTCGTCAGTCCCACCTGATCCCACACCGAACAGGGAGGAGCGTGGTGTAAGAAGTCTCTTTAGTAGAGCTGTTGCACCTTCTAAGTGTTCTTCCAATGAATCGCAGTCTTTGGTTTGCTCTACCAACAATATTATCTATGTGATCGTTCCAATTTAGGTTATTTGTAATTGTAATCCCTATGTATTCAGTTGAATTTACAGCCTTCAGATTTGTGTGACTTCTCGCGTAATCGAAATTTAGCTGATTTCTTTTAGTACTCATGTGAGTAACTTCACATTTTTGCTTATTCAGGGTGAATTGCCACTTTTCGCACCATACAGATAACTTATCTAAATCATTTTCCAAGTCGTTTTGATCATCTGATGACTTTACAAGACGGTAAACGAAAGCATCATCTGCAAACAATCTAAGACGGCTACTCAGATTGTCTCCTATGTCGTTAATATAGATCAGGAACAATACAGGGCCTATAACACTTCCTTGGGGAACGCCGGATATTACTTCCGTTTTACTCGATGACTTTCCATCTATTACTACGAACTATTCCACTGCTGCTGAGGCTGGGCTGCACTGGATGATCTCGGCTGGTGCTTCATGCTGGTGCTTCATGCTGGCTGACTACAACTGAGGCTGCAGAACTGCTGGCTTGCCTTATATCCCCAATGTGATCAGATGCTGAGTTCCTATTGGCCACTGCTCATGTCAATCGCCTCTGGTATAAGTGTGTTACAGCAGTGCGGTTTGGCCTTCCTTCCAGGAGGACTGGTGTTACAGTCCCAGAAAGGGCACCGCCATTCGAAATTCCCACAGATAGGGAAGGAGGGGGATGGGGTGGGGGCAAGGGTGGGGACCCAGGTGCAGGCTGAGGAAAACACATGATGTCATCTGGGCGTTGGGGTGGTGGTAATTAATTGATCAATTTAATTAATTTGTATATCAATCTGATATCAAAATTGGGGTAGGAACCCGTCTCCCTACTACTTGCCCTACCTTCCTATTCACAGAAAAACTAAATCTGAGTTGTATCAGAATATGAACTTGGTGCTAAATCTATATGTTCTCGGGAACGCAGTGTATGTGTCTTTCTTGGAGGATTTTCTTAATGCCATCTTCATTCAGGTTTTAAAATTTCAGATCACTGCTTCATTTGGAGTAGGTTTAATTACAGGGAAATATTTTTCTTCCATATAAATCAGTAAATTTGGCTGACGTGATTTTACGTTATTTTTCTATCACGACCACCCATGATGACCTCTCAACAGCTAAAATTAGCAGTTATGTTCTGAGGTTGGAGAAATTATGATTGTGGAATCAGATGGAGGCTAATGACTGACCCTAAGTCGAACGTTTGTTGTACTGGCATAAATACAGAACGTTAGTACGAGGGCATGAAGCGAGACAGAATTCCTATCGACAACTGATCAATGCAGCGCTGGACATCAGTGCCCCAGACGATGGCTACCCTCATCATAGTGTCGACCACCTATATAGGCTGAACCAAACTTCAGCGACAAATTTTCAGAGGTGGCAGTATGGACCAACACAAGAACAAAATACCTAGTGAACATGGGCTCTAACATGCATACCTTAAGGGGCTCCGGAAAGGCTCAAAATCATGAAAAGTTCAATTTTTACTTTTTTGCGTTTTCTGAATCTGCAGACTGTTACCTTTTAATAGATATATAATTTATTCAATTCCGAAGACTACAACTATTTTTAAATTTTTTTTTGAAATGTGTTCTACATGGGCGTGATCCACTGTGGCGCTGTTAAACTGCTGTCAAATGGTGTTATTATTAACGTCCGTGTTCATCAGGTACATTTTAGTGATGTGAGATAAAGTATGTGTTGTGGCTAACCTGTGATGGTTCAATATATATCGCTGGTGTGATTGTCGATTGTTTCATGTTTATTTACTCTGTCGTTATCTCGAAAATATTCGTAATTAATTCTGTTTCTTGAGTCTCTGTTTTGTTGAAGTATAATAATGAATAAAAGTAAAGTTATTAGAAATCCTCTGAAGGTTTTTAAGAAAAGGAGAAATGTTGGAAAGCCAAAGGTATGTGTTATGACTGTAAACAATAAAGACGATAACCAAGTGAGTGAACCTAACCTCTCAAGTACACCTGCCCATAGCAGTCAAAGTGGGAAAGAAAATACTTCACAGAAGAAGCTTGGTTCAATGAGTGAAAACTATGAATGTTTTATGGGCGAATCGGATGTGAATGAAATATTTGATATGTCGGTTCTCAAAGGAATTTTTTCAAACTGTGTAAGATGTATTCATTGTAGTGAAGTTGGTCTGGAACTCTCCATAATAAAGCACGTAGGACTTGCTAGTGAAATACAACTGAAATGTGATAAGTGTTCATACATGACCACCTTTTGGAACAGTGTTGCAGTAACTGCAACTGAAGAAAATGGTAGCAAAATCTACGAACACAACAACGAGCGATGCTTGCTTTAGACAAGGAACGCCTTCGGGCTGCAGACAGGGCTGTAAAGAGTCTAGAAATACAAGCAAGAGTAAACAGGAGGAGGAACAAGAGGAAGCTGGAGGAGGAGTTTGCAGAGGATGAAGATAATCCATCCTATGGACCTGGAATGCACTAAAAAGTTAATCCAATCTTTGTCGCTCGATTCCCAAAACTTTTATTTTCTCATACTAGTTACATGTTTTCTAAGGATCTTCCAAACATATTTGTTTCAAACTTTCAGTAAATGTTACACAGTACCTTCTGCATAATTTAACACAGCCTTTCTCCAAAAAACTGTATATTTTTGAATATATAAATAAAAAATTGCAAAAAAATGTTGTGAATTTTCATTACAATTGAAAAAAATCATCTTTAATAACTGAACTAAAATTTTGTAAAATCCCTGTGTTAAGTTGTTGCCCATATTCCAATAAATAATCTGTAAAAAGTTCAACTTCGTACCTCAAATACTTTGTGAGGAAAGATGTAATTTATAAGCGTTATTTTAACATTGCAAGTATAGGGCGTTCCGGAGCTCCTTAAGACATATGACCACTTGTTCATCTCCGATATCATGAAAAACATCTCTTCTATTGCAAGCTCTTCGCTTTCTGAATTTTGGGGGGAAGTAGAATGGCCCAAAACAAGAAATAAATGTCCAGTGAACATGGGCTCTAAAATGCAAACTTCAAAAGCTATGAGTACTTCTCCAGCAGAAGACGTGTGTTTCGTAGTAACGAAGATGGACAAATGCTGATAGCTCTTAAAAGTATGCATTATGGAGCCATTGTTTACTATATGATTTTTATTTCTTCCCCTGGTCCATAACGATACCGCTAAAAAGTTGTCGCTGGAGTTCTGGTTCATCTTGCATTTTATTATTAGATATCTGGACGATGTTGAAAATAAGGCTATTTGCTGAAGACAGTGTTCTCTAGCCAGTCAGAAGTCACCTCATACAATGGACGCTATGAAACTAGAACATCTGTACCTGACATAGCACTAAAACAAGTAGTTTTGATATTTTGTAAAAGTAAATTACCTCTTTCAAAATTCAAAATTATCCATGTTTATAAAGTATAAACCGTTACAGATAAAATGTCCCTAAGCCCAGTGACGCAACAAGCCTTATAATAACGCGGTTATCGTCCACCTACGGACGATGACGCTCTATTCCTGTCTAAGGTGACCATTCTAAACACTTCACAAAACTTGGTTGAGATTGTACTTATGACGCCTAAGTGCTCAAGAATCGATGTGTTGTTGGTGTATAGCCCTAAATATTAAATAAGCGTCCACTAACGACTTCTAAAGCATCGATCAGCTTAATTCCTTAAGAATTTGATTCCGCGATTACGGCGCATTTTATCATTACTAGAAGAAGTAGACCAGTTTATCATCACATGAGCTCTGTCTCACCTTCACAAATCACTAGGGATGTAGCACAAGCTAGCAGAAGTTGTTCGACAGACTTTTTTTTCTGTCCCATGTATGTTCTTTGGAATATCGCACCGCCGATAGCGAGTCATCATTCCGCTGTTCCATGGACGAGACACGTTTTACAGTAGCCGTGCATGGCAGCGTCCAGCATTATTCTTGAAGTATATCCTTGTGTCCTTGAGAACCGTTAATCCGTCATGGAAGACAAGTTTTGGGAGATAGCTCCGAAAAAGAGACGATGCTAGTTACACAGCTTGTTAATCTGCCCCGTTTCTTGATGGTAGGAAGAGATGGTCCTGTTTTGTAGCGAGCTAGGGAGTTCTTGAAAATGTGATACCTGTCGAGAGTGTAAAAGATGACGCAACAATAATTCTCGCTGGCTGTGGGTTCATTCGAACAACAAAAGGCAACTAAATAGTTTCGGGAGCAAGTTTTCCAGTCTCAAATGGTTGCATTCTTTTTTTTCTATCGTCCCTGTACGTTTGTCCTAGCATCATGAAAACGCCGTGAAGATATCTGGCATTGCTTTCTCATTGTCTTAAGGATGAAATGACGTCATATCGACATCGTGAATGCCGAAAAGCTAATCGAGCGACTAGCGGTGGAATGACAGCGCATAATCCGTATGTATTTTAACTCTCTCAGTATTCGTCCAAAATAATTTAGGAGTAGGGCTATCATGGGAAAACAAGTGCGTTCGGACATAAGTTTGAGTTTTCGCAATCCATAGTTCGAGCCAGTAATTTAGATACTGCGCTAACTTACACGGTATGTCCTCCTTAGATACGAAAATACATAGTAGCGCCTCTTTCTCTGCAGCGACATTATCGGGTTCTAACGAATAGTAGCAGTTTGGTTTTCCTATAAATCCAAATTATAACCCTTAAAACAGAGGTTGAAATGAATGTTGCTTATTGCCAAAATTTTCATATTTAACGTTTTGATCCAGAAATACGTTATGATGTCAATACATTGGTTTGTAATGTAATTCTATCGGAAACAGTCCGTATTTCTACCATGAGCGGGCAGTATGTGCAGTCTGTGGCAACTACGTCACGTGTAAAAACTGCAATAGTCGTGCTGCGTGTGATTACGTTAGTTCTGTTGTTTGAGGATAGTTCGGACTAAGATTGTTCATGCTTTTTTTTTTAAAAAAAATCGGAAATCCGATACATCGATATTTAAGAAATATCCTTATCAGCAACCGATCTGTCTAAGAAAGTATCGGTATACCGATGTATCGATGGTAAAAGTATCGACGTACTGGTCTATAAAAATATCAGCTGCACATTTTTAAGTATATTGCCAGTTTTAGAGTTGTAACTACAAGTACTGATTTATTATTAAATATGGTGTACATCAACAAGCTAGCAGCCTGCTTATACCCTTAAGAGCGAGAATTGGAAGGGAAACACATTCGCGCTTACCGATATCCACTTTGGGAACAATGGTAACTGCACGTTAAGTGGCACAATAAAAGGTGATCGATGGGCCGGTCGTTCGATTTCGTCACATGTCTACTACCCAATATTTTTATTTCTACAAAAGCCAGTGACCTAGCATCTGTAGCGTCAAAATTTCATGTTGAAGTTAAAAACGTTGCAGTTTCTGTCGGTAGCGCCGAGCGACTATTAGGTCAGCACCTCCCGTCATACGTCTCCACCCCCCCCCCCCCCCCCCATAAAAGCCAATCTTGCATTTAGATTTTTGTTCGTCATTTTCAGCAACTGTTTTTGAAGAATGCCGCTGTGAGGAAATAGCACAACAATTTTGTTAAAAATGGTGTGCTGTTTCTTCACATAGGAAATCTCGTTATTCCATTCGCACCGTCACCCCCCAGCGCAATCGGATTTCTTCTTTGCGCCACCTATACTTGCTTCACACAGTGAAAGAACAAGACTGGACGTGATGAAAGCACAGAAAGTAGTAAGACTCCCTCACACGGTGAAAGTAAAATTATGTTCCACTTCAATTTTAAATATTTGCTGTAAATTGCGAAAAAATATAGTATAACATAAAAATATTGGCACTCGATACCGCCATACAGACAACTGTAACTGTTCGTTGAATATTTTTGACATGATTTTCACATCTTCGAAAATACCATTTTCGACTGTGTTACGATGGTCCGAAAATGGGTCTCGGACTGGAACTAGTCATAGAATGAACAAAAAAAAAAAAGTAAAATTTGCAACTGTCAACTGGTTTTTCATTGTAGTGAGAAAGTGTAGCGTTTGCAATAGATTTTTTTGTAAGATTTTTTTTATTTGTGTATGTCAAGTGTAAATCTGTATTTTACTTCCTATTATGTCCAGTATTGACAATGACGCACTATGCAACATCTGTTTTGACCTCTGTATAATTAAGTCGGTTATAGACGTACAGAAAATACAAGGGAGACTGTGTTGTCACTGGTTTACTAACGCTGATGTGACCCTTGATAACCGATACACGCAGACTATTACGCACACATCCGTCAGCCGATGTCGACAATAGCTGTTCACGAACAACACCGCTCACTGCGCTTCGTAGTTTACAGCAGAGATTAGTGTGGCTGAAAATGTCCGCGCTCGCTGTGAACTACGTCGGAGGCACTGAATCACCTCCGCCGGCTATCTCCGCTGACGGGGCGTCTCTCGGGCGGGAAACACCGAATGGGTGACGTAACAGCGTCCACACACTGGTCTTCAGGCCATATCTGGTTTTCGTTCATTCTCCGTTTTCAACTTTGGAGAACTCAGCATTACTGACAACGATCTACGAATGTCACGTCTGTGTCAGCTGATTTATGACCGGACTAGTATCTTTCCTGGCCTCCCAACTGGACTGCAGTACGCCCGACACGATTTCTACTTCTCTCAGAGAGGATATTCCTAAGAGTACTTTGCTTACAACAGAACTTTGAGTCCTTCCCCGTACGTCTTAATTCTACGCCATAAGATAATATAAAGCGTGGCTAAGATGGAATAGTCCTGCGATATTAGCATCACTTATGATTACAATTCTTTCATTTTCTGTATCCTAATGTTTGAAAAGAGTATCTGTATGTCTACAGATATTTTTGATTCTCCTGTAGCATCTATTAATTGTGCACGTAACTTATAACTCTAAAGAGTGAAATGACTTAAGAAGTGATTAGAAACAACATGATAACTGCTAGAAATATTTTATCTTCCTCTTCACGATTTCAGTGAAGCCATATCGAGAAGCCCTTAGCATGATCTAGTTGAAGAAGAGTTTCAATAGGCAGTGCTTTCTGCTAAAACCGTTTCCGTTGGTCTCCGTTAAATGATATGAATAAAACGTTAGTGAACCGAATCAGTTTCTACTGATATTGGACGTGGTTCGATCTTTGACTTACTATGCAATAGCTTCGTGCATAGCTGCACAGAGGGCGTGATTGTCGAGTTTCGAGGTAGCGACTGTCGAGGAGAGCGTCCTCTTGACTTCTGGCGTACAAGCAGATCAGAGGATGGCGTGGCTGAGTCCATGGAGTCCATAACGTCGCCGCCGGCAGTGGCTTGAGCGGCCGACGAAGAAGAATAGTTGGTATCTATACATAAGGCGAAGAAATCCACAGGTCGTGATTGTATTTGTCCTTAAGTTCTGATGATTTTGGTAACTCGTCTACTTTGACCTTCTCTTTATTAAATTTTATTTGATTAGCCTCCTAGACGGCCGGGTTGGCCGAGCGGTTCTAGGCGCTTCAGTCTGGAACCGCGCGACCGTTACGGTCGCAGGTTCGAATCCTGCCTCGGGCATAGGTGTGTGTGATGTCCTTAGGTTAGGTAGGTTTAAGTAGTTCTAAGTTCTAGGGGACTGATGACCTCAGCTTTTAAGTCCCATAGTGCTCAGAGCCATTTGAACCATTTAGCCTCCTATCGTTTGCACTGTACATGCAAGTGTCAAGCTACCTGTATCACCCTTGCACTAGGTTTGGCAGGACACCTTTTTTTAAATATTCATGAGTTTACAGTCACTGCCATAACTTATAACTATTACTGTTTAAATTTGTACTTGTCTTTTTATATGTGTGGGGTTCAAATTATTTAAAGAATTTACCGTCAGATACAAACACTGTTGCAAGTGATAACTTGAAATGAAATTTGCAGAAGATAGAAATCCGTAGTTGGCCGCAACAAACAAGCCGGAAGACTGATGACTCAAGAAAAGTTGCTTACAAACTTTCATTTTTAACTGCAGCAGAATATATTTCTTTACTATGTGCAATTTAAACACATGTTTTTCCTTTTATGTAAACAGAATCGTGCCTGTAGCAGACAGAACCGTTTGGATTTCAGAAGGTGAAGTATCTGGATTTCATAAACTTCGAAATAAGCTTGGTTTTATAAAAAAAAGTAATAGTGTTGAATTGGAGTTATATTGTATTAAAATGCTGAAATTCAATTAAGTTCGTAGCTGGAGTCATAATTTTTTGAATTAACTTGGAGAAGCACAAAACCGAAGAGATCCTACTCCGTAATACCAAAATAAAATTACCAGACTGCTAAGTTAATATTAATAGACTTTTGCGCATTCTACTTGATTAGGGTAAAAGTTTTCAATCTGAAACAAACGACGCGGCACAAGGCGTCTAGCCGTAGATACTTCGTGCTACCCGTGGAAGACGGGGCGAGTCGATAGTTAAAATATAATACAGAGTAAAAAGGAAACTTACGGAATGTCAAACAAATCGTTTAAAATATGAGATCACAAACCTAATTAGATTATGAGTGAATCGTAACATTCTAGTATGAAGCAGCTAAAACGCTATAAATCCACTACAAAAGAGTTCAGATGTAATTCCAGAATTTCTCGCAACATGATCAAACGACGCAAGAAATCTGCTGCGACTGAACTAGATAAGCAATAAAAAGGTGCGACAACAATACGTAGTTGTAATCTGAAGATACTAGCAGCAAAAATATATTGTAATTTGTCTATTAATTCCTGACTTACTTTAATCGTAAGACTAAAATTACACTTGATGCTTCATATATAGCAGAGGCTTATAAGTCAATGCAATTGACAAGACGGCAATTCATGTCACATATTTCGGCTCAAAAACTCACTTATCGACCACCGTAGGTGCCTACCTTAGACCTTGGACCGTAATATTTGGCAAGGGAAAGGCTTTAGTTTTCTCCAGTTTTCTTTGCACTGGATTGCCTTTAGGGTTATTGGTCGTATTCCTAATTATTCCCTTACTACCACGTTTTTGTTTTTGTCTTCTCTGCTGGAGCCTTCCAGAGATCGTAGAAAGTTTATTTCTGATGCTTCTAGTTGCCGTAAAGAACTGTGGTACAGACCAGAAACCAAAGAAGCAGATCAAATGGAACAACTGCAAGGAACACACGTCTCCCAAAGGATTAGATATAACAAACACCGAAATGTCTAATGTGGATGCTTACCTAGCATTTACAGATTATGGAAAAGCATTTGACAGAATTCACAGAGACAAGCTGTGGGCAATAACAGAAAAAAAAGAGGAATCGCCAAACATCTGATCGGAGTGTCAAGAAACCTATGTATGACCAACAGAATTAGTATTGATACAGGTAGAGAGAGAACGCCTGAATAACAAACAACTCATGTAGGGAGACAAGAGTGTAGTTTGTCACCATCGTTATTCAGTATCTGTGTTTACACGATTTTATTCGCAGATGATCAGGTTATCACACAAGGCAGTGAAGATAAATTACAAATGCTATTACGTAAGCTAAATGATATAAGCATAAGCTACAATCTGACTATATCTATAAATAAAACTAAAACCATTTTTCTTTTAGCTATTCACCCAGTACGAACAAAAATAGTCTTCAATAATAAACCTTTAGAATAGGTAGCCCATTTCACGTATTTAGGGTGTAACATATCACATGATCAAGACACGGATACATAGAAAAAAACCAATTCTTACCAGCGTATAAGCGGCACAATAACAAGAACGCGTAAGGAAAGAGACACGATTGAAATTTCATAAAATCGTGGCAACTCTTACTTTATAGTATGGGGCAGAAAGTTGGACGCTGCGAAGGAAAGATTTAGAGACTAAAATCACATTAAATGAATACAACAGCGGAATAAACAGTTACCATAGTATCTCAACAACATTTTCGCAAACTGCTTTATTCTTCCGACTCGAGAGCATCCTGGTAGTAGCACCCAAGTGGGAGAGGGGTTCCAGCCCTCAATGTGGTAATGCAATCTTGCCTTCAAATAGTTTTACATAACTTATTTTGTACCTGCTAAGCACTTTGCCACGATGGGAGTTGGGGCAGTTGTCAATATGGAACAGATATGGCCCTAATATGCTATCGTTACCTGCCTCTGGCGTTTGGCAAATACTTCATAAACGCTAATTCATACACGCAAGTCACTCTTTCATCTAAAATTCATTAAAAACAGTTTACACTAAAATCGAACCCATACTGCGGTAAGCATAAGACTGCCATATAGCCTGAGTGCTGTGCTGCCATCTGTTGCAGACGTGATTTACCAGCTGTGTCGCACAGCACACGACAGAATCCCACGATGGCAGTTGAGTTTGTTTCACATTTTTAAATTCTGTATATTAATATTTGAAATAAGAGGCTTTTTCAAACTACATATTTCTATTTAATTACATTTCTATTAGCGAAAATTGATTCGGTCTATTTATGACGTGAATTTTCACACTCGTTGATATACTTAATTAATAATGCTATATAATTCCGTTGCGAGAGAAACTGGTAGAACAAGATACTACTAGTACATGTAGTTATACCCTTACCTTTAATTTTTGAAGGGCTCGAATTACTAACAGGTGATTCGTGTCTGCAAATGGTAAAGAAGCACATGATATCGTATGAAGATTTTTGGTAGAAAATGTGTGTTATTGAGTTGAGTTGCCGAAAGAGCAAAAGTTGTGGTTGTTAGCAAACCTCTTATGTATCTTTTTAAGTGGACACTGATTTTTAAAACTTTCTAGAATATCAGGCGCATGACCTGTAGCCCGTCGGCTTTCTTATATTCAAGGCAAATTAGGAATGGGTGACATAATTTATAAAGATTTTTAGGAACGTCCATCTGCGGGACGCAGTAGGAAGAAACAAGAAAGTTACCTCCTGTAGATGTTGAGTATATTCCGTCCCCACTCTCAGATTCAATTTTTTTATACTTTTTCAATTTTTACGAAAAATAAAAATATTTCCAGTGAAATTCTGTTCAAAGAAAGTCATATGCATGTTTAAGCAACATAGTAAAAAAAAATAGCTCTGAGCACTATGCGACGTAACTTCTGAGGTCATCAGTCGCCTAGAACTTAGAACTAATTAAACCTAACTAACCTAAGGACATCACACACATCCATGCCCGAGGCAGGATTCGAACCTGCCACCGTAGCGGTCGCTCGGTTCCAGACTGTAGCGCCTAGAGCCGCACGGCCACTCCGGCCGGCGCAACATTTGGCAGTTAAAAGCAGAGAGAAGGGAGCGTAACATACCGAAAGATTGTCATATGATAATTCACGCAGTACAAGTACCATCACAATAAAGAATTTTTCATTATTGCCATCGGCACCAGTATTTAGCGAGAGACCCGATGATGTGAAAGTGTTTTTTCGTAAACTTGAAGGTGCCACCCTGTTAGGATCATGGACAGATTCCAATAAGCTAGTGGTTGCCAAATTAAGAATTCAGGGAGCAGCACAAGATTTCATTAGCTGCGGAGCCTACTTTCGTGAAAACAAATGATTACAATGAGTTTAGAATGGTTGTTGTTCAGGGATTAAACGTAAAAACGCGATATTACAGGGAGCAGCTTTACAGTTTGCAAATGCGACAAGACGAATCTACAGAGCAGTTTGCCGACAGAATTCAGAACGTCAAAGCTCAAACGCACGAGTAAGTAGAAGATGAAAATCGTATTCATTTGTTCGAAGCCTACCAGGGAGCCTTGGACACATTTATTGCCGTGCGAAATTAGCCGAGCGGTCTGGGGCGCTGCAGTCATGGACTGTGAGGCTGGTCCCGGAAGAGGTTCGAGTCCTCCCTCGGGCATGGGTGTATGTGTTTGTTCTTAGGATAATTTAGGTTAAGTAGTGTGTAATCTTAGGGACTGATGAACTTAGCAGTTAATTCCCATAAGATTTCACACACGTTTGAACATTTGAACACATTTATTCTAGGTTTGTACGGAGAGGAAGTAAGCAAAGCTGTTAGACTGGCACGATGTAAAACGTTTCAGGAAGCAGTAGAATCAGCTGTTGGTTTCATTCAAGCACGAAGATGACCGAATGAGATGCAGAAACAAGAACGCAGAGTTTTCAACGCAACAGTACAATGCTACAGAGGCAATAAGCTGGGTCACAAGCGTAAGGATTGCAAAGAGAATCGAATCTGCTGTCATTGCGGGCTGCAGGGTCATGTTTCGAGAGATTGTCGTAACAAGAAGAAAGGTAATGCGAACAACAGATCATCTGACAGATCTTTAAACGAGTATGGGGACGTACGGGCCATCACTCCGTCCGCCCCCTGCCAGAGACAGTGATTCTTGTTAGTTCCAGTGAAAATCAGACCGAAAATGATTTCGTGATAGATCCTGTATATATATTTATAATACACTAGCCCACCCAGCAACAATGCTTCGCAAATGCTAAATATGTTTGGGAATTGTATGTATGTCCTCACCTCCTCCTCCTATCCTCTCTGTCCATGTGCTTCTGCCCCTCTTTGTTCGTCTCCTCCTGCTCCTCCCCCTGTCATTATCTGTCTCCTCCTCCCAACCTCTCTCCTAGGTTCGCAGCTCATGGTCTATGGCTAGCGTTGCTGTCTCTGGATCACGTCCCAGGATCGATTCCCGGTCGGGATGGGGCTTATCTCCTCCTGGGGACTGGGTGTTCGTGTTGTCCTCATCATTTCATCATCATCTTCATCATCTGTGAAAGTGACTAGATTGGACTGTGAACAGAAAATGGACTGTGTAAAAATTGGGACTTTGTACAGGCGCTGATGACCGCGCAGTTGATCACCTCACAAACCAAACATCATCATCATCATCATCATCGCCTCTCTATCGATTCCCTCCTTCCCCTTTCTCTGTCCATTTGCTCGCCATCACTCTCTCTTTCAATCTCCTCTTTCAATCTCTCTTTGATATTGAAAGCCGTTTATTTTTATTGTGAACGAAACTTCGATTGGCAAAAGAAGTAACCTAAAATGTATGGGTAAATCGGTTGGGATGATTAATATAAGGGGTACAAGAAATACATCTCCAGCTGCTGGGTCTGTGAGGATTGTAGCTTCAATTATAGTATTTCTCATAATTTTAATCGGTGAAAGGAAAGGATTGCAAATTTTCGGATGATTCGAATTCCATTTAGTATTCTAATCATAAGTTGATGAACCATAAATACACTGAAGCGCCAAAGAGGGTGTTACAGGCACGCGTATTCAGATATAGTGATATGTAAACAGGCAGAAGTCGGTACTGTGGTCGGCTCAGCCAGTATAAGACAAGTGTCTGGTACAGTTGTTAGATCGGTTACTGCTGCTACAATGGCAGCTAAACAAATTTTAAGTGAGTTTAAACGTGATGTTATATTCCGTGCACGAGCAGTGGGACACAGGATCTCCGAGGTAGTGATGACGCGGGAATTTTCTCGTACGACCATTACACGAGTGTTCCGTGAATACCAGGAATCCGGTAAAACATCAGATCTCCGACATCGCTTCCACTGGAAAAAGATCCTGCAATAACAGGACCAACGACGACTGAAAAGATTCGTTCATCGTGACGGAAGCGCAACCCTTCCCCCAACTGACGCCGATTTCAGTGCTGGGCCATCAACCATTCAACCAAACATCACTGATACGGGCTTTCAGAGCTGAAGGCCCACTTGTATACTCTTGATGACTGCACGACACAAAGCTTTACGTCTCGCCTGGGATCGTCAACACCGACACTGGACTGCTGATGACTGGAAACATTTCGCCTGATCCGACGAGTGTCGTTTCACACTGAATCGAGTGGACTGACGTATATGGGTACGTAGACAACTTCACTAATCCATGGATCCTGCATGTCGGCAGGGGACTGTACAATGTGGTGGAGGCTCTGTAATCGTGTGGGGCGTGTACAGTTGGGCGTGATATGGGACCGCTGGTACGTCTAGATACAACTATGACAGCTGACACATACGTAAGCATCCTGTCTGATCAACTGCATCAATTCATGTCCATTGTGAATTCCGACAGCCGTGGGAAATTCGTGCAGGACATACAACACCCCGCACGTCCAGAATTGCTACATAGTGGTTCGAGGAACACTTCTGACTTTAAACACTTCCGATGGCTAGCAAACTCCCCAGACATGAACATCATTGAGCATATCTGAGATGTCTTGCAACGTACTATTCAGAAGAGATCTCCAGCCCCCTCTTACTCTTACGTGTTTATGGAGAGCCCTGCAACCCCATTGTGTGAGTTCCCTCCAGCACTACTTCGAACATTAGTCGAGTCCATGTTATGTTATGGCACTTATGCGTGCTCGTTGGGGCCCTACACAATATTAGGCAGATGCACGTGTTTCTTTGGCTCTTCAGTGTAGAAGTTTCTAAGTCTGTGAAATTGACAAGCACAGCGATTTATGTTACGTAATTTGTTAACCGAAAACCCACTTATCGACCATTTAGGTGCCTTTCGGTCTGCCTGGTATCGTAATATTCGGCAAGAGACGAGGTTTAGCAGCAATATTACATGAGAAAATGCGAAAAGTGTTAATTTATAATTCAATCTTGTGAAAAATTTCCTTTTGTATCACTTGTTTTCCGACTATCATACTGTGTGATCAAATGGTTCAAATGGCTCTGAGCACTATGGGACTTAACATCTGAGGCCATCAGTCCCCTAGAACTTAGAACTAGTTAAACCTAACTAACCTAAGAACATCACACACATCCATGCCCGAGGCAGGATTCGAACCTGCGACCGTAGCAGTCGCGCGGTTCCGGACTGGAGCGCCTAGAACTGCTCGGCCACGGCGGTCGGAAATGTGTGATCCTCACATAGCGAAAGGCGTGCTAAGCATTGGGTACAGGTATCGAGTGTGTAACGGAACAACTATGAACTTGTGATGCTGCTAGAAATTTGTGAAACTTTTTGCGAGCATTATTTTGTAAGTGAGATCGTTAGTAGAGAGTCAGTTTGGGGGTATCTTTACTAATTTCGAGTCGAATATAAGAAGTTTGAATCTTCCAAATGAGATAATATTTTGTAAAATAAAAGAGTAGGCTATGCTGTTATTGGATGCAATGACCGATGAGCTACTGCGTTCTTTGAAAATTTAACATAATTAGAATGGAAACTAAAGAAGCTGAGGGCGAGTTCTGATTGGAAGAGAAGAGTGGCGTCCATTGGTGACGTGTATAACCATAGCGGTAAGGTTGAGGTAGCTTGACCCTTGACGTGAGGACCTGTTGCTCATGGTTGCGGAGGTGAACATTAATATTGAGCAATAAGTGCTCTAATTGACTCTAAGGTGTGTGGTGGCGCTTACTTGCACTGTGAAAATTTGTCTCATAAAGTAAGAGGACGTGGTTGTAGGAATTTCCCCTACTAAACAGCTGTTTTTCATTACGGTTGTAATGGATGCCGTAACCACAATGGTCGAATATGCGGTGTATTTTTGAAGCACGCCATATTCATGCAGGGAGACGTGAATAACCGGTGCTACATGGATTTAATCACACTGAACCTCTAACAACGAATAGCACTGCACAACAACAGGTAAGTCGTTGTATTTAATTTTGTGCAAAGTCATTTGTAGTGCAGTAGTGCATCAATACGTTTTTTTGTGAACTTTTAATGTAGTGAATTTCAACTAACCAATAATTTATTTAGTTAGTGTGGTTGGTTAGTTTTTTCCATTATTTGTCTCTATTTTTTTGTTTACTTTGTCTACCATTGTTTCTTTGTGTCCATTTTTAATGCTATGTGACAAATAACGAAGAACGAACCAAACCACACTAACTCATAATGTAAAGTCTATTTATTGTAATTAATTTCCAACAAGTGCCCCAATAATAATTTTGATTTCAAAAGCAATTTTACAAAAAAAATTTATTTAATTGAACTAACGATTTCGTTCCACTTCCCTTAAAGAAAAGTTTCAGTTAAATTACAAAAAAAAAGAATATTATTATTTGCAATGCAGTTCCTCCAAGCCGTGCGCAAGAATAAGAGCAGAAATTTGACTAGCAGTTACAATGAGGTAAGAATTTAATTCTGATTTTTGCACAGGGCCAAAGACCGATATTTCGGTTTAATTGAATTTTCATTGTCACTGAAGTTTCATTAGCACTGAATTGTTTTTCATCATTTTCGTGACAGCTTATACTTTGATTGCGGTTCTCATTTTTATTGTCATTACATTTCATTGCAGGGAGGTTATTCTTGGGTCCCATTTATTATTACATATTTTATTTAAATATTTCTGTGGGGACGATATTGCTTCTTGGCTCCATTTTTATATAATATTGTCTTGTAAATTTTTGTGGGGAGGTTACACTTGGCGACACCTAGTCCAGGATCGTATTTCGTTGAGAATCTTTTGAAAAACAGTCAGATATCTGCTCTTATTTGCTTAGATATAATTAGGATTAGGCGCAACGCTTTTACTAATCTTGTGACTTTATTTCTACAGGTCAACGGCAATTCGTTGCTCTGTTGTATTTGTGTGTTGTTTTTGCATTGTGCGTATTTCTTTTGTGAATAATTGTGACTTTAGCAAAAATGCCGCGAAAGACTATGAATAGTGTATCGCGAGGTATTGTGAATGAATTTACCGACTTAAACAACGTGACTGATAATAATTGTGACACGCAGAGTAATGATGACAATCCTGCGTTCACTGACAATCAATGCATTCCGACCATTAATGATGACTTTTATCTTCATGATGAACAAACGAACTCAATTGTCTCTTCTGTTAATTTGACGACAATTGATGACGCGGGACGCCCTATTGTAATGAGCGCTACCCAGCTTAATACAACCGGTTTGGAAAATTCAAGTAACATACAAACAAATTTTTCGAATGAAAATGGTCAGTGTAGTGAGAGTATGACGGATCCATTTAATTCCGAAATAATGTCTGACAGTGTACATCCGACTGATAATCCTTTTTGTAAGTTGCAGAATGACCAAATGGTCACACAAAGCGTGACAATTGCATGTACTCCATCACAGAGTACTGAGAATGCAACAGCTACTTTAAGTTTGGATCAATTTATGACAATAATGCTACAGTTTAAGAACGATCTTGGTGTAGATATCAAACAACAGTGCGAGAAAACAGACAACAATTTCAGACAACTTAATACGTCACAGAATCCGCCACTTTGCGAACATTTGTCTGACTCACGCAGCGTGTATAATGTGAACAATTTACAGAGACTACGCGAATTAAAATCCGAAAAGCTACGCGACTTAAAATATGAAAAGCTACGCAACTTGAAGTACGAAACGACACAGACAAACAGATTCACACACAAACCCGAACGTGTTTTCAAATTCAATGACGAGAACGTAGATTACGAGCAATTTTTATCCGCCAGAAAATGTAAAGAACTTAATAATGACAGCGTACAGGTACACGCTTTGCACTGTATACGACAATTTATCTTTGTACATTCACCGCTATTGCCTGTAATGCAGAAGCTAGCTTTGAAACAGATGCGACAATTTATTTTTGTATTTACAACAGCATTGCCTATAATGCAGAAACTAGAATTAACATGGATACAACTGTTTGCTTTTGAATTTTTACCGCTATTGCGTGCAACGCAAAAGCTAAAATTTATTTGCAGTGCGTAATTGACCTCAGGGGATTCATTACGCTTTAATGAATATGTGCCGTAGCGAGCATAGGGCCCCGAGCTGTAGTAGTGCTGTTTCATCTTTAGTTTTCTGCACTGCTGCCTTCTCTTCTACTATCCTTTATATCTATCAAAACTGCTCTTTAACTATTGCTCTATCTAGGATTAAGAATATGTAAAGAAAACCCGATGTGACAAATTTTTAGCGAATGTGACAATTTTCATTAGGCACTCCAGAATCACGAGAACTTAAATAACAGATAAAAATCGTAATCATCAGTATGTGTAAAATTAACAGCAAACGCATTTTTTTGGTAACAATAGACCTTTTCACCACAATAGCCTGAAAGTGAGCCGCTTAGCATACCTAACCAACAATGCAGTCTACAAGGTCAACCAAACTTTAATGTTTCGCCGCGTGCACGTATAGTCCCAGCTCCAACAAATAGTAACGCATGGCAGCAAAGAAATAACTACGTACAGATAACACACTATTTCAACTCGTATCGCAATGCGCCGTATAGAAATTACTATCATGACCAACGTAAAAATGATGAGCACAATTTTCAGCGTACATTTAATAACAGTCGGTCTTACCAGCAACAAAGTAATCAACAAGAACATATTCTCATGAATGAACCAGGTAATAGGTGTCATCTATAGCGTAACACGTCAGTCAGAAATAACAGAACAGTTCATATAGTGGATATGCCACAACATTCTCCCGTAAATAATAATACGTACGATAGATTTTAACCAGATACAGCACAGATTGCATATTACAGTAACGCAAACATTACTTTTGACACGCAGAATTTTGTTCACGAAAATGTTATTAATTTTGACGCCATCCGACACACGTTTGCATTAAGGACAGAATTACAACGTACGTAGACGATATTCTTATTGCAGAAGCTAACTGGTCTGAACACAATCTGATTCTTGAACGTCTGTTACAAACTTTCCATGCACAAGGACTCACAGTTAACCTCAGTAAATCGCATTTTGGCAAAACTTCCATAAAATTTTTGGAACACGTAATTTCAGCAGAAGGGATTGCACCTGATCCGGAAAAACTTCAAGCTCTACGTGACATTACTGTTCCGACGACGAAGTAGCAGTTTTTTGGGCTTAATTAACTTTTTTCGTAAATTTATTCATCACTCCGCTTTAGACACGCCTAGATTATGCCAATTAACAGGTAAAAACACTATTTGGTCATGGGATAAGCAAGCACATTCGGAATTCATGAACCTGAAACATGCTTTGTTGAATGCTCCACTTTTATCGCACCCAGATCTTACCGGAAATTTTTCCATTGCCACTGACAGTTCCAACACCGCTTTAGGCGTACACATTTTCCAGGAAATTGAAGAAGATGGTTCTACAGTAATTAAAAACATCGCATTTGCAAGTCGCATTCTGTCACCTGCTGAACGAAATTATTCTGTTACAGAATTGGAAACATTATGTGTTGTATGGGCTTTCACGAGATTTCGGCACTTTCTTTATGGCAGACATACCACCGTCTACACAGACCACAGAGCGATACAATTTTTACTTTCGGCTAAGTTCACTCACGACAGATTAAGCAGATGGAAACTTTATTTACAGGAATTTAATTTTTCAATAGTTCTCATTCCCGGCACACAAAATGTTATAGCAGACGCACTATCGCGTTCTCTGAGCAACAATCAGCAAGACGTAGCAACCAACTTCTGCAAAACAAATTTCAGTGTCATGTACATTCAGCAAGTTGCATTTGAAAACTTTATTTCATCGTCATTACAGGACATAGCAAAAGAGCAAAATAAAGACAACGTGTGGAAAGAAATTAAACACCTTTGGGAAGATAAGAATAATGTTACGATTAGAAACCATTACACTGTACGCAATGACATTCTGTTTCGCCGCTCTCATCCTGACAGCAACAATTGGTTATTATGCATTCCTGACGAACTGGTTAACAAATTAATCTGGTACACTCATTTAAGTTACGCACATTACGGAGCACGAAAATGTTTTCTTATACTGAGACAGAACTGTTATTTTACCAACATGGAGAAACGTATACGACGAGTTTTAGCGTCTTGTAAAATTTGCCAGAAAGCTAAATCAGACACCACTTCACATATTCCTCCATTATATCCCATTATACCTGTTAAATTAAGACACATGGCCGCTGTAGACATTTTTGGTCCGATTCCGAGAACTAACAGAGGTTTTTGCTACATATTTGTCGCTGTTGAGCTCACTTCAAAATTTGTTACTTTCACTCCATTACGCAAAGCTACTGCTAAAACTGTTTCGAAAGCATTTGTAAAACATTTTCTATTTCATATAGGGCATGTGATGAAAGTAATTTCTGACAATGGATCACAATTTCGATGTGGCGTATGGACACGTATGTTACGAGCTAGAAACATTTCTCCTATTTATATATCCAAGTACCACGCTTCTTCGAACCCCTGTGAAAGATTAATGAAAGAAATTGGTAAACTGTGTAGAATATACTGCCACAAAAGACATATTGATTGGGATACACACATACTCTCATTCCAAGATGTAATTAATTCCATTCCAAATGAATCCACTATGCTATCTCCGTCTGTTATACTGAAAAACGTTGAACCACCAAACAAAATTAAAGAATTAGTAAACTTCCCTAAATGTCGTCGACTAAGACACCACGAAATAATTGACATTGCGCTGAACAACATCAAACGTGCCGCAGAGCGCCGGAGAAGACAGCAAAAACAGGTTTGTAGACGCCGAGACTTTCACGTTGGACAGAAAATATTAGTACGTACACACTATTTATCCAGCAAAATAAAAGGAAAGTGCAGTAAATTTGAACTTCTATACGCAGGTCCATATCGGATTCGCAGCATCCCTCACCCCAATGTTGTACACGTCGAAACTTTGAGAACTAGAAAATCGAAAGGCAATCACCATATCTCAAACATTAAACCGTTTATTGAATGAAGACACTTTATGATTCAACACACTATGATGCCATTTACTAATGCAATTATATTCACATGACTAATTACTGATGATTATCGTATTTTTTATTGGCAAGTGCCCGGCAAGGTAAGGTTAGCAGGTCGCTCTTCTTGTCGTTACACATCAGACCGTGCATATTTTTCCAGACGAACTTACGTATTTTATGAATAATTATGCAATTCTATGTAATGACGTAGTAATTTTATCAAATTCTCTCTCCATTAAAGTCTTTAATTCTCGCCTCGATTAACTACACTACATACAAGCTGAACACAACGAACGTCACATTTTGTCCTTTTATGTACGATTGTTTTCATGTTTTATTTATATGCACTGTGAAATAGTTAAGATATAACACACACCAGTCGACTTCGACATTTTTTGCCTTATGACATCTCAACATCGTGACTGTTTTACGTTTTTTGCTGCTGCATTGTATTATTCTGTGTACATTTTTGCATCTGAACACTGTCAATGTCTTTGACATATTACGTTTTCTGTCATGTTATGCTGTATGGTTAATTATGTTACCATAAACCAGTCATTATTTAGTGGGTATATGATTTAAATGCAAGACATTAATCTCTGTTCATCAATTTCAGAAATAAATTCAACAGAAATGGGAATTTCACCTACGGAATAAACGAAAGAAGATACAATAACTTTATGAGGAAGAGTAAATGGATCAGGATTAACAAGCATTAACAAGAATATACTATACTCATCGTAGAATAGCAGTCTTAACTAATTTTTTCTTTCAGAATACAAGGTGATTGATGCAGGCTGTCAGACAGAACTACACATCTTAGTTTTAGTGATGAAATATGCTAGAGATAAGGAATAGTTACGTAATGAGTAATGAAGTGATTTTTTTGCAGATGATAATGAATGCTGATGAATAATGATGAAGAATATGCTGTTATGAATAATGAAGTTTTTCTTTACAGGTGATGATAATAATGAAGTTATGATAATATGGATAATAAAGTAATTGATAATGAAGTTTTTTCTTTATAGATGAGGATAATGTTGAAGTTATATTTAGGCTATGTAGTTATTTAAGTATTTGTTGCAGTTTGTTTTGACAGCAGGTGTTACATTGCATAGTAGGATGACGGAAAGTTTTGGAAAGGACAGCTATGGAACACATTTTTATACACATTTCACTACCTGTTAATTCGAGGTTCACTACTTTTCAGCATAGTGTGCGTTTCTTCTTTCAGGTCAATAATCCATTTTGTATTTTTTTCAAGAGAAGCTTTTCATGATACTTACTAAACCTGTTACTTATTATACCTGTTCTAGTACTTGCATTTTTATTTTTTACCCATTTGTGTTTACCATTTATAAATGTGATCACATATACTGCCTTGTTACATAACCTTGCTACAGCTGACTCATGACGAATGACGTTATCTATCCTCATTTGCAGCAATAGGTCAAAAGCAAATAGTGTTATACCTCAGCAATTAATTATCGATCCCAACGCAATGCATTGCTAACAAAAAAATGTATTACCAGTCCCAAATAGTGATACCAGTTTGAGAAAGTTCTGAGTAATGCTGAACAGCAGTGAATAATATGTCACTTGGAAAATGATTAATTAACTATGCTATACTTTGTAACTGGAAAAGAATATGATTCTTACTATATTGAAATGACAAATGATGCTATGCTTTGTAATTAGGAGAAGGCTAATGATTCTTACTATATTGAAATGACAAATGATTAATTAACTATGCCATACTTTGTAACTGGAAAGGAATGTGATTGTTTAATAATGCTTTGTAATTAGGAAAAAGCTAATGATTATTACTATATTGGAATGACAAATGATTAATTAATTATGCTACGCTTTGTAATTGGAAATGAATGCGATTGTTTAATAATGCTTTGTAATTAGGAAAAAGCTAATGATTCTTACTATATTGGAATGACAAATGATTAATTAACTATGCTATACTTTGTAACTGGAAAAGAATGCGATTATTTAATAATGCTTTGTAACTAGGAAAAGAAGGCTACTGATTCTATGTAAAACAATTAATGAACATTTTTCTGTAATACTACATACTTGGTACAGAAATGTTCAATAATTGGGCTATGAATGCCGCAAACTACTAATGAAGACTGTAATTGTCAATATTATGTGACTTAATGTCCTTCACCTCATGAGCTAACTACCCTGAATTACTGCAATGTCCATTTGTCCTGTTTATCCTAGTGATCATGGAGCACTATATTTGGTTTTGCACTAATTCTACGTTGGTGTGCCTTGTAAGAGCGTGGTGTTGACACGACATGCTGTCCACCACCGTGAGCAATGAAGACGTTATTATGGTCCCACTGTTTGGTGTACCTAATGTACTGCCAAAATGAAAACATGGAACATTATTACGACAGTTCAGTGTCTTGACTACACTGATAAATTCTGATGGGAAAAGAACTTCAAATTGTGTCACTTGGTGTTGTACTTCTGTGGAAGGATATGGACTTTCAGAACAGCTGTGTGCAATCTAAAGTGCTACAACCATGATGCAATCCTTCCCTTTCCTATCCTAATTCTTGTCACATAGTGAAAATCATTTTTTTGCTAACGTCATTTATGTTCATGGCTATACATTTTTTTCGATACGCTGAACTCCAGTGCGAGTACATTTGTGTCACTTGTCGATATGATTTTCTGCGATTATGTTTATTTGTTGTGAAAATGCTAAAGACATTTTTTCGATTTGTTCTGAAGTACAGTATATGTGCACTCTTGTCTTTTATATTGTATATACATTTTTATTTTAATGATATGTTCTGAACTACAGTGCATGTGCACTTATGTTAGGTGTTAATATGTTTTCTACTGAACTTCAGTGCCTGTGCACTTTTCTCATTTTTCAATATGATTTGTACTCATTCTGTATGTTCAATACTGTACGTATGCACTTATGTCATTTGTTAAGAATTTTTTCAGTGCCTGTGCACTTTGTTATCTGTCAAATAATTTGTATATACATATTTCTGATTTGATACTATGTTTTGTACTCACATTTTGTCTATGTTTGATATATTTTGTACTTGGTGCATGTGCACAACATTTAATTCATGTATTTAAATATTCTGTAAATTGTAAAAGTTCATTAATTAAAGAAAAAATTTTGCCGCGCTTGGCAAGTCCAAATGACTCACCATCGCTGCCAAATTTTTGCCCCCCCAGTGGAGGGTTATGAAACACGTATGTAACGTAGCAGCGATGGTGAGGCACGTTAAAATCTTTGACCAGAGAGCCTATTATCGTGGTTAGTCTGCGCTTGACCGCGCGAGTGTTGCGAGCAGTTCGCTAGTTGTCGTTATGTAGAGCAGTACGCGAGTTGCAGTAGGCCACTGCACTCTGTCAGTAGTAGCAGCCCAGTCCGGTTGTGTGATGTAGTCTGTCGGCAATACTGGTCAAGATGCTGAATGAGGTATATTGTTAATTAAGGTAATCATCAGATAATGTAAAGTCTGTTTATTGTAATTAATTTCCAACAAGTGCCCCAATAATAATTTTTGTGGGGAGGTTACAATACATAAACGTACTTGTCAATTGCATTGACTTAGCTTCTACTTTCTTCACAACCAAGACATCGGATATCTTAGTATGTCTCGAAAATTTCCACTCGATACGTGTACCCAATCGTGAGAAAAAGGCGTGCTATGTTATGGTCCGATGTTATGATGGTCGGAAAAATGACAAGAAAACAAGTTTTTCGTAAGATTTTAATAGAAATTATCACTTTTCACATTTTCTAGTGTAATATTGGTGCTAAACCTCGTCTCGTGCCAAAAATACAGTTCTAGGTCAACAGAACGTCACCTACAATGTTCGATGAGTGAGTATTCAATTGCCAAAATATCTGACAAATCGTGGTTCTTTTCAATTGCATTGACTTAGAAGCTTCTATTTTGTACACAAAAAAGGGACTGGATACCTTACTACTTGACAAATTTGCACGTTCGACTGAACCTTCACGATTTTAAATGTAATCTTTAATTGACCAAGGGCCGCGATCTAAATGTCTGTCTGGTCAGTATATATAGTACAAATTATTTATAAGCGTTCCCTTTTTTAAATGCAATCTTTAACTGACCAAACGCCGTGATCTAAATGTCTGTCTGGTCAGTATATTAAGTTAGTATAATTATTTATAATCGTTCCCCTTATCGTTTGCGTAATGGATGGCACTTCTCTTCGCAGCACTTTAGAATATGTTCCTTTGCTAAATAACTTTGCTTTGCACTCGTGTTTACTTTGAGACTCCGGTTAAGAGCGTTTCCGCACGCGCGCTACAAAAAACTTGCGGCACTGCGCCGGAGGAAGTGGCAGAAGCCGGAGGCTTCTGCCACTTTCTCCGTTCTCTAGTTCGCGTTTAAAACTGTGTCTCAACACTGACAAAATCATTGTTCCCTTTTCTTACTGACTGGAGGAGAATGCCTACTCAGTTTGCAAGCTATTACACTTATGAAATATTAAATGACTGATTTTTGTTATACCCGTATATTATCTATTATTTCAGATAAGGCCTAGTTTATCTTTACACAAGCAATGAATGGATATAGGGGGTTCGATACTCTAACAAACTCTCCCTCTTACAGTTCATTTTTCACAAGCATCAGTGTCTGCCTTTGACTGTATCCATCCATCAAACAGCATACTATTTCTGAACTGGACGTTCTGCGATGAAACTCACTCATTTACCCATCTGAAATAACTCTTATGTGCTGTTGTTCGTAGTCGCCAAGCTCCAAAGGAGCTAATTACTTTAACTGTTTTATTCAAATATTGTCTGCTTTGTAGCAATTACTTTTCAATTATTTATAACTGATATTAATTTTGAATTATTTATTACTGGTATTTTTCTCCAGACATTTTGAAAACATTGTAGCGACGATTTCAGTCCGCCATCTACAAAATCATTACGAAACTTCACTCAAATTGCAATCCTCCTTAATACTGAAATTTGGAAAAAATAGATTTTAAATTTACTTGAATTTAATTACAATTACAAGTTAATTGGAAAATTACGCTTCTCACCAAAGCAACCAATAAATTTAAATAGATTTAAATATTTGCTTTACTTTATTACAGCACCGATAATTGCAAAGATGTCTATGTTTTCTTAAACTTCTGTTTTTAGCTTCAGTTTAACGCTTTGTTGTTACTTTATAGAACTGTGACGCTAGGAACTGTTCATGTATCGATTCACTACTCCACAACAAATGAGTTTACACAAAAGTAAATACAACATATTACCTGTTGTTGTGCAATGCTATTCGTTGTTAGATGTTCAGTGTGGTTAAATCCAGCGTAGCACCGGTTCTTCACATATCCCTGCATGTATACGGCGTGCTTCCAAAATACGCCACATATTGCACCATTGCAGTTACGGCAGCCTTTACAACGGTAGCCAGAACAGTCGTTTAGTCGGAAAAGTCTTGCATCCACGTCCTCATACGTTACGAGGCAACTTTCCACAGTGCACGTAAACACCACACACCTTAGAGTGAATTAGAACACTTATTGCAGAATATTAATGTTCACCTCCGCAGCCATGAGCAACAGGGCCTCACGTCAAGGCTCAAGCTACCTCTGCCTTTCCGCTATGTTTGTACACGTCACCAAAGGACGCCACTCCTCTCGTCCAACCGGAGCTCGCCCTCTGCTTCTCTACAGTTTTCATTCTATTGCTGTTAATTTTTCAAAGCTTGCAGTAGCTCATCGGTCATTACATTCAATAACAACGTAGCCTACTCTTCTATTTCACAAAATATTATCTTTTTACCATTCAAGATACAAACTTCTTATACTCGACCCGAAAGAAGCGAAGATAAACCCAATTTGGCTCGCTACTACTGATCTTACTTAAAAGGCGATACTCGCAAAAATTTTCACAAATTTATACTACCATCACAAGTACATAGTTGTTCCGTTATACACTCGATACCTGTACGGAATTCTGAGCGAAAGGCGTGCCATTTGATGATCGCACATTGCGATAGTCGGAAAACAAGTGACACAGAGGAATTTTCTCGTATGATTTTATTACAAATTAACACTTTTCGCGTTATCTCGTGTAGCACTGTTGCTATACCTCATCTCTACTCTAATATTACGTTCCTACTGTAAGTAGCCTGATATGTGTTAGTATGTTGGTAGCACTCTGTAGCGCTCTGTATTAATAACTCTGACAGTGCCGTGCGCATTCAATTCCGCTGCTCGACTCGCTGCGGCTCACTTCGTCACCGTCACCGCGCACGCCAACGCAATGGCTGTGCGGAAATGGGAGCAGATTGCCGCCGCACTGGAAGCTCTCATCCATGCGATGGGATTCAACGGCGGCCGCCAACGGCAGCCAAAGCGCAAGCGCACGCAGCAGAACAGCAAGAGCCTGCAGTGCTACAATTGCCAGCAGCTGGGGCATACTGCGCGCGAGTGCAAGAACGCCGTCGCGTGCTTGAAGTGCGCGGCGCCACACGACACCCGCAGTTGCACGAAGCCTCGTGGGATGGCCAGCAGCTGCGCGAACTGCGGCGGGCCCCACGCCGCCAACTGGCGTAGCTGCAGCTACCTCAGGGACTCACGCCGCCAACCCGCCGCACCACGCCATGCGGCGGCGTCAAGCGCCACGACGGCCGCTCCGCCCCCCCGCTCCGGCGAGGGGTGCGAACCGCACCGCCTAGAAGCCGCCACCGACCGAGCTATGGCCGGTTTCCAAGCCGCCTTTGCGGCCGAAAGAGCCGCGCTAAAGGAGGAGCTTGCAGCTGTGCATCGCCAGCTCCAGCAGCTGCGCGAAGAGCTGCGAGCTATCAAGAAGCAGCCGCCGGTTCCCGCCGCCGCCCCCCATGTGAGTCGACCGGTGGGGGTCGATGCGGCCACGCAGACAACCGCCGCCCCGTCCCCTGCAGCAATGCGAGAGGCGGCGCCAATGGATACCGACGATGTGACGCCTGGGCTGCCCCCCAAGGAGGCAGCTGCAAGCAAGGGTGCTACCGCGCCTCCTGACTGCTCGCAAGTTGAGCAGCCAACGAAGAAGAGGAAGCTGTGGCTACCATTCCCTCGAGTGGACAACGTGCAGACCGTCCTCAAGAGCATTGCCACGACACTGCAAAACGGGTCATACCCCTACCCAGACCACCCGTACCCCTTCACCCCACCCGGCTTGCCCAAGCCTCCCCTGCCCCATCAACCGCTCCACCTACGCACATACAGATACCGCACCATATTGATGGAAGCAGTCACGAAGAAAGAGTTAGTCACGATTAACTCATACCCTATTTTCACGCCCTCCCAATGGGACGACCTAGTTGATATCATAGATTCATGGGTGAAGGAAGAGTTCCGGTCTGGTAGGAGAAAGATGGATCCCGACACCATATTTGCCAGGGAACAAATGAGACTAAAATGCGGGAAATAACGCCGCCTAGTTCAGTAATGATCACCATTCGAGGCCATCACCAGACGTAGCGGAGACTTGCTGAAACCACCGGCCAGCCATTTTGGCCGTTCGCTTTCTACTTCTCTCACTATCCCTCTTACTATTCTTTAATCTTTCTTTTATTCAAAAATAAAAAATAAAAAATCACAAAAAAGGAAAAAGAACAAAGTCAAGCAAATACGATAAAGCCAAGAATTTTTCTCCCCAAACCACCATGTTAGAAGGAGAAGCGCCTCGCGCGCTAGTACTTCGTTCCCAGACGAGGACATCTTCCTCCTTGAAGTGTGCACAGACGCCGTGCGCATTCTGTAGGAGACTGTGTGGCTGGTCGGACTAGTAGTCGGAGGTGAACAGCCAGCAGTGATGGAAGTTGGGGGTGAGTAGTCAGCAGTGATGGAGGTTAATAATTAGGAGTGTTGGAGGTCTGCAGTATTAATGCGAGTGGACAGTCTGAATGTGTTTCTGTCATGGAGATTTATTACTGATGATTAAATATCGGTATCTTTTTTTAACTGGTTGTCACTTGATTAAGGTAAAATCTGCTAAATACATTGTTTGCTCTGAAACAAAATCTTTCCCTTGCTAACCACATGCCTATTAATAGTTAGAACCTTCAGTAGTTAGAATCTTTTATTTAGCTTGCAGTATTGGTGCTTGCGGCATTGCTGTAGTTCGTGTTATGAAGATTTTCTGTGAGGTAAGTGACTTATGAAATGCATGGGTTACTGCTGGGATTTCTTCTTATTCAGGGCCATTCTTTTGTATTACTTATTTAAAGTCAGGTTATCATTTTTTGAGTTGTCAAATTGTGCTGCGCTAGAATATTGTGGGTCAGTGTTGAAATGACAAAGACTAGCAAAGTGACACTTGCATTCAAGTTCACTCAGCAGTTTCATAATTAAATTTAGAAGTTTAACCTTCTTCCAGTTACTGCAATTTAAGTAAAAAATTTCTTAATAAAGAAGTTTCATCTGGTGACCCTGTCAAGATACCTCACTGAAATCTTCTGATTTTTCTTGTTGTTTGAATAATTAGTGCTCAGTTAGAAATTAGTTATTGTTACTGTTAGTGCATAATTGTATACGGCATTTCCTTTGTAGTTGTAGTCTCTCATTGTTGTACTGTATTGTGATGAGCAAAGCAGTTGTAGCATGGATGTGAATTCGCAAACAAGTATCTCGCAGTCGCGTTTGCAACTAATTGCATATTTATTATATTTAATGCTGTTTTAGTGTATCTTCTTACTGTTGCTCTTCAAATTGTTTTTTCGTGTTGTTGTGTGAAACACACCTCAGGGAGTCACACCTAGTGATACGTGGCTGGCGACCACGGGGCCCCGAGCTGAGTCCTGGCATTGCTTCCACTTACTTATGCCAGGCTCCTCACTCTTATCTTTCCTATCTGGCCACCCTCGGCCAGCTCTTGTTCTTTTCCGACCCTGACGCTATTAGGTTTCGAGGGCTAGGGGTCTTTCATTTTCCAACCTATACTTCTCATGCAGCGTCTGACCCGGAGCGGGCGGCTGCAAAAGGCGTCTGTATCCCATGTTAGGGGCGGCCTCCAGAACTGCGGAAGGCAACGGAATACCACCGCAGATTATCTTCCCTGCATAATGCAGTCTCCATTTTATGCACAAAAAATGGCTTCCTCTCATGTTAAATCAGTGTCCGGAGGTAAAATAGTCCCCCATTCGGATCTCCGGGGGGGACAACTTGAAAGGAGGCAAAAAATCAAAACGAGAATTGGTACCTGGAATGTCAGAACTCTGCTACAAGCAGGAAAACTAGAAAACCTTAAAAGAGAGATGGAAAAGAATCATATGGACCTCGTAGGAGTTGCTGAAGTAAGATGGAATGGACATGGAGAGTTGCAGTCAGATGAATATGTATTCTACTACTCAGGAGGAGAAGTAAAAGGAATTAATGGAGTAGGAATGATTATGACAAAGGAATTGGCTAAATGTGTGGAATATGTAGACTATGCAAATGACCGGGTTATTGGTGTAAGGCTGAAAGGAGCACAAAAAGATTTACTGATTGTCCAGGTGTATATGCCAACTTCAGAACATGATGACCAAATTGTAGAGGAAACGTACAATGTAATAGAGAGAATAATGGACGAGAATAAAAAATGCTGCAAAATAGTAATGGGAGACTGGAACGCCATTGTGGGAGAAGGGAAAGAGGGAAACGTAGTACGCAGTCATGGTCTTGGAAAGAGAAATGACAGAGGTGAATGGTTAATTGACTTCTGCAGGGAAAGGCAGCTGATAGTGGCAAACACATGGTTCAAGAACCATAAGAGGAGGCTCTACACTTGGAAATCACCAGGGGATAAATATAGAAACCAAATCGATTTTATACTGGTAGAAGAAAGATACAGGAATGGAATCAAGAAGGTGCACACATTACCAGGTGCAGATATTAATAGTGACCACAACTTACTTATGGTAGAAATAGAAATAAGAATGAAAAAACTGAAAAAGGCGACAGTGGTGAAGAAATGGGATCTAGAGAAGATAAGGTCCAACAAAGAACAAATTACAGAAATGCTGTCTCGGGACTCTCTAAACACATTACGAGACAAAGAAGCACCTGATAATGCCAACGAGTACTGGAATATGCTGAAAGAAGGAATCATTAAAGCAGGACAGCAAATTATAGGATATGTAAAAGGGAAAAGGTCAAAAAAACCATGGGTCACACAAGAAATTATTTCCAAGATGGAGGAGAGAAGAAAATTGAAAAACAAGAACACTGAAGGTACAAGAAAGATATACCGAAGGTTAAATAACGAACTGCGAAGAGAAACAGAGCAGGCTAGGAAAAAATGGCTAAAAGAGGAATGTGATGAAATTGAAGAACTGGACAGGAAAGGAAGATACGACTTACTATACAACAGAGTAAACATGGGAACAAAACAGAGCAGGAAGTGCTACTATGGAAATTTTGAGTAAAGACGAAGAGGTAGTGTATAAAGATCGTGACGATGTCCTCCAGAGATGGGAAGAATATATAAAAGAGCTATATGACACAAATAGCAAACCAGAAACTCTGGAACTTGAATCACACAACAGTGTAAGTGATGAAGAGAAAGGACCGACCATCATAATGGAAGAAGTAAAGTCTGCTATTGCTGCAATGAAAAATGGCAAAGCAGTAGGTACAGATACAATACCGGGAGAAATACTAAAATGCTTGAACCACAATGGAATAAGAGAAATATTGAGGCTATGTAATAAAATATATGACAGTGGTGAATGGCCTGAGGACTTTTTGACAACAGTAATGATCCCATTGCCGAAAAAACAAGGAACCAAGAAATGCAGCGAGCACAGGACAATCAGCCTCATTTCACATGCAGCCAAAGTGATGTTAAGAATAATTAATAAAAGACTTGAAAAAGTAATAGAGGAGAATCTCGGCGAGGAGCAGTTTGGCTTTAGACGGAATACGGGCACCAGAGATGCAATAGGGCTCCTACGAATCTTAGGAGAAAGGTTTATTGAAAAAGGAAGAGACCTATATATGTGCTTCATCGATTTAGAAAAGGCATTTGACAATGTGGTTTGGGACAAGCTGGCGACTATTATGAGGGAAAAGAGAGTGGACTGGAAAACCAGAAGACTTATAAACTCATTGTACCTTAATCAAAAAGTTTCAGTTAAAGTGAGAGGAGAAAGTACAAACTGGATCAGACTAGGGAAAGGAGTAAGACAAGGATGCTGTTTATCACCTACTCTTTTCAACCTGTACTTGGAAAATATGATTGACCAATGCTCATTAGATGACAAAGGAGCAGAAATTGGAGGAAGAAGAGTAGGGTGCTTGAGATTTGCTGATGACATGGTCCTTCTAGCCACAGGGGAAAAAGAATTACAGGATTTGGTGGACACCATTGCAACTAACGGAAAAAAAATATGGAATGAAATTTAACACAAATAAAACAAAAGTACTGGCAATAGGAGGAAATAAGGAACTAAAAATTGTGCTGAATGGAGAAAAACTAGAACAGGTGCAAAATTTTAAGTATCTTGGAAGCAGGATAGACACCGACTGGAAGTGCACCACAGAAATTAAAACAAGGATAGCAATGGCAAAAGAGGCGTTTTATAAGAAAAGGAGAATCTTCTGCAGCGGTATGGACAGAGAACTCAGAAAGAGACTCATAAAATGTCTTGTATGGAGTGTTCTTCTATAAGGCGCTGAAACATGGACTATGAGGAAAAAAGACAGAGAAAGGCTGGAGGCTTTTGAGATCTGGACATGGCGGAAGATGGAAGGAATAAGTTGGATGGACAGAGTAAAAAATGAAGAGGTACTGAGAAGAGTGGGAGAGAAAAGGCAGTTACTAGATGTAATAAAGAGAAGAAAAAGAAATTGGATTGGGCATATATTAAGAAAGAATGACGGACTGATAAAAACGGTTTTAGAAGGTTATGTAGAAGGGAAAAGGAAGCGAGGAAGGAAGAGATTCCAGATACTGGATGACATGATGGACGGTACAACATACAGCAGCCTTAAGAAGGAAGCAATGGATCGTAGAAAATGGAGAGGCAAAGGACCTGCTAATATAGCAGATAACTGATGATGATGTGTGAAACAGTGTGACAATCACAGTGTGTGAAAAGTGTAACTCTAGGCTTCAAAGCAAATTGAGAAATGACAGGGAAGATGAGCGTAGCATGTTAGCATCACCTAGTAATGAATTAACAAATGTTCAACACAATAATTTGGTAACTGTGCATAGGGACAAGGACCAGGCAATAAATAACTGTGTAGATAGTGAATCAATTAGTGAACAGGGAAGTATTGTCGATAGATTGGTTGGTAACAGTTCGCCTCACGAATGCGTAATAACAGAACCAAATCTTTCAAATACCATAGATTCAGGTTTTACGTCATCACCCTTTTCTCAATTAAGTCAAGATTCACTCTCTGCTTTTCAAAATGCGAATGTTGCCGGTGCAAATACACAGCCGAAAAGCACAAACGAACATTTTTCAGACACTAATACAATGTTATTGCAATTAATGCAACAAATGGAGCAAAAGCTTCAAAAGTTAGACACAATGGAACAATATCAGAAACTAGCACAGCAACAAATGGAACAAACACTGTTATAACTTGTTGTGACCCCGACCAGAACAATCGCGGGGTGGCCGAGAAAGCACGACAGGAACAAATGGAGAGCAGCCCGCGAACAAACAAGCGCACGAAATGATGGACACGAAACAACGACGGACGATGGAGAGAGACCTTATGACGACAACACACAAGAAGCAACGAAGTGACAGAGACAACCAAACGAATGCAAGACGCCCGCTAGTAAAAAAACAAAGAACCATAAACACGCAGTCTGTTGTTGAGGCAATGTGTTGAGACTCACACAACGATTAGACTCGCTGGCTGAGCGAGAGACAAGCGCTTAAATACTCTATCGGGGGCGCTGCTGATGGCCGCAGGAACCACGTGTTCCACGGTGGTGCTCTCACACTAAATACAGGCAAGGACGAGCGAGCCGCCACAGCTTACGGCGCGATGGTGCAGAGACCTCTAGAGGTCTTCGACGTCCATGATGTCTCGCGGGGATTCAAATCCTGTGGCGCATGGTCCCGGATCCCTTCCCCCTGAAACTTGCGCATGAGGGCGGAAACGCTCCGGATGGTGCCAAGGTCGGCACCAGTTGGGAGAGGACCCAGGCTCATCAACCGCTATTGGTGGGGAGTAAAGGACACCCAAGGCATCCATGACAGCTGATCCAGAGTCCAGCATTTGGGAGGGAGCCGCCAATCCACCCAGGGGCAGAGAGGGCCTGCGACAGGCCCACGGGGAGATGGCAACTGGGGGCAGGGATGGTGACTCGAGGATCACGTCCACACCCGAAGGAGGTAGGGGAAGAGGCTTCAGCACAAGTCCCACAGGGGCACGCAGGTGGAGCTGATTATGATGGCCACTCTCCAACCCTTTCGAGGTCTGCACCAACGTCACACGCTGTCCATGGGCCGTGACGACTGTGGCGGATGTCAAACCGCCTTCCTCCCATACTCGCGGGCCCACATGGCCATGCCGGGGGATGAGTGGGGGTGGGAGGGGGATGGTGTCAGCAAATGGAGCAGGGTCTGCAGCTGTTACTCACGAAAGAACTCTGCTGACTGTGTCCATCAATTGGCGAAGTGCGAATGGTGCTCAAGAACAGGGTGAGGGCCGACGTGGTTGGAGACGTGTCGACCGCCTTTGTCAACTGGCATTTAAAAGTTTGGACAAGCCTCTCCACCATGCCATTGGACGAAGAATGGAAAGGGGGACTATGGATATACTTGATACCATTGGCCTGACAGAAGTCATGGAAGGAGGAGACTGTAAATTGGGAACCATTATCAGAGACCAACGTGTGTGGCAGCCCTCAATGAAGAGAACCTGGGCCAGGGCCGTGAGTGTAGCTTCCATGGTGGTGGATGCCATGCGGACAACATATGGTTATTTGGAGTAGGCATCAACAATGGGTAACCACATGGACCCCAAAAATGGCCCTGCAAAATCGATATGGATGCGACCCCAGGGCTGGCGAGGCACAGGCCAGGATGCAAACGACTGAGGGGGCTTGCCTGGTGACATGCACAGACAGTGCACCCATGGACATATTGCCATCGATGCCAGGCCAACACACGTGCTGGCGAGCCAAAACTTTCATATGGGACATACCCCAGTGACCGCAGTGTAACAAACCGAGCACCCAAAGCCGCAATTCTGGAGTGATGACCACCCAATGGGCATCCAACTCCGTGGCCAACAGGAGGACATCATTGAACACAGAGAGCCTGTGGGACAGGTGGCACCAGGGGCTGAAATCGGACTGCATCTGATGAGTAACATAGGAGGGCCACCCACAGACCATGTAGTTGAGAACCTACCGGAAGACAGGGTTGTGGTGAGTAGCCACAGCAATGTGAGCAGCCATAAGAGGCAGCCCATCCAGCGCATCCCAGCGGGCGGAATCAATGTGAAAGTAGAGGACCTCCTGTTAGTCAAAGGCAGAATCGGGGCCTGCTGGGAGACGTGAAAATGTGTCCACGTTAGCATGGTGGGCAGTGGGCTTATACTGGATGGTGTAAGCATAATTACGTGAAAACAATGCCCAGCACTGGAGACATTGAGCCCTCCGCTCTGGAAGGTGAGAGTGGGGTCTGAAAAGTGTAACCAAGGGTTCGTGGTCTGTCAGGAGGGTGAACTTTGCCCCAGAGAGATAGGTGTAAAATTTTTGGACAGCGAACATGATCGCCAGGGCCTCCTTTTCAATATGGGAGTAGTTCCATTGTGCTGGGGTCAACGTCTTAGAGGCATAAGTGATGGGCTGTTTGGAGCCATTGGCATCCCATTGCGCAAGGATGGCCCCAATGCCGTATGCTGATGCATCAGCCACCACAACCAAGGGGCGGTGCGGAGAGAAGGGAGTAAGGCAAGGGGCGGACTTCAGCATCACCTTTAAATGGAGAAAAGCCTGGTCACAGGCAGGAGTCCAATCAAAAGGTACCCCTTTCCAACGCAAGTGATTGAGGGATTGAGCAAGGGAGGCAGCCAGGGGCAAGAACTTTAAATAATAAGTAACCCTGACCAAAAACACCTAGAGTTCAGATAAGTCCTTGGGGCGAGGAAGGGCCTCAATGGCCGTAACATTATGACCCAAAGGGCGAATGCCATCTTTGCTAAGCCAGTGGCCTAAATATTTCACTTCCGGTTGAAAAAAAACAACACTTGTCCAGCCAATAGTGTAAACCAGCAGACTGCAGAGTGTGAAATAAGGCGCTGAGGTTTTGCAAATGTTCCTGGTGGGAATGCCCGGTGACCAAGATGTCATCCAGATAATCCACACAGGCGGGGATAGGCTGCGTAAGCTTCTCCAGGAATTGCTGGAAAATGGCCAGCGCCAAAGAGACACCAAAGGGAAGGCGCTTGTACTTACACAATCCGAAAGGCTTGTTGATAACCTTGATGTTCTGAGATTTGGCATCCAAGGGCAGCTGGTGGTATGCTTCAACCAGGTCGATCTTTGAAAAGGGGGGGAGGTCTTCCTGTCGAGGAATGGGGTAAGTGTCAACGAGGCATGGAGCATTGACTGTAGGGCCAAAGTCCCCACACAGCCGAAGGGACCCATTGGGTTTCCATATGACCACCAGTGGCGTCGCTCAGGCACTGTAAGGCTCCAGAACGCCAGCAGCCTAGAGCGAATCGAGTTCCTGCTTGACCGCTGGCCGTAAGGCCACTGGAAGGGGCCGGGCCTGGAAAATGTGAGGCTGTGCATCTGGCCACAGGATCATGTGTGCTTGAAAGCCGGAAGCACACCTGAGATCCGTTGCAAACAACGACAAAAAGCGGAGCACAGATCGTCCAAGTCCTGAAAAGGAACAGCCGTGGAAACGACCTTAACTTCGTCCGAAATTGGAAAGTCAAACAGTTGAAACGCATCCAGGCCAAAAATATTCGAAGCCAATGGATGGTCGACGACAAAGAGGGTAAGGAGCCGGGGAACACGTTTGTACATCGCTTGGACGACGAACTGCCCATGAAGGGGAATGGAACCGTCTCCATAGGCGACCAAACGGCGAGAGGGAGGTGACAACTCAGGGGAGCCCAGCCGGGTATATGTCGCCATATTAATCAGGGGCACGGTGGCCCCAGTGTCGACCTGAAAACTGACATCCTCAGAGAAAATGCGAAGTTTGAGAAAAGCTTCCACGCTGACTGGTCATCCTGTGGGATGACTGATTGCAGAGCATGGACTGTATCTTGAGGCACAGGAGGGGCAGGACTGGAGCGAGTCGAGCGACTACGACAAATTGATTGTATGTGGCCCTCCTTGTTACACAGCGTGCACGTTTTCCAGCGTTGTGGACAGTCAGCCCGCAAATGTGCAGTAAAGCACTGTGGGCAAGAGGGAAGTGGGCCGCATGACCGGCGACGAGGGGTGACCGAAGGCGCCGATACCATAGAGACGTCAGACATCGAGAAGTCCCGACGGCGCTGTCTGTTGGCTGGGCCACGTTGACATCGCGAGGGCGGAACCCGCTGTGACGCCGCCATCGCCGCCACCTGCGGTCGCGCCATAAGACGCTCTTTAGCCGCTTGAACAATTTCAAAGGAGTGGGCAATGCGGAAAACCTCTTCCAAGGAGAAGTTGTCGAGTTTCAACGCCGCAGTATGGACCTCAGGATCAGGAGTCAGCTGAACCACCACATTCCGGATCAGGGAGTCCGCATACGAAGCCGTACACTGTTGATTGGTGCACGTAAAATCGCATCGATGGCTGAGACCCTGCAAGTTCGAGACCCAGGAAGGATACGATTGACCAGGCTGTTTATGTTACTGGTGAAACTCCAGCCGAGAGGCAACCACATGGTAGCGTTGGGAATAATAGCTCGTCAGCAAAAGGCATATATCCTGGAAAGAGAGACCCACAGCATCGGAGAACGGTGCCAACGTACGCAGAAGAAAGAACGTGTCTGGGGAGGCCAAAGACAAAAACCACGACCACTGCAAGGAGTCGTCTGTGTCTTGAAAAGCCGTGAAATATTGTTTCAGCCGATGTAAGTAGGTTTCCCAGTCCTCTTTAGCGTCATTAAAGGGTGGAAACGATAGCGGATGTGGGAAAGCATTGGATACCCGAGGACTCTGAAGCTGTTGTGGTAACGTCTCCCAGGCATCGACTTTGTCCGTTAGCAACTGCAGCGACTTTTGTAAGATGCCTAAGTAGAGCTGCTGCTGCTGCATGAGCTACTGCTGTTGCTCCAGAAGACAAACCAGCTTTGCCTCCATATTAACAACTACCACCGTTTACCTCATCGCCAAAGATGTTATGACCATGACTGGAACGGTCACGGGGTGGCCGAGAAAGAGCAGCGGGACCAAACGGAGAGCAGCCAGCGAACAAACAAACTCACGGAAAGGACGGACACGAAACAACGATGGACGATGGAGAGAGACCTTACGACGACAACGCGCAAGAAGCAATGGAGTGACAGAGACAACCTAACGAATGCAAGACATCCACTAGTAATGAAAACAACGAACGGTAAAGACGCTGTCTGTTGTCGAGGCGATGCGTTGAGACTCACGGAACGATTAGACTCGCTGGCTGAGCTTTTTTTTTTTTTTTTTTTCATTTATTGAATTTCAATTCCCCCCGAAGGGGGCGGGCTGGCAGCAGCTTAGTATGCCGCTCTTCAGCCGACAGATTTTGTGACAAAGATCAAAAGAACAAATAATAAAAAACAGGCGATAAAATCGGAGACTTAGAGAGTAACAAGGCGAAAAGAAATCGTGGAACTTAAAACAACAACACAGGGATGATGACGCTAATAAAAATACATACGAAGCAGACAGGGAAAACAATAGACAATTAAAAAAACACGGCGACAGTCTGGATTCTGTTCGCAAAGGACATAAAATTCACACCTAGCGACAGCATGGTTTCTGTTCGCAACACGAGAAAGACAAACAACACTGAATAGTCACTGGAACACTGCACTAAAAAGTTGGCAAATGTGACACCACAGTCGAGAGCAGGTGGGGGGAAACTGGACAGAAGATGGGAAAACAAAAAAGGGGGGGAAAGGAGAGTAAAAGCGAAGGGGGGAGCCGGGAAAGGAGCTGAAGGAGGATGAGGACCCATAAGAGGGGGGGGGGGCAGACGCGACAGGGAGTGGGGTAGACAGAGGAGGGGAATACAAAAGGACTGGGGGGGAGAAGGGAGGTAGGGAGAGGTTTAGTGGGGAGAAGACAGGACGGAAGGGGGGGGGGAAGAGGGAGCCCAGGGAAAGGACAGAGGAAAGGAGGGGGATTGAGGATCAGAGTTGATAGGAAGGATAAATGGAGGGAGAGAGGGCATCATCCGGGAGGGGGAGTTGACGGAAGCCACCTTGGGAAAGGAGATGGAGGGTGTAGAGATGGAGGGTAGGGGGGACACATCGGTGAAGACATGGCAGGGGGCGGGGATGGGAGAGGAGAGGAGCAACCAGGGGGTGAGGGGGTTCAAGACGGCGGGAGGTGTAGAGGATGCGGATATGTTCGAGGAATAGGAGCAGATGGGGGAAAGGAATGAGATCATAGAGGATCCGCGTGGGGGACGGGAGTTGGCTGAGCGAGAGGCAGGCGCTTAAATACTCTATCGGGGGCGCCGCTATTGGCCGTTGGAACCATGTGTTCCACTGTGGAGCCCTCACACTAAATGCGGGCCAGGACGCGCGCGCAGCCACAGCTTACGGCGCGATGGTTCAGAGACATCTAGGGGTCTTCGACGTTCATGATGTCTGGCGGGGATTCATATTCCGCGGTGCGTGGTACCAGAAACAACATCTTCAAAAGTTAGGCACAATTGATGAAATTAAAGAAACTGATGAGTTACTTAAAATCGAATCAAAATGTTAAAGTTTCTGAAGGTATAAAAACACAAATTTGTGAGCATTTTCGGCCTATATTTTTCGCGACATGAAAACGCATTACAAAATCATGAAGCAGCTATAAAAGAACTACAGAACATTGTTCACGAAAATCACGACATCTTGTAGGCTAAAACTGACTCAGTTGCATCTACCGATATGATTACACAACTTGTAAAAAATCAGGAAAACTTAAAGGACACAGTAGATACGATTTCGACACAAATGGACACTCTAAAACTTGTTTCAGAAAAACACACGGAGGAAATCAACACAGTATCGGAAAAAGTAGTCGAACTTTCGGCTCAGTTAACAATTTATCTACGAACGTAGATGATGACCTGAATGATAGAAGACCAGTAGCTTTTACTGATACAGAGGAGTCAAAGAAATTACGAAATTCAATTAAAGTCAGAAACAAATCAATACGCAACATAAAAGAGAAATGCTGGAAGTTCAAAATCAGTTTGCAGACGTGATACAAGAGTTACGTATTTCAGAGGATACTCGCGCTCCACACTGGAAGAGGTGTTTACAAATACAGAAAGGTTACAAAGCAAAAATTCATGGTATTTCGGAGATCTTGAAAGGAGTCGCATGGTGCAGCGAACCCTGAGATGGAACCGCCGACACGACGTATGAATGACAGACTTGCAGCTCAGCGTCATGATGACTTTGACTATAAGCTCTTCATCACAAAGCATAAATTCAGAACATTCAAAAATTCTAGTAATGATGTACATTCATAGTCTTGGCTTCATCAGTATTCTCACTGTTTTCTTCCTAACGGGCTATAAAAAAAAAAAAAAAGATTACACCACATTTCTTATGTAAAACAGTTTATTGAGAAATGATTTGCTTTCTGACTTAATCTTTGCTGTAAAATTTTTCACTTCATGTTACTGTTACTTGTCTCATTTAGAAACTGCGAACATCCAGCGATGTTTTGATGTCAGCTAACTAATCAAGAATCTATGGAACATATTAAGACAGTAGTTTCACGAGTTCACTTTAATAGGGAACAGAGGACACAGTCTCATTGAGTGAACATCTTGCTTGTTAGTTGCACGATTATGTCACGACTATAATGCTCACATTCTTGGAACATATACTGCTAATGAGGTTTTACTGCAACATTTTGGATTATTTGAAAAGACATTTTTATTTAAAGTACTTCCTGAGAGGTTACAGACGACACAGTATTTGGTTTGTTTGACAGCTACACGATTATACTACGACGCTACTAATGAGTGATACAGTTTTCATTATTGCTTTTACGCTGTATCTGTTTTATGTCTGCACAGTTTTTCTGCTTTCTTTGGGAAAGTAAAACATGTTTTGGTAATGACTTTTGTGGTATGGCTACAGTCAGACAGGTATTTTTTGTAATATAACAATATGTTACAGCATAGTACTTCCAAGGTCACGGCAATGCACGTAATAATTACGACATTTATACGCAGAGCTCTTTACTTTTGAATATGACAAAGATAAGTACATTAATTTTTGGAGAACTTTGCTTATGGATGACGATAACTATGACAATTTGCACATTTCTTACCGTTAAGCATTGCCACAAATTATCTTACAGTAAGAAGCATTGTTTAGCCCTATGTGACACGCATTTGAGTGATTAGCTTTTATACTTGGAACATTTTTAGAAATATTTTTGAACTACAATGATACAGAGAAGGTTTTCAGCGATACATTTCATTCCACAGTATTAATCTATAACGCCTGAGGGTATAATTACATTACCCATCATGGGGTACACCTACTTTGTGTACCATGTGTGTGGCAAACGCTTATACAATTTTACACATCGGTACTATATTTCTCTAGCACAGAATTACACAGCTACCTAGACATTTAGCAGAGGGAATTAAACATTTTTTTACTAAGTCAGTGACACATGCCTATGTAATTACACAGTTCGATTACTTCGCATTTAGGAAATTGTAATTTGTTTCTATTTTGTGAACTGTTCACATATATTTTCGGAACCATTGTGTTACTGTGAGAGCTTTGAGAGATGTATATTGTATGGGATGGGATCATGATTTTTGAAGTGCGTTTGAGGTAAATGGCGCTATTGGCTATTGAAACTAACAGCAGAGAGCTTTTTTTTTTTTTTTTTTTTTTTTTTTTTGGTTCTGAGATTATTGAAGGAAGCTACGACAATTTTGAGATTTGACAGATGCGTTATCACGATATTTTTATTATGACAATGTGTATCATGACGTCCAGATATGGTTATGGTCATTATGAAAAGTCAGTATGTATGTGACTAAGTACCATAATCCTGACGGAAATTTTTGGACAGTGTTGTTTATGAGGTTTCGCTTCTATACACTTCCAATGTAATTTTTCAACATGTGAAATTTTTTAATTTGTATGAAACTGTCATAGTAGCTGAAACTGTTGTCATAAATATTTTCGTAAAGACCATAGGTGACCTTGACATAACGCTCTGGTGTACCCAGCTTCACACTAGCCACCTGGAAAAACCCATTGTAGTGTTGCCTTTCTTTACTGGTGCCACTTAAGCAACTACGAAGCACGCCGCACTCACAATAGCGCTCGCATAGCTGTAGAAAAGAGAGACTGTTGACCTCGCTATTTGACATTTCTTTGCAGAACGCACTATAAACACGACGCACGATTACTTTGAAACATATGATTACACTTTGGAGTTTGTACTTTGTGCTACTTACTGAAATGCTTATGAATTGATGAGAAATATTCTCACGCCTACACACCTGATTATGACAAGTATCTCTCTAACAGAGCTGTGAGAATTTTTACTGACTTATGAAATACCACATGGCTAGTGAATGATGTTTTTTATTCTTTGCTTTGCACATATTTGCTTATTTTATTTGGTATCTAGTTTCTAGCTGTGCTGCAGCATTGATTCTATAAAATAAAATAAAAATACATTTCCTAATGCAAATGCTTTCTGTCTACAGATCGATTAGATAATAATTTTATGATCCACATTCCTAATAAAAGGGGAGCATTTGGAAAGAAAAAGAAATAATAAGAAGGAGAAGTGACTAGTAACTGGAATTGCATACATAATTTTCTTTTGAAGGACTTGATAATTTTTTGGTAGTATTAGTTGTTGTGGTACGTCACTCTAATGTTAAGATGGGACGTAGACATTTCCCTTATCTGCATTGCTGTCTTTACTGTAATATTTTTTCTGCTTGTGCTTTCTCACATTTAGGTATAAGTTATTGCATTTGCTGCTGCTATTTTTCAGGCATTGTTTCAATGAATTTTTCTTGTTTGCTGCATATTGCCTTATATTAGTCGTAACGTTGCATTTGTTTTGCTAATTTAAATATGGTGCTGCTTGCTTTGCCAATTTGCATTTCTTGTCATTGCTGTCTGTGTTAATTGTTTTGTGTTGCTGCATTGCCTCATTCTCTAGTTTATTTATCTGAGCTCAGTAGATTTAAGTTAGTTGAAAAGGGGGTATGCTATATAATGAGTTATGATGAGTTGGGGAGAAATGCATTGAGAAGCTATATGAGAAAGGTTTGGCCAAAGAGTATTAAGTAATGAGGAACAAGTATTTTGAAAGAGGAAATGAACAGAGATAAGTTGGATATGAATGCAACAGGTTTAGGTAGGATTTTCTTGGAAAAGAATGATGAGGTAAGAAATATACATGAAAGTATAAATCCAGAAAGCATGCTTAGATAGGACCTTCTTGTGAGAACAAATGTTGAAATAAGAAGAAAGTTTTGATTGCTAATCAAGTTCAACAAGTACTGCAATAGTAAATGTTACACTGAAAACAGAATGTGTCCTTTCCTTTTGTGTTATTCCGCTATGTGTTGTGTACCCTTGTGTATCTGTGGCCTTCCTGTCTCTGTGTGTTTACCTGATAAGATAAATTTGGTAGAATTTTTTTTCTTCTAATACTAAACTGCACTCAATATGACAAGGAATACCGTTGTCTTCAAATCTAATTTTGTTTTGTAACATATTCTTTACTTTGGGAAGATGTTTGGACATTATTTATTCTGTTATGTTTTCTTTAATGCTCATGTGTCAAGTTAATGTTTCAAAGGATATTCTCATTTTTCATTTATTTACTTTTGTCACAATTCCTGTATTACTCATGTACACACTTATTTCTATTCTTTTTGTAAAGCCTGTATTACCACAAATGTTATCAGTATTATCATCTTCCGGACTGTAATGATGTTTTCTGTACCTTTGTAATTGTTTTCTTATGCTGTAAAATTGTAAATTGTATAGACACCAGTTCTTCAAGTTAAATAAATAGTAGGGATTCATTTTACTGCACACATTTCTGTTTGTCATACGATTTGTATAAAATGTCAGAGGTTATATGACTGTGTTAGTGCTTGCACGTGTGTTGATAATTCAGCAAGGCACTCGTTAACAGCATTTCTGGTTCTATGGATATTGCAAAAAGTTAGTGAGTGAACAAGTGGTGGTACATGGATGTGCTACATTGTCATCAAGACTCTTCAATTGTGATTGTGCACCCGCACAGTCGCAATGGATGGCTGCTGGCCATCTCTACAACGACTACAGTGGGTCTGCACCCTTGCTGACCCACTACTACCATAATCTCTACAAGAACTACAGTGGGTCTGCACCATTGGTGGCCCATTACTTCCATAATTTCTACAAGAAATACTGTGAGTGTGTTCTGTGGTGACCTACCCATTCTACCAACATTATTCAAGACTTCGACTGACTCTGATGTGGGTTTGCTCTGTTGTGGCCCATTACCAGCCTTCATGTCAAGAGTTAGCACTGTGTTTCCATTGGGAGGACAACATTACTTCTTCAAGACTTAATGGAGGTTCACTAATTAAGTATGCATTTTCTTTTACTGCTCAGACTTTGTGCATAAAACTGTTACAGACTACTCTTCTGATGAATGATTAGGACTGTCTTTAGGGACTGTGAGGTGAATTTTTTGATTTATTGACCAACACTATATTACTAATTGTGTGAATCTGATCTATTTGATGTTCATAATATAATATTTCTTTAACGAGTTAGGCTTGGCCACTGCCCAAAACATTTTGTAAGATTTTTTGAGAGGAGCAGGGGGGCTATGTAAGTAGCCTGTTTATTTGTTTGTATGTTGGCAGCTCTATGTAGCGCTCAGTATTTATAATCCTGACAGCGCCGTGCGCTCTCTGTAGGAGACTTTGTGGCTGGTCGGACTAGCACTGGGAGCTGAACAGCCAGCAGTGATGGAAGTTGGGAATGAGTAGGCAGCAGTGATGGAGGTCAGAGGTTGATAATTAGCAGTGCTGGAGGTTTGCGGTATTAGCGCGAGCGCACGGTCTGAATGTGTTACCGTCATGGAGATTTATTACTGATGATTATATATATTTTTTTGAACTGGTTGTCACTTGATTAAGGTAAAATCTGCTAAATACACTGTTTACTCTGAAACAAAATCTTTCCCTTGCTAACCACATGCCTATTAGTACTTAGAGCCTTCATTAGTTAGAATCTTTTATTTAGCTGGCAGTATTGGTGCTTGCGGCATTGTTGTAGTTCATGTAATGAAGATTTTCTGTGAGGTAAGTGACTTATGAAATGTATGGGTTACTGCTGGGATTTCTTCTTATTCAGGGCCATTCTTTTGTATTAATTATTTAAAGTCAGGTTATCATTTTTTGAGCAGTCAGATTGCGTTGCGCTAAAATATTGTGGGTCAGTATTGAAATGACAAAGACTAGCAAAGTGACACTTGCATTCAATTTCACTCAGCAGTTTCAGAATTAAATTTAGTAGTTTCACCCTCTCCCAGTTATTGGAATGTAAGTAAAAAAATTTTTAATAAGCAAGTTTCACTACGTCCACTGAAAGGCACCCACAATGGTCGATAAATGAGCTACTGATTACCAAAATATCCTACATACACTGGCGCACTTGTCATTTGCATTGACCTAGAAGCACACAATGAAGGGACCGGATACCTTAGTACATGACATAAATTTCCACTCGATACTTGCACCCAATCCTACGTGACGGCAGAACATACCGTTTATCGGTAAACAAATGAAAAGAAAATATGTTCGTAAGATTTTATTACAAATTAGCACTTTTCGAGTTATCTTGTGTAATATTGCTGATAAACCTCGTCTCTTGCCGAATAATATGATCCTACGCCAAGTGAAAGGCATCTACAATTGTAGGTGAGTTTTCGATTACTGATTAATAACAGACATAAATCGCCGCACTTGTATTCCATTTACTTCGAAGCTTCTATTTTGTACACAACGAAGATACCGGACACCTTAGTACGTGACACGAATTTGCAGTCGATACTTGTACCCAGTCCTGAGAGAAACGCGTCCCATGTGATATTCGGACATTCCGAAAGTCGGAAAACAAACAAAAAAGGAATTTTCCGTAAGATTTTATTACAAATTAATAGTTTTCCCATTTTCTCGTGTGCTATTGCTGTTAAACCTCATCTCTTACCATATATTACGGTCCTAAAAATCTCATTCTGGAAACATCCCCCAGGCTGTGGCTAAGCCATGTCTCCGCAATATCCTTTCTTTCAGGAGTGCTAGTTCTGCAAGGTTCGCAGGAGAGCTTCTGTAAAGTTTGGAAGGTAGGAGACGAGGTACTGGCAGAAGTAAAGCTGTGAGTTCCGGGCGTGAGTCGTGCTTCGGTAGCTCAGTTGGTAGAGCACTTGCCCGCGAAAGGCAAAGGTCCCGAGTTCGAGTCTCGGTCGGGCACACAGTTTTAATCTGCCAGGAAGTTCCATATCAGCGCACACTCCGATGCAGAGTGAAAATCTCATTCTGGATTACTGTCCTATGTCAACAGAAAGGCACCTACAGTTGTTGATAAGTGAATTTCCAGTTATCAAAATATGTGACATAAATCGCCGTACTTGTAAATTGCACTGACTTAGAAGCTTCAACACTGAAGTGCCAAAGAAACTGGTACGCCTGCCTAATATCGTATAGGGATCCCGCGAGCGCGCAGAATAACTGCAACATGACGTGCTATGGACTCGACTAATGTCTGATGTAGTGCTGGAGGAAATTAAATACTATGAATCCCGCAGGGTTGTGCATAAATCCGTAATAGTACAAGAGGCTGGAGTTCTCTTCTGAACTGCACGTTGCAAGATATCCCAGATATGCTCAATGATGTTCATATTTGGGGAGTTTTGTAGCTAGCGGAAGTGTTTAAACTCAGAAGAGTGTTCCTGGAACCACTAGGTAGCAATTCTGGGCATGCCGGGTGTCGTTTTGTCCTGCAGGAATTTCCCAAAGATATCGGAATGCACAATGGACATGAATTGATGCAGGTCATCAGACAGGATGCTTAACTACGTGTCAGCTGTCACAGTCGCATCTAGACGTACCAGTGGTCGCATATCACGCCTAACTGCACACGCCTCACACGATTACAGAGCCTCCACCTGCTTGAACAGTCCCCTGCTGACATGCAGGGTCCATGGATTCATGAAGTTGTCTCCATACCCGTACACTCGTCGGATCCGGCAACATGTTTCCAGTCATCAACAGTCGAACGTCCGTGTTCACGTGCGGAGGCGAGGCGTAAAGCTTTGTGTCGTGCTGTCATCAAGGGCACACGAGTGGGCCTTCGGCTCCAAAAGCCCACATCTATCATGTGTCGTTTAATGGTTCGCATGCTGACACTTGTTGATGGCCCACTATTGAAATCTGCAGCTATTTGCGATAGGATTGCGCTTCTGTCACGCTGAGAGATTCTCTTCAGTCGTCGTTAGTCCCATTCCTGCAGGATCTTTTTCTGGCCGCAGCAATGTCGGAGATCTGATGTTTTACCGTTCCTGATATTCACGATACACTCGTGCAATGGTCTTATTGGAAAATCCTCTCATCATCGCTACCTCGGACATGCTGCGTACCATCGCTCGTGTGCCGAATATAACACCATGTTCAAACTAACTTAAATTTTGATAAACTGCCATGGTAGCGGCGGTAACGGATCTAACAACTGCGCCAGACGCTTGTTGTCTTATACACGCTTTGCCGACCGCAGTGCCGTCTTCTGCCTGTTTACATATCACTGTATTTCAATACACCTGTCCATACCAGCCTCTTTGGCGCTTCAGTGTATTTATTGGTCATCAGCATATAATGAGAATACTACGATGGAATCCGAAAAATCCAAAACTTTACATTACTTCCTGTTCACCCATTAAAATTCTGAGAAATACTGTAATTAAAGCTACTATCCTCACAGTACCCAGCAGCTGGAGACGTACCTCCTGTATCTCTTATATTAATGATCCTAACCGATTAACCCATTCATTTTAAGTTACTTCATTTGCCAATCGACATTTCGTTTAAAATAAAAATTAACAGTTTTCAAGATCAGGGAGAGATTGGAAAGGAGATTGACAGAGAGAAGGATGGTGAGCAAATGGGCAGAGCAAGTTGAAGAAGGAAACAGATAGAGAGAGGCATGAGGTGGAGACAGAGAGAGATTGGGAGGATGAGATGGGTAGTGAGAGGGAGAGGAGGAGGAGATGAACGAAGAGAGGGGGAGGAGGAGGAGATGAACAAAGAGAGGGGGAGGAGCAGATGGGCAGAGGAAGGATAGGAGAAGGACGTTAGGATATACATACAATTTCCAAATGTACAGGGTTATTACAAATGATTGAAGCGATTTCACAGCTCTATAATAACTTTATTATTTGAGATATTTTCACAATGCTTTACACACACATACAAAAACTCAAAAAGTTTTTTTAGGTAATCACAAATGTTCGATATGTGCCCCTTTAGTGATTCGGCAGACATCAAGCCGATAATCAAGTTCCTCCCACACTCGGCGCAGCATGTCCCCATCAATGAGTTCGAAAGCATCGTTGATGCGAGCTCGCAGTTCTGGCACGTTTCTTGGTAGAGGAGGTTTAAACACTGAATCTTTCACATAACCCCACAGAAAGAAATCGCATGGGGTTAAGTCGGGAGAGCGTGGAGGCCATGACATGAATTGCTGATCATGATCTCCACCACGACCGATCCATCGGTTTTCCAATCTCCTGTTTAAGAAATGCTGAACATCATGATGGAAGTGCGGTGGAGCACCATCCTGTTGAAAGATGAAGTCGGCACTGTCGGTCTCCAGTTGTGGCATGAGCCAATTTTCCAGCATCTCCAGATACACGTGCCCTGTAACGTTTTTTTCGCAGAGGAAAAAGGGGCCGTAAACTTTAAACAGTGAGATTGCACAAAATACGTTAACTTCTGGTGAATTGCAAATTTGCTGCACGAATGCGTGAGGATTCTCTACCGCCCAGATTCGCACATTGAGTCTGTTCACTTCACCATTAAAAAAATATGTTGCTTCATCACTAAAAACAAGTTTCGCACCGAACGCATCCTCTTCCATGAGCTGTTTGAACCGCGCCGAAAATTCAAAGCGTTTGACTTTGTCATTGGGTGTCAGGGCTTGTAGCAATTGTAAACGGTAAGGCTTCTGCTTTAGCCTTTTCCGTAAGGTTTTCCAAACCGTCGGCTGTGGTACGTTTAGCTCCCTGCTTGCTTTATTCGTCGACTTCCGCGGGCTACGAGTGAAACTTGCCCGCACGCGTTCAACCGTTTCTTCGCTCACTGTAGGCCGACCCGTTGATTTCCCCTTAGAGAGGCATCCAGACGCCTGCGCATACCATCGCCGAATGGAGTTAGCAGTTGGTGGATCTTTGTTGAACTTCGTTCTGAAGTGTCGTTGCATTGTTATGACTGACTGGTGTGAGTGCATTTCAAGCACGACATACGCTTTCTCGGCTCCTGTCGCCATTTTGTCTCACTGCGCTCTCGAGCGCTCTGGCGGCAGAAACCTGAAGTGCGGCTTCAGCCGAACAAAACTTTATGAGTTTTTTTACGTATCTGTAGTGTGTCGTGACCATATGTCAATGAATGGAGCTACAGTGAATTTATGAAATCGCTTCAATCATTTGTAATAGCCCTGTATTTAGCATTTGTGAATCATTAGTCCTGGGTGTGCTAGTGTATTATACAGGCAGTAATTTCCGAGTAATTCAACAATAATTCCTAACTCTCTTGACAGATGATTTTGATTCCAATATAAATATCAAGGGGCTTAATAATGAATAAGAAACAGTATAATAGAACAGTTCGTAATCAATAAAGCTTCGATTTAAAAAGGGATTTCATTCTTTCTTTTCTTTAGCATCATATGTTATGTGCCACATATATGTTTCTATACGTGTAACAGACAAGTAATTCTGGAGAAAGTGAATTAAAATCTGAGTGGAAAATAATGACAAATTCATAGGGTTCTTGATCTTCCACATAAAATATCTCTAAAATGGGCTGTGTTGTTTAAACATGCGTATGATCTTCTTTGAGCAGAGTATCATCAGAACTATTTTTATTGTAATAGATATTGTTGTTGTTGTTGTGGTCTTCAGTCCTGAGACTGGTTTGATGCAACTCTCCATGCTACTCTATCCTGTGCAAGCTTCTTCATCTCCCACTACCTACTGCAACCAACATCCTTCTGAATCTGCTTAGTGTATTCATCTCTTGGTCTCCCTCTACGATTTTTACCCTCCACGCTGCCCTCCAATGCTAAATTTGTGATCCCTTGATGCCTCAAAACGTGCCCTACCAACCGATCCCTTCTTCTAGTCAAGTTGTGCCACAAACTTCTCTTCTCCCCAATCCTATTCAATACCTCCTCATTAGTTACGTGATCTACCCACCTTATCTTCAGCATTCTTCTGTAGCACCACATTTCGAAAGCTTCTATTCTCTTCTTGTCCAAACTGGTTATCGTCCATGTTTCACTTCCATACATGGCTACACTCCATACAAATACTTTCAGAAACGACTTCCTGACACTTAAATCTATACTCGATGTTAACAAATTTCTGTTCTTCAGAAACACTTTCCTTGCCATTGCCAGTCTCCATTTTATATCCTCTCTACATCCACCATCATCAGTTATTTTACTCCCTAAATAGCAAAACTCCTTTACTACTTTAAGTGTCTCATTTCCTAATCTAATTCCCTCAGCATCACCCGACTTAATTCGACTACATTCCATTATCCTTGTTTTGCTTTTGTTGATGTTCATCTTATATCCTCCTTTCAAGACACTGTCCATTTCGTTCAACTGCTCTTCCAAGTCCTTTGGTGTCTCTGACAGCATTACAATGTCATCGGCGAACCTCAAAGTTTTTACTTCTTCTCCATGAATTTTAATACCTACTCCAAATTTTTCTTTTGTTTCCTTTACTGCTTGCTCAACATACAGATTAAATAACATCGGGGAGAGGTTACAACCCTGTCTCACTCCTTTCCCAACCACTGCTTCCCTTTCATGCCCCTCGACTCTTATAACTGCCATCTGGTTTCTGTACAAATTGTAAATAGCCTTTCACTCCCTGTATTTTACCCCTGCCACCTTCAGAATTTGAAAGAGAGTATTTCAGTTGACGTTGTCAAAAGCTTTCTCTAAGTCTACAAATGCTAGAAACGTAGGTTTGCCTTTTCTTAATCTTTCTTCTAAGATAAGTCGTAAGGTTAGTATTGTCTCACGTGTTCCAACATTTCTACGGAATCCAAACTGATCTTCCCCGAGGTCCGCTTCTACTAGTTTTTCCATTCGTCTGTAAAGAATTCGCGTTAGTATTTTGCAGCTGTGACTTATTAAACTGATAGTTCGGTAATTTTCACATCTGTAAACACCTGCTTTCTTTGGGATTGGAATTATTATATTCTTCTTGAAGTCTGTGGGTATTTCGCCTGTCTCATACATCTTGCTCACCAGATGGTAGAGTTTTGTCATGACTGGCTCTCCCAAGGCCATCAGTAGCTCTAATGGAATGTTGTCTACTCCCGGGGCCTTGTTTCGACTCAGGTCTTTCAGTGCTCTGTCAAACTCTTCACGCAGTATCTTATCTCCCATTTCATCTTCATCTACATCCTCTTCCATTTCCATAATATTGTCCTCAAGTACATCGCCCTTGTATAGATATTGAAAAAATTAAATATAATAGAATTAGCAGGTGGGGGCAGAATACGCTCAGTTTTGAATAACAACGTGAAATTTTGATTAGTAACGAATGGGATGGGCGCTATGGCGTAAGAAAATGCAAATTTTAAGTGTATTACCATATTCGATAAGAACTTTGTTGCTGTGGAGATGGCGAAGACAGCAGTAGAATTTACGAAACCTATTTACGTGGGGATGTCTATACCAGACCTATTCAAACTTCACATGTACCACTTTCATTATGAGTTTGCGAAAACTCATTTTGCAGTTCCTAAAATACATATGGATACAGACAACTTCACCTATTGGGTAAACAACTGTTATCCATATGAAGTAATTAGGTGCCACAGTAATGAATTCGACACGTCCTCACACACAGCTGATAATCCTTATGGTACTATTCCACAGAAGAAGAAGTTTATAGGTCCTACGAAGGACGAGGCGAATATTGCAAATTGTGTAGTTCGTAGGTCTACGCTCAAAAAATTATGCATATCGCACATTGGAAGGTGCCAACCAGAGGCAGGCTAAGTGTGCATCATATGGCATCGAGAGACCTCTCTCTCAAAGACTGTTTGCGGTGCCTGTGCAGTGGTGTTCACAGTGCTGCACCGCAACCACTGCATGTGGTACAACAGACCAGTATTCAATCGAGAGGATATGAGGTGTACACTGTGCTGCAGTCTAAAATTGGTCTATCACATCATGACGATAAAAGGGTCATTTGTGATGACGGGATTGAAACTCGCCCATACTCACACTATTCACTTGTAACGAGTGACGGGGTTGGGGGACTATGATTGAGTAATAGTGTGTGTGTGTGTGTGTGTGTGTGTGTGTGTGTGTGTGAGAGAGAGAGAAAGAGAGAGAGAGAGAGAGAGAGAGAGAGAGAGAGAGACAGAGAGAGACAGAGAGAGACAGAAAGAGAGAGAGCGAGAGAGAGAGAGTGTGTGTGTGTGTGTGTGTCTGCAGAGTAGTAGTATGACCCTTTCATCATAGTGCAGGTAATTTTGTGTGTGTGTGTTTGTTGTGTTAAAATTTTTGTGTACTATGTACACACGTTATATACATGCATAGAGAGAGAGAATGTGTGGAAAAGAAAGGATAAAAACAAAAGGGAACGTAATTTATATTTATATTTGCACACCATATGAGTGAAAGAAAGAAAAAACATAAACAAAAAAATTAAAAAAGCGAAAGTAGAGAAAAAATTTATATATAGATATATTTCTTCATTTGCAATGTATGTGTAGCGTGTAAATATATATTTATATCTACGCACCATGTGCGGGTTGTAAACAGAATAGCTTTTAAGTTTTTCACCTGCCACTAGCTATCCAAGTCAGAATAGTTTTGTAACTGTATGTAGCTCACAGTCCATCAGGATTGTTATCGTAAAAACTTCTGCTATTCTGGACTGTTGCAATTAGATTCTAAGCATTCACAGTCTGTCAGAATTATTGTAAAAGGTATGCTACTGGAGCTGTGGAATTTACTTGTAATAGTAAGGAAAGTATCTCCACATTAGTTTTTAGCGTAGATTTATAAAAAAAAGTTGCTACCAGTGTTACTGTTGTAGCATGTAAGTTAAAAGTATTTCTGCATTGGAATAGCAAAGTCAATTTATACCTCAAGAACTATATTGTATTTGTGTGAACTGAATAAACCAAGAAAAAAATTGTACCTCAAGTACTATATTGTATACGTGTGAACTGAATAAACCAAGAAAAAAATTATTCGCCATACATCCTTGTTGTTATTTACAAAAAAAACTCTATCAACTATTGAATTATGTATGTATATAAAGGCTGTGTATGTCACAAATTACTTTAGTTTTGCTGAAGATGAATGCTATTAAGGAGGTGAAATTTTAGTAATCGTAATATTTAATTGTAGTTACACTGGTATCTATGTTCCTGGCTCCCAATATTCTTGTGAGTTTTGTATGTATTAGATGATCTGTAGACAACTTCTGTGCGGTTCAACTGTCAGTGCAATTTAGTGATATGTGCAAAGTAATTGTGCAACTTAAAGTCTCATCTGGAGAAAATAATGGCGGACAGTGATTTCACACCAACAGCAGCAGCAGTTTGATGGGTAAATTCAGTGACGAACTGGCTGTCCCATTAGGATCGCTAGGAACAATGCATTCTTTGCTATTCTGGGAATCATTCGACCATCTCTCTCGGCACTGGACCTGCACTGAGGCTATGCATCATCACACCAGCAATGGTACCCAGGTGAACACATATTTCGATAGGAATTTCCCAGGTGTCAAGTATGAAAGAAATGCCGCCGTCTCATCCTTGTGGGACCCAAACTGACACCAACACATTGCTTGGCAGCTAACTACCGCGTCGTCACTTCACGGGGACCACTGGTGCATCCTGACTGCTGGGAGGCATGTGTGGAGTCGGCAGCGTTGGCGTCAGGCGTCAAGTGATGGTGGGATGTGTTTTTTATTAGCTATCTTCTGTTTAAACTATATTCCATCGATTTCACCGACCATACATATCGATTTAACTAATTTGCGTAATTTTTTTAAAATCAATGTGGTGTTAGCAGTACAATAGTTAAGGGGAGGGTCTGGATGAGCGGGTGACATGGAGCAGAACAGCAGGTTAAGTGCAGGACATTAGGTTAATTTGTATAATTTTTATGTAAAAGACAGTACAGTAGCTGAAGGGGGTGGCTGACAAAGAAGAATGCGCCAGAAATGGCGTTCAAAAGCAAGTGAAATTCGAGAAGTGTACCAGAAAATGGTGGGAGAACATAACTAATTACTTAATTTTATATCAAAGGCGGTATAATAGCATAAGGAAATGGGAGTGACATAGAAACCACTTAACAGAACAATAGGTTACGTGCCAACAAAGGTCCAAACATTACAGTAAGATACATAGAGTACAGTGCCAATAATTAGGTTATGCAACATGTTTGCCCCATGTAATTACTTCTTACAAGACCTACATGTTTCCAAACAGCAGCGAATGATGAAGGAGAGAAATCCAAACCCCACAAACTGGATTTTTTATAAATTAACCACATAACACCAGACTGCCAACTTGGATTACATCAGGGAATGGATAACAGCGCCCTCTGGTGGAAATACTGTGTACTAGGTCAGATGGACTCTGGACCTTAGAGTGAACACACTTGATGACTATACTGCCTCTGGTTGTTTAAATAAGGACTGAAAATAAAGACTTATGTCCAGTGCATGCCGAGTCCTTTTCCAGCCAATTCCTAGGAAAAGGTGGCAGTCAGATGATTCAGGTTAGTGGAGGTAGCCCAAGTGCCCCTTTTCCCAACATTTTCTTAGGTTAGTGGAGGTATCCATGGTATGCTGCATTGTCCTGCTGAATTTGAACTTCCCACCATTTTCTATGGGGAGGGGTGGAGAGGATGGAGGGGGAGAGGTTAAGTAATCGATCAATTTAATTAAGTAGTCAATCAGACTGACAAGAGTGAAAGGGGCTATTCTGACAACTCAGACCTGAAAGTGCGCCTGTAGCAACGAGGGGGGAGGGGAGTGGTAGGGGGTGGGGGAACAATAGGTTAACTGCCTGTCAGTCAAAAGAAAGGATCCTTTTAGCAGAACAACAGGTTAAGGACCTGTCAATCAAAAGAGAACAATAGTTTTGCCTCTGAGTCCATACCTGCCCCTGATGTAGGCAACCTGCACTAACAAAATGCGCTCGTGTCCTTGTCGCCCCACTACTCATGTTACGACTCAAACTGTGCACAATAGGCTGCATGATGTGCAACTTCACTCTCGACATCCATGGCGAGGTCCATGTTTGCAACCACTACACCATGGAGCATGGTACAGATGGGCCCAACAACATGTTGAATACACCCTCAGAAATGGCAACGCAGTTTCTTGACCCATGAGTTTCGCATTTGCCCTCAACCAGACAGTCGTCAGACACGTGTTTGGATGCAACCCAGTGAGGCTGAACGCCTTAGACACACTGTCCAGCGAGTGCAGCGATGTGAAGTTTCCCTGCTGTTTCGAGGTTGCATTATATAGGGCAATTGTACGCCATTGGTGATCATGAATGACACCCTCCAACCGATAGTTTAACTATATCGGCAGCATATTGGCGAGGCATTCTTCATGGACGACAATTCCCGCCCCCATCGTGCAGGTTAACGACATCGTTCGACTAGAGTGGCCAGCATGTTCTACAGAGATGAGTCCTATCGAATATGCCTGTGACAGATTGGAAAGGGCTGTTTATGGACGACGTGACGCATCTACCACTCTGTGGGGTCCACGCCGAATCGCCGTTGAGGAATGGTCCAATAGTGCCTTGATGAACTTGTGAATAGTATTCCACGACGAATAAAGGCATGCATCAATGCAAAAAAACATGCTACTGGGTATTAGAGGTACCGGTGTGTACAGCAATCTGGACCACCATCTCTGAAGGTCTCACTGTATGGTGGTACAACATGCAGTGCCCAGTTTTCATGAGCAATAAAAATGACGGAAATGATGTTTATGTTGATCTCTGTTCCAATTTTCTATACAGGTCCCGGAACTCTCAGGACCAAGGTGATGCAAAACTGTTTTTGGTTGGGCGTATATTTCGCACATTGGGTGTGTGGAAATTCGTGATGAAAATTTAACGTGACTGTGTCACTGTGCTTTTAAACATAACGCCCATCCTCTTTATGTGCAAACAGACAATGACCACTCCTTAAGTACCGGTGTGAGCAAATAATACATCAAACGTGAACTGACGCCCAGCCTTAGTGATTAATCGAAAAAAATAATGTTTAAAAGCATTTCTTGAGTGAGAAATGCATGTAATATTGGCTGTCGGTGCTGCACAGGGGAAGCGTGTAGTATAGGGCCAGTGATATCATTTTCATATATGGAGGACTACTGGGTGGCATAGAGGTCGCCAAAGCAGTGAGGAAGGCAGTCCTGGTGTTGGCAGAGCAGAAATTTCTACCTTCACAAGGCAAAGGCATAGCAGTGCCCATAACGACTGGTGTAGAGTGGAGGGCGGCCAACACCTGCCTTGCGGGGCCAGTGATGTCTTGGATGATCGAGCCCACCATCTGAATCACGCTTCTTTACATTAATACGACTCTAGCATACTGCTATACAGAAACCTAGGCTCACAGGGCGTGCAGTTGGTATTAGTTATACATAGCAGCAATATACAACCTTAGCAACCAATGTAAATTGTTTAGAAAATGATTCTAGCACATCCACAGTATAACTGTTACGTAACAATAGTGTACTTTGTTTAAAAAATGAATCCTACACCCACACAGTGTAATTGTTATAAGGCAAGTGTGTGACTGGTTTAAAAAAATGAATCCAACTCATCCACACTGTATTTGTTATGTAGAAAGACTGTAATTCTTGAAAACATCTCTCACATGTACAAGTGAACTACATCCTCCATATTTTTTTATCATTTATAAATCGGGGAGCTTGTTCAAAAAACCAGCCAGTCCTAACAAATCTTCCTAGATACCCCTCAGGTGTATCAGAATCACCTGCCTATTGTATCTTATAATAATAAATAATGGTGACAGGTGCAGCTGTGTGCGAGGATCTGTGTTTGCTTGACCTTGACCTTGAGGGTAGATGGCTTAGTTCTGCCATCTTGGGTCTCCTATCTTGGTGCCTCCATCTTCTATTGTGACATTTCTGTGTTCACTGGTTTGGATTTCCCTGTGTACCTGTGACCTTGATAGAGGCCTAAAATCCTTGCTTTACTCAGGGCCTTGTGCATCAATTAATTCATATGTGTCTGCAGGCAGTGTGGGTGGTAACTGAAGAAAACTTCACAAGCCAAGTTCACTAAAAAAGCATTTTATTGGATGATCAGTTTCGACTGAGCTGAGCTATCATCATCAGATCTTATGCTTTTGAATATATCATCCATCAGTGTTATAAATTGCTTCACATTGCATGTGGGATTTGGTGATAATCTTTGTACTGTAAAGATATAGATATTATTAGCAAAGAATTTCCATGGTTTCACTATCTGTGAATTCATTTGTCATATTCATCGTATTTGTTTTCTCAAATTATTGATACTGTCCCTTTATGTAAAGTGATTTTTGGCCATCAACCCATCAGGTGTCCATTGGTTTAAAGTTACCTTGTCATAACCCCATTTGATGCATAGATCTCTTCCCAGAGTCCACTGAATACCTGCATGCATGTATGATTTTGGTTACTTTGCATTTTTTGAATTTCTGAAAACTGATTGATTTTCCGCCTCTGGGCAGCGATGTGTTATGAGTACATACACCGTTGGAATGCTACCCAAACAGCCAATCAAGGTAATTTTAAACATATAATTAAAATTGTTATGTACATCTGTGTAAAATTTCTACCAGTTAACAACGTTTACATCTTTGTGTCCCTGTAAGCGTTGGTGGCTGATTCTGGCATCTGCCTAGGTGTAACCCTCTGGTATGTCCCAGATACATGCATCCTATGTGAATGATTAATGTGTATACCTCCTCCCCCCTATACACACCGTCTCTCTGGTACCTACTGTGATCCAACAAAGGCAGGCTGTATCTAATTAAGTTTTACCCATGTAGTTTCATCTTCTGTAGGAGAGCTTACTAATTAAGGGATCAGTTTTATTGTACGAAATGTCAGATTGTTTTAGAATTTTATTTTGTTGGAGTGTATACCACAGGAAGAGTTACATTTAAAATGTTAATTAATAATCAGCCTTGTTATCAAGAGAGTTTGATACGAGCAACCTTACATTGCATTTCACATCAATTACTCCTTACAGTCATCTTGAGGGCGCCCAAACGAGAACAGTTTGGCAATACTATATCGAGTATTAAAAGAAAGCTTGGCGTTGTGCGAATTATAATCGCCGATTGGACTGATTACGACGTTATTTTCCCCCACTGCCTGCATGACCATCGAGTAGTCAGTTGATTCCTATCGTCGTTTCAATTATACAGTACCATTTCATTAACTTTGTACTTGGCTTCCACGTCGATAAGACGTGTGCGTGCTTTTGCGGAAGTGAAATGTATCAGCGATGTCAAATGTGAAGTGGTGTATCTTTTCTGTTCTAGATATCTGTGGAACTTTGTGGTGCTTGGTCAAACAGAGAAATTGATTAGTTAAAATTTTTTAAAACTTGGCATTAGCTTGACAAGAAATGTTTTGTGTGGTAGATGAGTGAATATTTTATAATGCAGAGTGTAGTGTGTGTAGTATGTGGCACTGATGTTAAGGCCCCAGAGAGTTTCGAGATGTCAGCCAAGACTATAGATTCATTTCATTTGTCTGAACTTACCAGTTTGGTCTGTAATTTTTTGTGTCAAATTCCACATATTCTCTGGGTTGGTCGTTAATGGTAAATGCTGACGATTGCCCATGCAGTGCATACTGTCTATTCTCATACAATCACATGATTGTCTCTTTAGAATTAGCATTCACGCTTCGACCAACTACTGCTTGGCGGTAGAATGAACCTCCGAGGGTCATATGTTGACCCAGTGGGAAGTAGATATGAAGCTTCCTGGCAGATTAAAACGGTTGGTCCGACTAGGACTCGAACTTGGCACTTTCGGAAGATAGGAGTTGCTGTACTGGCGGAACTAAAGCTGTGCGATCGGATACAATTGCAATCAAAGATCCCAGCTACGAGACTTTGTCTAGCACATAGCTTCAGTCTGCCAGGAAGTTTCATATCAGCTCAGTGTACACACCGATGCATGGTGAAAATACATTTTAGACGTATACATGTTTCACATTCATACAAGTGCCAGTCAAGTTGTAGCATCTCATAACCCAGGACTGACTCCAGCATCTTCAATATTCTGGCATATTATGAATTCTTTGGTAGTATGTGACACACAGTCGCTCCATTTCTCACATTTCAAGTCTCATAACCTAACTATTATTATAACGCCCCAAGGAACTCACTGAAATATGCTAATGTGAAGTACATCTAGTTCCATCAAAAAGAGAATAAAATCATCAGTATCACCGTCGAGTATAGCACGAATGTCAAAAATAAAATTTTGTTCAAAGCCACATGTACCAAATTAAAATGAACATATCACTATTCCGCCGGATCTCCGGGAGAGGACTGCCAAGGGAGAGGTGACGATGAGAAAAAGATTCAATAATCAACGAAAGGATAACGTTCTAAAGGTCGGGGCGTGGAATGTCAGAAGTTTTAACGTGGTACGGAAACTTAAGAATCTGAAAATGAAAATGCAAATGCTCATTCTGTATATAGTAGGGATCAGTGAAGTGAAATGGAAAGAAGACAAGCATTTCTGGTCAGATGAATATAGGGTAATATCAACAGCAACAGAAAATGGTATGACGGGAGTAGGATTCGTTATGTATAGGAAGGTAGGGGAATGTGTGTGTTACTGTGAACAGTTCAGTGACAGGGTTGTTCTTATGAGAATCGACAGCAAACCAAGACGGACAGCCATAGTTCAGGTATGCAAGCCGACTTCGCAAGCTGAACGTGAGAAGAGATATAGAAGGCATATGAGAATATTGAAAGGGTAATACAGTACGTGAAGGGGGATTGAAATGGAGCTGTAGGGGAACGAACAGAAGAAAACGTTACAGGAGAATATGGGCTTGGGACAAGAAATGAGAGAGGACAAAGACTAATTGGATTATGTAATAAATTTCAGCCAGTAATAGCGAATAGTCTGCTAAAGAATCATAAGAGGAGGAGTATACTTGGAAAAGGCTGGGTGATACGGAAGATTTCCATCAGATTATATAATGGTCATACAGATATTCGGAAATCAGATACTGGTAAAATAAGGCGTGCCCAGGAGGAGATATACACTCAGATCGCAATGTAGTAGTTATGAAGAGTAGGATGAAGTTTAAGACATTAGTAAGGAAGAATCGATATCCAAAGAAGTGGGATTCTGAAGTACCAAGGAATGACAAGATACGCTTGAAGTTCTCTAAGGCCATAGATACATCAATAAAGAATATCCCAGTGGACAGTACGGCTGAAGAAGAATGAACATGTCTAAAAAGAGCCATCACAGAAATTGGAAAGAAAAACATAGGTACAAAGAAGGTAACTACGAAGGAACCATGGGTGACAGAAGACATACTTCAGCTGATCGATGAAAGGAGGAAGTACAAAAATGTTCCGGGAAACTAAGGAATACAGAAACACAAGTAGCTGAAGAATGAGATAAATAGGAAGTGCAGGGAAGCTAAGACGAAAAGGCTGCATGAAAATTGTGAAGAATTCGAAAAAGAAATGATCGTCGGAAGGACAGACTCAGCATACAGTAAAGTCAAAACAACCTTCGATGACATTATAATCAAAGGTTGTAACATTTATGAGTGCAGTAGGAATTCCACTGTTAAATGCAGAGGAGAGAGAGCGGATAGAATACACTGAAAGACTCTACGAGGGGGAAGATTTGTCTGATGTAGAAGAAGAAACAGGAGTCGGTTTAGAAGAAGTAGGGGATCCAGTATTACAATCAAATATAAATTAGCTTTGGAGACTTAAGATCAAATAAGGCAGAAGGGATGGAAAACATTCTATCGGAATTTGTAAAATCATTGGGGGAATTGGCAACAAAACGAGTATTCACATTGATGCGTAGAATGTATGAGTCTGGCGACATACCACCTGATTTTCGGTAAAATACCATTTACACAATTGCGAAGACTGCAAGAGCTGACAATGAGAGCATTATCGCACAATCAGCTTAACAGCTCATGCATCCAAATTGCTGACAAGAATAATATATAGGAGAATGGAAAAGAAAATTAAGTATCTACATCTACATCTACATTTATACTCCGCAAGCCACCCAACGGTGTGTGGCGGAGGGCACTTTACGTGCCACTGTCATTACCTCCCTTTCCTGTTCCAGTCGCGTATGGTTCGCGGGAAGAACGACTGTCTGAAAGCCTCCGTGCGCGCTCTAATCTCTCTAATTTTACATTCGTGATCTCCTCGGGAGGTATAAGTAGGGGGACGCAATATATTCGATACCTCATCCAGAAACGCACCCTCTCGAAACCTGGCGAGCAAGCTACACCGCGATGCAGAGCGCCTCTCTTGCAGAGTCTGCCACTTGAGTTTATTAAACATCTCCGTAACGCTATCACGGTTACCAAATAACCCTGTGACGAAACGCGCCGCTCTTCTTTGGATATTCTCTATCTCCTCTGTCAGACCGATCTGGTACGGATCCCACACTGATGAGCAATACTCAAGTATAGGTCGAACGAGTGTTTTGTAAGCCATCTCCTTTGTTGATGGACTACATTTTCTAAGCACTCTCCCAATGAATCTCAACCTGGCACCCGCCTTACCAACAATTAATTTTATATGATCATTCCACTTCAAATCGTTCCGCGCGCATACTCCCAGATATTTTACAGAAGTAACTGCTCCCAGTGTTTGTTCCGCTATCATATAATCATACAATAAAGGATCCTTCTTTCTATGTATTCGCAATACATTACATTTGTCTATGTTAAGGGTCAGTTGCCACTCCCTGCACCAAGTGCCTATCCGCTGCAGATCTTCCTGCATTTCGCTACAATTTTCTAATGCTGCAACTTCTCTGTATACTACAGCATCATCCGCAAAAAGCCTCATGGAACTTCCGACACTATCTACTAGGTCATTTACATATATTGCGAAAAGCAATGGTCCCATAACACTCCCCTGTGGCACGCCAGAGGTTACTTTAACGTCTGTAGACGTCTCTCCATTGATAACAACATGCTGTGTTCTGTTTGCTAAAAACTCTTCAATCCAGCCACACAGCTGGTCTGATATTCCGTAGGCTCTTACTTCGTTTATCAGGCGACAGTGCGGAACTGTATCGAACGCCTTCCGGAAGTCAAGAAAAATAGCATCTACCTGGGAGCCTGTATCTAATATTTTCTGGGTCTCATGACCAAATAAAGCGAGTTGGGTCTCACACGATCGCTGTTCCCGGAATCCATGTTGATTCCTACATAGTAGATTCTGGGTTTCCAAAAACAACATGATACTCGAGCAAAAAACATGTTCTAAAATTCTACAACAGATCGACATCAGAGATATAGGTCTATAGTTTTGCGCATCTGCTCGACGACCCTTCTTGAAGACTGGGACTATCTGTGCTCTTTTCCAATCATTTGGAACCCTTCGTTCCTCTAGAGATTTGCGGTACACGGCTGTTAGAAGGGGGGCAAGTTCTTTCGCGTACTCTGTGTAGAATCGAATTGGTATCCCGTCAGGTCCAGTGGACTTTCCTCTATTGAGTGATTCCAGTTGCTTTTCTATTCCTTGGACACTTATTTCGATGTCAGCCATTTTTTCGTTTGTGCGAGGATTTAGAGAAGGAACTGCAGTGTGGTCTTCCTCTGTGAAACAGCTTTGGAAAAAGGTGATTAGTATTTCAGCTTTACGCGTGTCATCCTCTATTTCAATGCCATCATCATCCCGTAGTGTCTGGATATGCTGTTTCGAGCCACTTACTGATTTAACGTAAGACCAGAACTTCCTAGGATTTTCTGTCAAGTCGGTACATAGAATTTTACTTTCGAATTCACTGAACGCTTCACGCATAGCCCTCCTTACGCTAACTTTGACATCGTTTAGCTTCTGTTTGTCTGAGAGGTTTTGGCTGCGTTTAAACTTGGAGTGGAGCTCTCTTTGCTTTCGCAGTAGTTTCCTAACTTTGTTGTTGTACCACGGTGGGTTTTTCCCGTCCCTCACAGTTTTACTCGGCACGTACCTGTCTAAAACGCATTTTACGATTGCCTTGAACTTTTTCCATAAACACTCAACATTGTCAGTGTCGGAACAGAAATTTTCGTTTTGATCTGTTAGGTAGTCTGAAATCTGCCTTCTATTACTCTTGCTAAAGAGATAAACCTTCCTCCCTTTTTTTATATTCCTATTAACTTCCATATTCAGGGATGCTGCAACGGCCTTATGATCACTGATTCCCTGTTCTGTACATACAGAGTCGAAAAGTTCGGGTCTGCTTGTTATCAGTAGGTCCAAGATGTTATCTGCACGAGTCGGTTCTCTGTTTAATTGCTCGAGGTAATTTTCGGATAGTGCACTCAGTATAATGTCACTCGATGCTCTGTCCCTACCACCCGTCCTAAACATCTGAGTGTCCCAGTCTATATCTGGTATATTGAAATCTCCACCTAAGACTATAACATGCTGAGAAAACTTATGTGAAATGTATTCCAAATTTTCTCTCAGTTGTTCTGCCACTAATGCTGCTGAGTCGGGAGGTCGGTAAAACGAGCCAATTATTAACCTAGTTCGGTTGTTGAGTGTAACCTCCACCCATAATAATTCACAGGAACTATCCACTTCTACTTCAGTACAGGATAAACTACTACTAACAGCGACGAACACTCCACCACCGGTTGCATGCAATCTATCCTTTCTAAACACCGTCTGTACCTTTGTAAAAATTTCGGCAGAATTTATCTCTGACTTAAGCCAGCTTTCTGTACCTATAACGATTTCAGCTTCGGTGCTTTCTATCAGCGCTTGAAGTTCTGGTACTTTACCAACGCAGCTTCGACAGTTGACGATTACAATACCAATTGCTGCTTGGTCCCCGCATGTTCTGACTTTGCCCCGCACCCGTTGAGGCTGTTGCCCTTTCTGTACTTGCCCAAGGCCATCTAACCTAAAAAACCGCCCAGCCCACGCCACACAACCCCTGCTACCCGTGTAGCCGCTTGTTGCGTGTAGTGGACTCCTGACATATCCAGCGGAACCCGAAACCCCACCACCCTATGGCGCAAGTCGAGGAATCTGCAGCCCACACGGTCGCAGAACCCTCTCAGCCTCTGATTCAGACCCTCCACTCGGCTCTGTACCAAAGGTCCGCAGTCAGTCCTGTCGACGGTGCTGCAGATGGTGAGCTCTGCTTTCATCCCGCTGGCGAGACTGGCAGTCTTCACCAAATCAGATAGCCGCCGGAAGCCAGAGAGGATTTCCTCCGATCCATAGCGACACACATCATTGGTGCCGACATGAGCGACCACCTGCTAGATGACGTTCAGTTTAGCTTTAGAAAAGGTAAAGCCACCAGAGAAGCAGTTCTGACGTTGTGGTTGATAATGGAAGCAAGACTAAAGAAAAATAAAGACACGTTCACAAGATTTGTCGACCTGGAAAAAGCATTCGACAATTTAAAATGATACAAAAGGCTCTAAATTGTGAGGAAAATCAGTGTAAGCTATAAAGAGAGACGGGTAATATACAATATGTATAACAGCCAAGAGCGAATAATAAGACTGGACGACGAACAACGAAGAGCTCGGATTAAAATGGGTATAAGACAGGGATGTAGTCTTTCGTCCCTACTGTTCAATCAGTACATCGAAGAAGCAATAATGGAAATAAAATAAAGGTTCATGAGTGGAATTGATATTCAAGTACAAAGGATTCGCTGATGACATTGCTATCCTGAGTGAAAGTGAAGAAGAATTACATAATCTTCTCAATGGAATAAACAATCTGATGAGTACAGAAAATGGATTGAGATTAAATAGAAGGAAGACAAAAGTAATGAGGAGTAGCAGAAATAAGAACAGTGAGAAACTGAACATTAGGATTGATGATCACGAAGTAGATGAAGTTAATGAATTCTGCTACCTAGACAACAAAAGAACCAATGACGAAAGGAGCAAGGAGGACATCAAAAGCAGACTAGCACTGGCAAAAAGGGCATTCCTGCTCAAGAAAAATCTACTAGTATCAAACATAGGCCTTAATTTGAGGAAGAAATTTCGGAGAATGTACGTTTGGAGCACAGCATTGTATGGTAGTGGAACATGGACTGTGGGAAAACGTGAACAGATGAGAAAGGAATATGTGGAAAACACTGGCAAGGAGAAGGGACAGGATGATAGTAAATCTGTTAAGACATCAGTGAATGACTTCCATGGCATTAGAGGGAACTGTAGAGGGCAAAAACTGTAGAAGAAGGCAGAGATTGGAATATAGCCAGCAAATAACTGAGGACGTAGGTTGCAAGTGCTACTGGGAGATGAAGAAGTTGGCACAGGAGAGGAATTCGTAGAGGGCTGCATCAAACTAGTCAGAAGACTGATGACCCAAAAAACAAATCACTATTCACTTCATTTTTAAAATACTGTGGCACAGATTTTCCTCTGTAGATATTCCGACATCTTATTCGTGGTTATCTTGGATCCTCGTTACGCACAGTACTTGATTAAAGTCGCACCACAAAAGAAACTCACACACAGAAGTCATGCATATCAAATTAAGTCAATTCCGGGATTGGTCGATGATTTGATGTATTTCATCAGTAACAGGTTTTGCGTTGCCTTTGTGGTGAAATCCGCAAAGAGAAAGACCATTTCATACTTCAGTTTACGTAGATAACACTTTGAGATTCAAATTCAAAGCGTGACATCAAGCGATTAATTGCAAGACCTAGAGAATCACTGGCATATGCTGCATAATCGAGCTTCTGTATGTCCGACACCGATAACATTCCATCCGAGAGTCCGTTATTGGAAATTTTCAGCCCATTGGCGGCAGACGAGGTGAGGATGGAAAGGAGGACGGAAATTTGCATTATTCCAACAGCTAAAGTGTAACAAAGAGAAGAAGAATTTAGGTTGAACTATTACAACTCAAAGGACGCACATACAAATTTACTACACTCTGTATAAACCCCTTCTTGCAGACTTTAAAATATGCACTACTGGCCATTAAAATTGCTATACCACGAAGATGACGTGCTACAGACGCGAAATTTAACCGATAGGAAGAAGATGCTGTGATATGCAAATGATTAGCTTTTCAGAGCATTCACACAAGGTTGGCGCCGGTAGCGACACCTACAACGTGCTGACATGAGGAAAGTTTCGCACCGATTTCTCATACACAAACAGCAGTTGACCGGCGTTGCCTGGTGAAACGTTGTTGTGATGCCTCGTGTAAGGAGGAGAAATGCGTACCATCACGTTTCCGACTTTGATAAAGGTCGGATTGTAGCCTATCGCGATTGCGGTTTATCGTATCGCGACATTGCTGCTCGCGTTGGTCGAGATCCAATGACTGTTAGCAGAATATGGAATCGGTGGGTTCAGGAGGGTAATACGGAACGCCGTGCTGGATCCCAACGGCCTCGTATCACTAGTAGTCGAGATGACAGGCATCTTATCCGCATGGCTGTAACGGATCGTGCAGCCACGTCTCGATCCCTGAGTCAACAGATGGGACGTTTGCAGGACAAGAACCGTCTCCACGGACAGTTCGACGACGTTTGCAGCAGCATGGACTATCAGCTCGGAGTATACGGCTGCGGTTACCCTTGACGCTGCATCACAGACAGGAGCGCCTGCGGTGGTGTACTCAACGACGAACCTGGGTGCACGAATGGCAAAACGCATGTTGCAGGTCCTGTACGGGCCTTTCTGGACACAGAAAACGTTCGACTGCTGCCCTGGCCAGCACATTCTCCAGATCTCTCACCAAGTGAAAACGTCTGGTCAATAGTGGCCGACCAACTGGCTCGTCACAACACGCCAGTCACTACTCTTGATGGACTGTGGTATCGTGTTGAAGCTGCATGGGCAGCTGTACCTGTACACGCCATCCATGCTCTGTTTGACTCAATGCCCAGGCGTATCAAGGCCGTTATTACGTCCAGAGGTGGTTGTTCTGGGAACTGATTTCTCAGGATCTATGCACCCAAATTGCGTGAAAATGTACTCACATATCAGTTCTAGTACAATATATTTGTCCAATGAATACCCGTTTATCATCTGCATTTCTTCTTGGTGTAACAATTTTGATGACCAGTAGTGTAATCATTAGTCTGTTGTCCTTAATCTTAGATGATTTATAGTTATTCATAACTAATAGATCACGTAGTGTCGCACATATAGACTACAGCAAAAAGAACTGCTGTATGCATTTTTACCTTAAGCTATAGTATCTCTGGTAGTCGGTGATAATATTATTTTTCATCGAATACAACACTATACGGAGAAAACTGCTTCATCTGGTACACAGACAGCCTTTATTCCACGTCGTAAGTACGTCGAACTCACGTTTACTGTCAAATGCCACGGAAAGTGGAGTAACGAACTCGTCAGTTAATAGAAATTTCTTTCCATATGTCAAAGAATAATATGTGGATCACATTATCTGCTTCTGAGGTGTTCACCCTGTATCACCACACGATACACAGTGGTGACGACGTACAACAACGATCAGTACACAACTGATGACAGGGTGATTACAAATTGTTGTGCACACTGGTGTATTCATGCGCTGACCGAAAACTCCAGTGAAACGATCGTTTGGCATTATTGCACGGGAGACCCCGTCTCTGGAAAGCATCGTTGCAATGGAACATGTCCAAGACATGAGCAACTTTTTTACTTATTCTGAAATTCTTTGCAGTCAACACGTGCATTTTCTGGAACGATCCTCGTCACTCTAGAATGAACGCGGGTTCGTAACCGGTCATGGTTTATATCAATGGTTGCCTATACACCAGCGGACGTACTTTTACTGCGTGGTTTCATACAAACATCTGTTGTGCGGCATTGCACCCAAAATAAAGAAACTGTTTGAGAGCATTTTCTTCTCTAACTAAGGGTAGCTGTGACTGATGAACTAAACAAGTTGACCACTGCAGCCCAATTGCATAAATTGAAACTAATCTCCTCATGCTACTGTTAACGTCTCTCAAATGTTCAAATGTGTGTGAAATCTTATGGGACTTAACTTCTAAGGTCATCAGTCCCTAAACTTACACCCTACATAACCTAAATTATCCTAAGGACAAATACACACACCCATGCCCGAGGGAGGACTCGAACCTCCGCCGGACCAGCAGCACAGTCCAGGACTCCAGCACCTCAGACCGCTCGGCTAATCCCGCGCGGCTTAACGTCTCTACTACAACCGTGTCTGCCAGACAGACTGTTAACAGCGCACATTGCATATATGAATCGCGCCCAAGAAGTAATCATATTTAAGGTTTGGCCAAAAAACAGGTAACACAAAAAAACATAATGCATTACAGTGTAGGAAAACAGCTGGCCTTAAAAACAGCATCCAGTCGTCAAGGAATGGATATATACGAATCCTGTATGGTTTTCAGGGGACTATCTTGTAGGCCTACCATTCTCCCTGCAAAATAGTGGCACCTTCAGGTGACGTTGATGGAGGTGGACAGCGATCACTATCATGTACACTCCTCTCCAAAGTGGACCACAAAAGCTCAATAATGTTGATACCTGGTGATTGCGGTTAGAAAAGATCATCCTCGTGCTCATAAAACCAATCCTGGGCGGTGCGAGCTGTGAGAATAGGGGCCCTGTCGTCTTGGAACACGGCCCCACTATTGGGAACAAACGTTCTATCATGGGATGAAGCTAATAATCCAAAATGGTCACATAATCATTGGCAGTAATGCGGCCTTGGAAAGTACCTACGGAACCCATGGAATACCCTCGTACGGCTGTCCAGATCATCAACGAACCACCGCCATCTTTCATTTTTGAGACGTAAACTCGGCCAGAAGTTGGAACCAGCGTAAAAGAATTACTTCTTCCATCACCCTATAGCCCAGGTTTTGCGGCTTCGGTACAACGTTTATCTGTTACGTTCATTTGTATCACTGATGACTGATTTTCGAATTCCAGCTCATCCTGCAATTTCCTGTTTCTCGAGCTTTCTTCGTGTAGCTTGTTGCTGAGTGAGACGTTCAGTTCTGCGCTGAATTTTGCAGCTATTGTCCTTTTATTTCTCATCGCAATCACCTTCGATGACCGACTGTCACTGTCAGTCAAGACATACGTTCGTCCATGTGGTGATTTAGCGGATGGTGTTCCTGCGCTTTCACTGTATGCGATTTAAATCTTCGATACGGTGCCTCTTGAAACATCAAACACTTCGACTTCCTTGGTTACGGCAGCAGCCACTAATGAGCGCCAACAGCTCGCCCACGTTTAAATTCACTTAGCTTCGACGTCACGCACTCTCGACCCTTTTGAGCACGACTGACACGGCAACGTGTTGAGGACATAGCGCAGGTGCCGCACGTGGTCAAGTTCAACAGCACAACCTACAGGCTTGGCTGACATCTACATTTACGTTCAGGCATGCACTTCTCGCAGTGTTTCCTTACTTTTGTCCACCCCCTGCAGCTCCATTTTTTCAGTCGGAGGGGTAGTAGTGACGGATACTCCCAAACAAGTTCCTCTGCTAAACTGTTTTCAATCTTTGATCAACGACCATTGTACTTCTTCCAGTAAACGCTGTTTCATATATTCGGTAACAGTGCAGTGGAACAACGAGATAACTTGCAGCTTTGGTCAAAAGTCATTACAGGTGACGAGGAGAGGTGTTATAGATACAACGCAGTTAACCAAACAACTTTCGAAGTAGGTGAAGACTACTTCATCTTCGTGACCAAATAGATGAGGAATATTTTGTAACAAAAAATTTTCGGCATGAAATAGTTAATCGACCATGAATTTATTCCCAGTGTACCACATTAAGCAGTTTTGTTACTTTACAGCGCTAAGATGGTTGCGTGAGGCACTGCAGAAAACTGCCTGGTTTGTGGTCATCAAAGGATGGCTCCTACAGCAACACAGCACTTCCGCTCACACGGCGTTGAGCGTCAGGCTGCGTTTGTTAAACAAATCATGACATTGGCTCCCCACACATCTTACTCGCTAAATATGATCTTGGTTACTTTTCCCTGTTCCCTACAATGAAAAGAGACCTGGAACAGCAGAATTTTGGAAATTTCGCCAAATATATGGTGATGAAGCAGACTTCCAATAGCACAATACTTGTTTTATTTTTTGGGACCATATTCATGTAAGTATGCCTAGTCAAACGGAGGGAACCAGATGGTCTGTTAGCACCGGCATAGCGGAACACGAACGCTATGTTCGATTGGGAGAGCATAACATAATGATCCCAGCAGAGTACCATCGCCTTTTCGGCCAGCATATAAAATTCCAGGAAACTAAAAAACTTGTGAGGCAGCCGTGGCATCCAAACGTAAAATACGATCTTGATCCAGCCTAAGATCGACAGAGTACGACTACGTGCTCCCAATATCCTGGCTGTCAGCTACCCCGGTACGACACGTCGCGAGTGGTCAGTGGACAATGACCACTCCTGACGTTGTTCCGACTGTCTGGACAAATTGCACAAATGGAACTGACGTCGTATTTCCGCGACTCACAGCACAAGCTAGTCACCTTTTGCAGTGTGCTACCAATCGTCAGCAACCTTTACATCCTCGAGTATACCCTCCTAATTTGTTCTAGAATTGGCCGATAACAACTTATAAAAATGACTGTGTTGGTCTCGGTCTCATGACACCGGCAGAGACACAAAAACAGTCTAAGTTATAAGAAAGCTTGATACAACATGTGTGAAATGGTTTTCTATTATTTTAAGAATGTGATGAGGCGGCAGTAAACCGAGGATTCCAATGACGTAAAACACGGGACGGCGTCTCTGCACGCAAGCTGTCTACCTGGCATTTCCACACCGGTGACGGACCAGTGATCAACTGATTCAAAAGAAGATAGTGTTTTGGGTGTTCAGGCCGCATCAATTAAGATAAAACACACCAGCTTTCGACAGCATTCACCGAATCAGGAGTTAGGACTTTTGGCTCCTCCCTTATATACACTCCTGGAAATGGAAAAAAGAACACATTGACACCGGTGTGTCAGACCCACCATACTTGCTCCGGACACTGCGAGAGGGCTGTACAAGCAATGATCACACGCACGGCACAGCGGACACACCAGGAACCGCGGTGTTGGCCGTCGAATGGCGCTAGCTGCGCAGCATTTGTGCACCGCCGCCGTCAGTGTCAGCCAGTTTGCCGTGGCATACGGAGCTCCATCGCAGTCTTTTAACACTGGTAGCATGCCGCGACAGCGTGGACGTGAACCGTATGTGCAGTTGACGGACTTTGAGCGAGGGCGTATAGTGGGCATGCGGGAGGCCGGGTGGACGTACCGCCGAATTGCTCAACACGTGGGGCGTGAGGTCTCCACAGTACATCGATGTTGTCGCCAGTGGTCGGCGGAAGGTGCACGTCCCCGTCGACCTGGGACCGGACCGCAGCGACGCACGGATGCACGCCAAGACCGTAGGATCCTACGCAGTGCCGTAGGGGACCGCACCGCCACTTCCCAGCAAATTAGGGACACTGTTGCTCCTGGGGTATCGGCGAGGACCATTCGCAATCGTCTCCATGAAGCTGGGCTACGGTCCCGCACACCGTTAGGCCGTCTTCCGCTCACGCCCCAACATCGTGCAGCCCGCCTCCAGTGGTGTCGCGACAGGCGTGAATGGAGGGACGAATGGAGACGTGTCGTCTTCAGCGATGAGAGTCGCTTCTGCCTTGGTGCTAATGATGGTCGTATGCGTGTTTGGCGCCGTGCAGGTGAGCGCCACAATCAGGACTGCATACGACCGAGGCATACAGGGCCAACACCCGGCATCATGGTGTGGGGAGCGATCTCCTACACTGGCCGTACACCACTGGTGATCGTCGAGGGGACACTGAATAGTGCACGGTACATCCAAACCGTCATCGAACCCATCGTTCTACCATTCCTAGACCGGCAAGGGAACTTGCTGTTCCAACAGGACAATGCACGTCCGCATGTATCCCGTGCCACCCAACGTGCTCTAGAAGGTGTAAGTCAACTACCCTGGCCAGCAAGATCTCCGGATCTGTCCCCCATTGAGCATGTTTGGGACTGGATGAAGCGTCGTCTCACGCGGTCTGCACGTCCAGCACGAACGCTGGTCCAACTGAGGCGCCAGGTGGAAATGGCATGGCAAGCCGTTCCACAGGACTACATCCAGCATCTCTACGATCGTCTCCATGGGAGAATGGCAGCCTGCATTGCTGCGAAAGGTGGATATACACTGTATTAGTGCCGACATTGTGCATGCTCTGTTGCCTGTGTCTATGTGCCTGTGGTTCTGTCAGTGTGATCATGTGATGTATCTGACCCCAGGAATGTGTCAATAAAGTTTCCCCTTCCTGGGACAATGATTTCACGGTGTTCTTATTTCAATTTCCAGGAGTGTACTTGAGGCAGCAACGTCCAGAACGTTCAAGACGTGGGCTCAATTTATAAGACGGCAAGCCTTCTGGCCCTCCCACACATTGTAGAAAGACCCGTCACGCCATTCAGTAGTCCATTATTACTTTCGATTCTGCATATAAGCAAATTGCTAAATCGGTGATCGGATGCTCCGTACTGCCATGTAAGGGAAATCATTTAAAACGGCGATGGACATCTTTTTTTTTTCTTTTTTAATAATTTCATCTTCCACCTTGGAACCACTGTGGAGGTTTCAGCTGCCAGCCATGAGCGTGGTCGGCGAGGGAGAAATCTGACGGATTCCCAGAAATGCGGTGATCCTGCACAGTAGCCAAACCGGCCAAGCTGTGAGCAGTGTGGGGGTGAGGGAGGTTACCGGCTATAGGACAGCCGTCGAAGACGGTCGCCCAAGGCCTTCTGATGTTAGCGGACGCCCTGGACACCGTTTTACGAGGGTGAATGCTGTTGCCCAAATAGGAGTGTTTCGAGAGAAAGGACGGAGGACAGACGCTGCATCGTCTGCTACGGATTTGCGAAAGCGGGCGCCACTGTGGCGCCTCGCTTAGGCCCTGTAGTCAGCATAGTCCGTCGGTGTGCCACACCCGAGAGGTTCCCGCGCAGACATCGCGCGGAGGCTGTGATTGAAAGGTTGGCCCTTATGTCAGCAGCAGTACAGATTTTCAGGAAGACCTGTCATTGGCAGATACAGCGACGTAATTTCGTAGTGGAAGATTTCGCGTCTTTGTTTAATAGCCATTGTTGGCAAAAAATTGTTGTTTGGCCATGGTTTGTTGGTCAGTAGTGCAGGGGAACAGAAGCTCTGGCAGAACTGTGGCGAAGGAAACACAAGAGAGCCCCCCTGACGTTCGCAGGAGTCGGTCTTTACCTGCTCTTTGATAATTTGTCAGAGAGTAGTTTGTTAGAGTCTTGCCTATCTGTTCACCCGGAAAAATAGTTTTGTGGTCGAGTTTTGGGCTCTCTACCTCGGATGCCGTCAGCCTCATTGCTACACACCTAGCCACGAATCGCGGGCGTTGTCCACATCTCGAAATCTGTAGTTTGCGGTAATATACGCTGCTGGGGGAAGTGGCAACAAAACGACTATTCACGTTGGTGTGTAGAATATATGAGTCTGGCGATATACCATCTGACTTTCGGAAAAGCATCATCCACACAATTCCGAAGACGGCAAGAGCTGACAAGTGCGAGAATTATCGCACAATCAGCTTAACAGCTCATGCATCGAAGCTGCTTACAAGAATAATATACAGAAGAATGGAAAAGAAGATTGAGAATGCGCTAGGTGACGATCAGTTTGGCTTTAGGAAAAGTAAAGGGACGAGAGAGGCAATTCTGACGTTACGGCTAATAATGGAAGCAAGGCTAAAGAACAATCAAGACACTTTCATAGGATTTGTCGACCTGGGAAAAGCGTTCGACAATATAAGATGGTGCAAGCTGTTCGAGATTCTGCAAAAAGTTGGGGTAAGCTATAGGGAGAGACGGGTCATATACAATATGTACAACAACCAAGAGGGAATAATAAGAATGGACGATCAAGAACGAAGTGCTCGTATTAAGAAGGGTGTAAGACAAGGCTGTAACCTTTCGCCCCTACTCTTCAATCTGTACATCGAGGAAGCAATGATGGAAATAAAAGAAAGGTTCAGGAGTGGAATTAAAATACAAGGTGAAAGGATATCCAATGATACGATTCGCTGATGACATTGCTATCCTGAGTGAAAGTGAAGAAGAATTAAATGATATGCTGAACGGAATGAACAGTGTAATGAAATGGCGCTGAGCACTATGGGACTTAACATCTTAGGTCATCAGTCCCCTAGAACTTAGAACTACTTAAACCTAACTAACTTAAGGACAACACACACATCCAAGCCCGAGGCAGGATTCGAACCTGCGACCGTTCCGGACTGCGCGCCTAGAACCGCGAGACCACCGCGGCCGGCAACAGTCTAATGAGTACACAGTATGGTTTGAGAGTAAATCGGAGAAAGACAAAGGTAATGAGAAGTAGTAGAAATGAGAACAGCGAGAAACTTAACATCAGGATTGATGGTCACGAAGTCAATGAAGTTAAGGAATTCTACTACCTAGGCAGTAAAATAACCAATGACGGACGGAGCAAGGAGGACATCAAAAGCAGACTCGCTATGGCAAAAAAGGCATTTCTGGCCAAGACAAGTCTACTAATATCAAATACCGGCCTTATTTTGAGGAAGAAATTTCTGAGGATGTACGTCTGGAGTACAGCATTGTATGGCAGTGAAACATGGACTGTGGGAAAAGCGGAACAGAAGAGAATCGAAGCATTTGAGATGTGGTGCTATAGACGAATGTTGAAAATTAGGTGGACTGATAAGGTAAGGAATGAGGAGGTTCTACGCAGAATCGGAGAGGAAAGGAATATGTGGAAAACACTGATAAGGAGAAGGGACAGGATGATAGGACATCTGCTAAAACATGAGGGAATGACTTCCATGGTACTAGAGGGAGCTGTAGAGGGCAAAAACTGTAGAGGAAGACAGAGATTGGAATACGTCAAGCAAATAATTGAGGACGTAGGTTGCAAGTGCACAGGAAAGGAATTCGTGGCGCAAACCAGTCAGTAGACTGATGACCAAAAAAAAAAAAAAAAAGCTGACAGGGAATCCATTAATCGGTTTCACCCCCCCCCCCCCCCCCCCTCATGCAGTAATCTTGTTTTCGCAGCAGATGCTCTTAGCACCACTTTCCTTTCATTGGCAGTAGGGTAGTGAAGTGTACGATCACTGACACATTAGCTTCGATTACAATCAATTTGCATCTTATTGTGGCCCCAGTCACATGTCGGTGATTCACATCAGCGTCTTCAGATAGGTCCCTTTTGGATTTTGCCGGTGCCTCTATCTATTTTTGTCTGTAAATTTGTCAGTAACTCGCGGTGCTTTTGATTCTCACACAGCTCATATTTCAATTTAATACCCTTTTTTGTCTTAGAGTCAATAAATCTTATTGTAGTACTCCAGGTTGAAATATCTCTGTTGAACTACACCATCCCCCTGCGTACCCGCTATCATTATTTTGAAGGGAAATAATAATCAGTTTCTTAACTAAATTTATCTTAAGTATAGCAAGCCCAAGATGGGTTGCATTAGCACCAAAGTGATTCAGCGTCTTTCCCAGCACATATTTGATCCGTGCCGTCGTCTTCACTCTGGTGCTGACTTGCATGTCAGTTTAGGACACATACACGCAACCACAGGCAAACTTCCAAAATGACGCATGTGCATTGAGGTAAGTTAAGTAGCCCACCACTAGTCCATCCACTGCAGGTGAGAAAACACTGTCAGACGAGCGAGGCCGTCGCCATATTTGAAACTAACGCCCCTGCCGAACAAGCAAGCACTGTCCTCTACTTATGTTCTCACTTCAAATCCCACCCCCAAGACCTACTAAAAGCGTACCCCTATACTCTGTTAAAATTACAGTACCATTATCAAATCCCAGCTCCTTCTTTTATGGTAGAATTCCAATACATCGTCAATTGCGTCAGTGTCCTTTATGGCCTCGAAGAATTTTACATGTCCACTCTCCAGGCAATGTTCTCCCACGGTCGACTCGTTCAAGTGTCCTTTTTATACGGCGTTCGTGTTCAGAAGAGCGTTCGGGCATTGTGCAGATGGTTTATCCTACGTAGGTACCGGGAATTTCGCAGGGAGTACTGTAACACCAGGCAATCCAAGACCAACATCGTCTGTAATGGGGTGTATCTTCCTCGAATCTTCGAAGTAGACAGAAAAACAGTTTCAACCTATACCATTCAAAAATATCATCAGTGGTAACAAGATAAACACAGAGGAGAAAACAGCCAAAGACAGACACAAAAAACAGAACAATCCAATGATCACAAGAATGTACAAAAAAAAAAGAAGAGGTTGAAAAATCAGCCAGTCAGTTGCAAATAAATTTTTATTAGCCCTTGACCTAGGTTTCGATATTTGTAAAAATCTTCTTCAGAATATATTTTTACAAATGTCGAAACATAGGTCAAGGGCTAATAAACCTTTATTTGCAACTGGTTGGCTGGGTTTTCAAACTCTTTAGGTTTACACAGTTGCTGTTTCGCAGCCATGTTTAACATTTCAAAGAAAGAATGTTACTCATCATGATGAAAGGGCCTATACTGAAAAAATATTAAATTGTATAGCAGAAAACCAAATAAGAGAACTAAAAGGTGACCCCACTCTAAGATTCTAAAGAGACATACAAAAAGTACTAAAAAACATCGCATCTACACTCTCATAAATTCAAATCGAAAGAACGACACAAAAGAACACCAGGGCACCCACATTCAGAAGTTTACCAAAGATACACAAACTAGATATTCCAATAAAACTGCGACTGATTTCACAACTGCAGTAGCATATTATCTGGCCAGACACATGCACAAAGTTTCTACAAAAACAACTACGCTTATACACGCAACATAAGCTTAGAATACACTAACAACCTAATCAACAAAATCAAAGATATCTATATTCAGAACACAGATACACTACTCTCATAAGACATAACATCAATGTACACCCACATACCACCTGAAAAAACAATCAAAATAATTGAAATACACCAGAAAAATATTATCCCACAAATAAAGGAATAAGAAATCTCAACTATTTTGGAAGTAGTTATGAGACAAAATTATTTCAGATTTAAAGATAAATTCTGCATCCAACAGGAAGTACTCCCAATGGGGTCACCCATAGGTGACCTGCTGGCCAAAATCTTCCTTAATCACCCGGAAAACAAAATTTCTGAAGAAATAATAAAACCAGAACAGTAAAAGGTAATATATTGCTACAGCTATGTTGATGACATAATTTTCTTGATATATGAAACACACGACTGGATACTACACATAGAACCTCAATACACTTGAACCTTGAAACTGAAAAGGACAAAAAATGAATTTCCTAGACATCAGAACAGAAAACAAACACCACAAACACCAGTTCTCAATATGCAGAAAACCTACATCAACCACGACACTTATTCACAACGAGGCAATTCACATGAGAACCCACAAGCAGATTAGCATCAAACATCTCATACATACACTGAACAGAATTCCAATGGACAAAGATAGCTACACACAAAAATTAAACATAATCAGACAGAAAGCCACAGAAAATGGGTGCAAAATAAACATAGTTGACAAACACACAAATACATTCGTGCACGCTCTCAGAGTGAAAACAAAATGGAACTGAATCAAAGTTTTCGACCGTCAAACCTGAACGAAGCATTAAACAAGCGAAAATCGGAAGCGCACCAAAAATGTAAATTTGTGCAGTGAAACGTGTGCCCAACCCTCAGAAACATTGTAAGACGCAGTATTCACAAATGAGAATAAGAAACGAGAGTAAACACCGTCAAAATACGAAACATAATCCATGAATAACCAACTATACCATGAACCATGGACCTTGTCGTTGGTGGGGAGGCTTGCGTGCCTCAGCGATACAGATGGCCGTACCGTAGGTGCAACCACAACTGAGGGGTATCTGTTGAGAGGCCAGACAAACATGTGGTTCCTGAAGAGGGGCAGCAGCCTTTTTAGTAGTTGCAGGGGCAACAGTCTGGATGATTGACTGATCTGGCCTTGTAACATTAACCAAAACGGCCTAGCTGTGCTGGTACTGCGAACGGCTGAAAGCAAGGGGAAAATACAGCCATAAATTTTCCCGAGGACATGCAGCTTTACTGTATGATTAAATGATGATGGCGTCCTCTTGGGAAAAATATTCCGGAGGTAAAATAGTCCCCCATTCGGATCTCCGGGCGGGGACTACTCAAGAGGATGTCGTTATCAGGAGAAAGAAAACTGGCGTTCTACGGATCGGAGCGTGGAATGTCAGATCCCTTAACCGGGCAGGTAGGTTAGAAAATTTAAAAAGGGAAATGGATAGGTTAAAGTTAGATGTAGTGGGAATTAGTGAAGTTCGGTGGCAGAAGGAACAAGACTTTTGGTCAGGTGATTACAGGGTTATAAATACAAAATCAAATAGGGGTAATGCAGGAGTAGGTTTAACAATGAATAAAAAAATAGGAGTGCAGGTTAGCTGCTACAAACAGCATAGTGAACGCATTATTGTGGCCAAGATAGACACGAAGCCCACGCCTACTACAGTAGTACAAGTTTATATGCCAACTAGCTCTGCAGATGATGAATAAATTGATGAAATGTATGACGAGATAAAAGAAATTATTCAGGTAGTGAAGGGAGACGAAAATTTAATAGTCATGGGTGACTGGAATTCGTCAGTAGGAAAAGGGAGAGAAGGGAACATAGTAGGTGAATATGGATTGGGGGGAAGAAATGCAAGAGGAAGCCGCCTTGTAGAATTTTGCACAGAGCATAACTTAATCATAGCTAACACTTGGTTCAAGAATCATAAAAGAAGGTTGTATACCTGGAAAAATCCTGGAGATACTAAAAGGTATCAGATAGATTATATAATGGTAAGACAGAGATTTAGAAACCAGGTTTTAAATTGTAAGACATTTCCAGGGGCAGATGTAGATTCTGACCACAATCTATTGGTTATGAACTGCAGATTGAAACTGAAGAAACTGCAAAAAGGTGGGAATTTAAGGAGATGGGACCTGGATAAACTGAAAAAACCAGAGGTTGTACAGAGTTTCAGGAAGAGCATAAGGGAACAATTGACAGGAATGGGGGAAAGAAATACATTAGAAGAAGAATGGGTAGCTCTGAGGGATGAAGTAGTGAAGGCAGCAGAGGATCAAGTAGGTGAAAAGACGAGGGCTAGTAGAAATCCTTGGGTAACAGAAGAAATATTGAATTTAATTGATGAAAGGAGAAAATATAAAAATGCAGTAAATGAAGCAGGCAAAAAGGAATACAAACGTCTCAAAAATGAGATCTACAGGAAGTGCAAAATGGCTAAGCAGGGATGGCTAGAGGACAAATGTAAAGATATAGAGGCTTGTCCCACTAGGGGTAAGATAGATACTGCCTACAGGATAATTAAAGAGACCTTTGGAGAGAGGAGAACCACTTGTATGAATATCAAGAGCTCAGATGGCAACCCAGTTCTAAGCAAAGAAGGGAAGGCAGAAAGGTGGAAGGAGTATATAGAGGGTTTATACAAGGGCGATGTACTTGAGGACAATATTATGGAAATGGAAGAGGATGTAGATGAAGATGAAATGGGAGATAAGATACTGCATGAAGAGTTTGACAGAGCACTGAGAGACCTGAGTCGAAACAAGGTCCCGGGAGTAGACAACATTCCATTAGAACTACTGATGGCCTTGGGAGAACCAGTCATGACAAAACTCTACCATCTGGTGAACAAGATGTATGAGACAGGCGAAATACCCTCAGACTTCAAGAAAAATATAATAATTCCAATCCCAAAGAAAGCAGGTGTTGACAGATGTGAAAATTACAGAACTATCAGTTTAATAAGTCACAGCTGCAAAATACTAACGCGAATTCTTTACAGACGAATGGAAAAACTGGTAGAAGCGGACCTCGGGGAAGATCAGTTTGGATTCCGTAGAAATGTTGGAACACGTGAGGCAATACTAACCTTACGACTTATCTTAGAAGAAAGATTAAGAAAAGGCAAACCTACGTTTCTAGCATTTGTAGACTTAGAGAAAGCTTTTGACAACGTTAACTGGAATACTCTCTTTCAAATTCTGAAGGTGTCAGGGGTAAAATACAGGGAGCGAAAGGCTATTTACAATTTGTACAGAAACCAGATGGCAGTTATAAGAGTCGAGGGGCATGAAAGGGAAGCAGTGGTTGGGAAAGGAGTGAGACAGGGTTGTAGCCTCTCCCCGATGTTATTCAATCTGTATATTGAGCAAGCAGTAAAGGAAACAAAAGAAAAATTCGGAGTAGGTATTAAAATTCATGGAGAAGAAGTAAAAACTTTGAGGTTCGCAGATGACATTGTAATTTTGTCAGAGACAGCAAAGGACTTGGAAGAGCAGTTGAACGGAATGGACAGTGTCGTGAAAGGAGGATATAAGATGAACATCAACAAAAGCAAAACGAGGATAATGGAATGTAGTCAAATTAAATCGGGTGATGCTGAGGGGATTAGATTAGGAAATGAGACACTTAAAGTAGTAAAGGAGTTTTGCTATTTAGGGAGTAAAATAACTGATGATGGTCGAAGTAGAGAGGATATTAAATGTAGACTGGCAATGGCAAGGAAATCGTTTCTGAAGAAGAGAAATTTGTTAACATCGAGTATAGATTTAAATGTCAGGAAGTCGTTTCTGAAAGTATTTGTATGGAGTGTAGCCATGTATGGAAGTGAAACATGGACGATAACCAGTTTGGACAAGAAGAGAATAGAAGCTTTCGAAATGTGATGCTACAGAAGAATGCTGAAGATAAGGTGGGTAGATCACGTAACTAATCAGGAGATATTGAACAGGATTGCGGGAGAAGAGAAGTTTGTGGCACAACTTGACTAGAAGAAGGGATCGGTTGGTAGGACATGTTTTGAGGCATCAAGGGATCACAAATTTAGCGTTTAAGGGCAGCGTGGAGGGTAAAAATCGTAGAGGGAGACCAAGAGATGAATACACTAAGCAGATTCAGAAGGATGTAGGTTGCAGTAGGTACTGGGAGATGAAGAAGCTTGCACAGGATAGAGTAGCATGGAGAGCTGCATCAATTCAGTCTCAGGACTGAAGACCACAACAACAACACCAAATAGTTCTCCATGTATAGCCTTCATAAAAAAAAATTTTACCGTTGTCCACAGATCAGTAAAACTACACAAAACAGAAAAAAAAAAATGTTTTGGACACAAAAACAAACCTGACACAGTTCAAGACTAGCTAAGTACTACAGCAGCAAGGCCAAAACAGGCATATGCCTCTTACCGGAACATACATTTTAAAGACTGAATTATAAACAAAAATTGAATCTAGACAGTATCCTAATGACCCTCATGTATACACATGACATGGTGTACTGATTTTGACCTGTGGCTTATTTGGTTGGTAAAATAAAAGGTAAAGAGCAAAAAGTATATATAAATAACAATAACATCCAATGTAACATTCATCTTGACCGACACATGATCTGTATGTATATATTTCAGAAAAATAAAACAAAAATCCCACTGAGGATGCCACAACTGCAGTGAAACAAGTTTGGGTGTTAAATCAAAACAATAATTTATGTACAGTGTGATCAAAAGTCAGTATAAATTTGAAAACTTAATAAACCACGGAATAATGTAGATAGAGAGGTAAAAATTGACACACATGCTTGGAATGACATGGGGTTTTATTAGAACAAAAAAAACAGAGCTCACAAAATGTCCGACAGATGGCGCTGGACAGCAAAACGTCAGTAACTGCTACCGTGACGGGTGAGAGGTACGCCGATATGTTACAGAATCGCATCATCCCCAGCCTAGCTGATAAACGCCTGCTGGAATGTACGATGTTTATGCAGGATGGCGCTCCACGGTATATTGCTAGACGCGTGAAAGATCTCTTGCGCGCGTCGTTTGGTGATGATCGTGTGCTCAGCCGCCACTTTCGTCATGCTTGGCCTCCCAGGTCCGTACGATTATTGGCTTTGGGGTTACCTGAAGTCGCAAGTGTATCGTGAGCGACCGACATCTCTAGGGATGCTGAAAGACAACATCCGACGCAAATGCCTCACTTTAACTCCGGACATGCTTTACAGTGCTGTTTACAACATTATTCCGCGACTACAGCTATTGTTGAGGAATGATGGTTGACATATTCCTGTAAAGAGCATCATCTTTGCTTTGTCTTACTTTTTTATGCTAATTATTGCTATTCTGATCAGATGAAGCGCCATCTGTCGGACAATTCGGAACTTTTCTATTTTTTTTATCTAATAAAACCTCATATTATTCCAAGCATTTGTGTCAATTTGTACCTCTCTATCTACATTATTCCATGATTTATTCAGTTTTCAAATTTATGTTGACTTTTTGATCACCCGGTATTTGTCAAAGAGGCGGACCCAGCTGAGCTCAGAACTCCAGTATGATAACAATAAACTCAGTGTTCATGTAAACCTTGCATGATTTGGAAAAGAGCCTTACCATAATTTTATTATGTTAATGGGGAATTACGTGCAGAAACAGTAGGAGTTTGGATGGGACACGATTACAGACTTAAATAGTTTAACACGTGTGCCGTGGGTGCAAGCTTTTCAAATGGTTTAAATGGCTCTAAGTACTATGGGACTTAACATCTGAGGTGATCAGTCCCCTAGACTTAGAACTACTTAAACCTAACAAACCTAAGGACGTCACACACATCCATGCCTGAGGCAGGATTCGAACCTGGGACCGTAACAGCAGCGCGGTTCCGGACTGAAGCGCCTAGAAGCGCTCGGCTACAGCGGCTGGCGCAAACTTTTCCGCTAGTGTTTTCATAAACTTTGAGTCAGATGCCTATGAATTCAGACAGCAAACTAATCAAGAAACAAACTTTTCATAGTGAAAACTTGGTCCGACTAATACCTCATATAGGCAACGTGAAATATTGAAGTATACTATTCTCTGATAGGTGACGGACTAGAGGAAGTACACTACTAATAATTAACTTCTGGTAGATGACGGATGTAGGAGAGACGCTAGTAATAACGTTGGTAGCCTGAGTAGCATTTACGTCGTTTCGGCTGCAGTGGTGGGAGGTAGTGGTTCCGGTCCCGTCAGGCAAGAAGCAGCCACACTTCTGGCGAGCAGACTCCAGGGGGCGTTGCCGTCGTAGTGGACGATGGGTGAGGGGGAGATAGCGGGGAGGGTTGGTACAACCAGCTACTCTGTATGCCGGCGCCGGCTCGCAGAGCCACGGCCTAACTTTGTCTCACAGCCAAAGTCGTGTCCTGCTGGCACGGCCGCACGTGCCTCCACACCCAACCGCTTGTCGCTTCCTCAACGCCACGTACCAACAACCGACTCTCACACACAGACTAGGAATATACAATGAAGAGCCAAAGAAATTGGTACACCTGCTTAGTGTCGTGTAGGGCCCCCACGTGCACGCGGAAGTGCCGCAACACGACGTGGCATGGACTCGACTAATCTCTGAAGCAGTGCTGGAGGGAAATGGCACCATGAATCCTGCAGGGTTGTCCATAAAACGGTAAGAGTACGAGGGGGTGGAGATCTCTTCTGAACAGCACATTGCAAGGCATCCCAGATATGCTCAATAAAGTTCATTTCTGGGGAGTTTGGTGGCTAGCGGTAGTTTTTAAACTCAGAGGAGTGTTCCTGTAGCTGCTCTGTAGCAATTCTGGACGTGTGAGGTGTCGCATTATCATGCTGGAATTGCCCAAGTCCTTCGGAATGCGCAAGAGACATGAATGGATGCAGGTGATCAGGAAGGATGCTTAAGTACGTGTCACCTGCCAGAGAGGTATCTAGACGTATCAGTGGTCCCAGGTCACCCCAACTGCACGCGCCCCACCATTAAAGAGCTTCAACCATCTTGAACAGTCTGGGCGCCCGGTGTGGCCGAGCGGTTCTAGGCACTTCAGTCTGGAACCGCGCGACCACTACGGTCGCAGGTCCGAATCCTGCCTCGGACATGCATGTGTTTGATGTCCTTAGGTTAGTTAGGTTTAAGTAGTTCTAAGTTCTAGGGAACTGATGACCTTAGATGTTAAGTCCCATAGTGCTCAGAGCCATTTGAACCATTTTTTGAACCATAATATTCGTACCTTACGTACTGCACGTGCTAACGTTCCACGTCTATCATTTCTTGAACAGTCTCCTGCTGACATGCAGGATTCATGAGGTTGTCCCCATACCCGTACATGCCCATCCGCTCGATACAATTTAAAACGAGAGTCGTCCAACCACGCAACATGTTTCCAGTCATCAACAGTCCAGGGTCGATGTTGACGGGCCCAGGTGAGGTGTAAAGATTCGTGTCGTGCAGTCGTCAAGGATACAAAAGCGGACCTTCGGTTCCGAAAGCCTATATTGATGATGTTTTGTTGAATAGTTCGCACGCTGACACTTATTGATGACCCACATTGAAATCTGCAGCAATTTGCGGAAGGATTACACTTCTGTCAAGTTGAACGATTCTCTGCAGTCGTCCTTGGTCCCGTTTTTGCAGGATCTTTTTCCGACCGCAGCGATGTCGGAGATTTGATGTTTTACCGGATTCCTGACATTCACGGAACACTCGTGAAATGGTCGTACAGGAAAATGCCCACTTCATCGCTACCTCGGAGAGGCTGTGTCCCATCGCTCGTGCGACAACCATAACACCACATTCAAACTCACTTAAATCTTGATAATCCGCCGTTGCAGCAGCAGTAACCAATGTAACAACTGCGCCAGACACTTGTCGTCTTGCATAGGCGTTTCTGACCGCAGCACCGTCTTCTGCCCCTTTACATAGCTCTGTATTTGAATACGTATGCCTATACCAACTTCTTTCGAGGTTCAGTGTACATTGCTTCATACGTAACAGATACTATTATATTGCCAACGTCCATGACATCATCAACAAAACCGAATAAGAAAGTATATTCATTTGTGTGTGTCTTACAGTGAATTTAAGTTTTTCATGTTTCGATTATATATATATCCCATGATGTACATGAACTCAGGTACTGAACAATGCTGAAAGAAGTGAGTAAAATGAAGAGCAAATTATAGAGAAATAGGTATGAAGGAAGGCCATGCCTGTATCAAACGAAGCACATTATTGAAATTCTTCAAAGCCTGATCTGTTATAGATAGCTGCCGTATTTTCTGATACGCTTGTTGGATGGGTAGTTGCTTTGCTATTGACAAAGCTATATTTTCTAGTGTATGCAATAGCATTACCCTTAGAACAAAAGGTGTCAAGGACATGATGACAGTACTATTCGTTTTTTGGATACACTAGTTTTCTTCTGCTTGATGTATCACGGTTTTCACTGTGTGTATGGTATTTAGCTTCAATTTTGTAACCAGAGGTTCTGCAGTTGTGCTCCTCTTGTGGTAACGTATCTGTTTTTGAGACTGTTGGTTATTTTTCTTTGTGCTACATCAAAGGTATTAGTAATTGCGAATATGGGCAACCACCAACTGTTTAATGGAGTGACGACAATGAAAATTTGTGCCGGACCGGGACACGAAACCGGATTTCCCGATTATCATGAACGGTAGACTTACCATTAGGTTATTCTAGCGCAGCTCACGGCCAGACCTAAAACTTCCATATGTCGTCGGAGAAACTTGAAACACGATGGCCCCGTGTCGGCGGATAAATAAAATACTTCAGTGCTGTGTTATTCGGAATTACGCTGCAGTGTGCCTTATTGCATCGTAATTCGGAATAACACAGGCACTGCAGTATCGTAGTTTGACATGTTCTGTGCTCGGTGGAGCAGCAACACCTATGGTTGGCTATGGTGGTGGCAGTCAATGCAAGGCTCTCTTAAAGCCATGTAGGGGCCTCTGGGGACACAGAGTATGGGGCCACTGGGCAAAGGATATGGAGCCCTTGAAAAATATCGAATGGAAACATCACAATGATGGACATTGGTTTAATGACTTTATTGGGTAGCCTTATACAGGTGATTAGTTTCGAAAATTGGACTTACATTTAAATTAACGGTTTCTTTCAAGATATCCAAAATTCAAAATCTTCAGTGATGTCCTCAACGCCCAATTTTTAAGGCTGTCACTTTCTACGTACGTGACTGGCACGCAGAGTATGGGGCCCTGCAGCAAAAAAAGTTTGTTTTGAATAAACAGATCAGAATATACGTTTGTTTATGACTTTATTGGTTATTATTTGTAGCATTATACAAATCAAATAAAAGTGAGTACTGCTTTGCAAATTGGACTTCAGTTGATGTTAATGGTTTCTATGGAGACTTACGATGTATAAAATCTTCAACACTGACGGTAAAAAATATGAGTACACTAATTTAAAAGCTTACAATTACTCAAAATTTATTGTTGCAACAGTGCATATGAAGTACATGAAATGATTACATCTCTACATCTACATGGATGCTATGCAAGTCACATTAAAGTGCCTGGCAGAGGGTTCATCGAACCACCTTCAAAATTCTCCATTATTCCAACCTCGTATAGCACGCGGGAAGAACGAACACCTATATCTTTCCGTACGAGCTCTGATTTCCCTTATTTTATCGTGGTGATCGTTTCTCCCTATGTAGGTCGGTGTCAACAAAATATTTTCACATTTGAAGGAGAAAGTTGTCATCTTAATTCTGTGAGAAGATTCCTCCGCAACAAGAAACAACTTTGCTTTAATCATGTCCATCCCACATCCTGTATCATTTCAGAGACACTTTCTCGCCTACTTCGCAATAATACAAAATGTGCTGCCCTTCTTTGAACTTTTTCGATATTCTTCATTAGTCCTATCTGGCAAGGATCCCACACCGAGCAGCAGTATTCTAAAAGAGGACAACAAGCGTAGTGTAGGCAATCTCCTTAGTAGATCTGTTACATTTTCCAGGTGTCCTGCCAATAAAACGCAGTGTTTGGTTAGCCTTCCCCACAACACAGTGTGCTCCCTGCTGCCGTTGGATAAGCAGCTGCAGCAGCAAGTCGTATACTCCTAGCTCACTCATTTGTTACATAGTTTAATTCTTAATTTCTTTGCGTGTTTTTGGTACTTGCATTGTTTAATTCATAAATTTCGGGCGTATTATAGTATTTGAGAGTTGTAGCATCGCGTTTTAGTACCTGAATAGTGTAAAATCGCGTAGTCTCCTTTCGCCGCCGAGCAGTGTGTCAGCAGTGCGCAAGTAGCAGCATTACTGCATTTACTAGGCAATCTTGTATTTTAATAACCGTTTAAATTTTGTGTCGATTTGTTTGCGCTCTCTGTAGATTAGTTCAGACGTTCTTTGCACAACAGTTTTTAGCATGGATAGGGACTGCAACTGCTGTCTTCGGATGCAGGCTGAGTTGGCATCCCTTCGCGCCCAGCTTCAGGCAGTGTTGGCTTCGGTCACACAGCTTGCTGTTGCCAATGGGCATCACTGTGGGGGTCTGGATGGGGGTTTGTCGGGGATGGCCAGCTCGTCCCACGCATCCCCCGATCGGACTACGACTGTGGTTGCCCGGGATACTGCCCGCATTGAGGCTGATCCCTCACCTGTGGTAGAGTGGGAGATCGTCTCAAGGTGTGGCAGGGGGTGAAAGACATTCCGGAGGGCTGAACGGAAGGCCTCTCCAGTTTGTCTGACGAACCGGTTTCAGGCTCTGTCTCAGGCTGATACTGATCTTCGGCCTGACATGGCTGCTTGTCCTGTTCCAGAGGTTGCCCCTCAGTCTGCAAGATCCAGGCGGTCGCAGAGGGTGGGCTTACTGGTAGTTGGGAGCTCCAACGTCAGGCGCGTAATGGGGCCCCTTAGGGATATGGCAGCAAGAGAGGGGAAGAAAACCAACATCTTGGACCTACTGATAACAAACAGACCCGAACTTTTCGACTCTGTATGTGCAGAACAGGGAATCAGTGATCATAAGGCCGTTGCAGCATCCCTGAATATGGAATTAATAGGAATATAAAAAAAAGGGAGGAAGAGTAATAGAAGGCAGATTTCAGACTACCTAACAGATCAAAACGAAAATTTCTGTTCCGACACTGACAATGTTAAGTGTTTATGGAAAAAGTTCAAGGCAGTCGTAAAATGCGTTTTAGACAGGTACGTGCCGAGTAAAACTGTGAGGGACGGGAAAATCTCACCGTGGTACAACAACAAAGTTAGGAAACTACTGCGAAAGCAAAGAGAGCTTCACTCCAAGTTTAAACACAGACAAAACCTCTCAGACAAACAGAAGCTAAACGATGTCAAAGTTAGCGTAAGGAGGGCTATGCGTGAAGCGTTCAGTGAATTCGAAAGTAAAATTCTATGTACCGACTTGACAGAAAATCCTCGGAAGTTCTGGTCTTACGTTAAATCAGTAAGTGGCTCGAAACAGCATATCCAGACACTCCGGGATGATGATGGCATTGAAGCAGAGGATGACACGCATAAAGCTGAAATACTAAACACTTTTTTCCAAAGCTGTTCCACAGAGGAAGACCGCACTGCAGTTCCTTCTCTAAATCCTCGCACAAATGAAAAAATGACTGACATCGAAATAAGTGTCCAAGGAATAGAAAAGCAACTGGAATCACTCAACAGAAGAAAGTCCACTGGACCTGACGGGATACCAATTCGATTCTACAGAGTACGCGAAAGAACTTGCCCCCCCCCTTCTAACAGCCGTGTACCGCAAGTCTCTAGAGGAACGGAAGGTTCCAAATGATTGGAAAAGAGCACAGGTAGTCCCAGTCTTCAAGAAGGGTCGTCGAGCAGATGCGCAAAACTATAGACCTATATCTCTTACGTCGATCTCTTGTAGAATTTTAGAACATGTTTTTTGCTCGCGTATCATGTCATTTCTGGAAACCCAGAATCTACTATGTAGGAATCAACATGGATTCCGGAAACAGCGATCGTGTGAGACCCAATTCGCCTTATTTGTTCATGAGACCCAGAAAATATTAGATACAGGCTCCCAGGTAGATGCTATTTTTCTTGACTTCCGGAAGGCGTTCGATACAGTTCCGCACTGTCACCTGATAAACAAAGAAAGAGCCTACGGAATATCAGACCAGCTGTGTAGCTGGATTGAAGAGTTTTTAGCAAACAGAACACAGCATGTTGTTATCAATGGAGAGACGTCTACAGACGTTGAAGTAACCTCTGGCGTGCCACAGGGGAGTGTTATGGGACCATTGCTTTTCACAATATATATAAATGACCTAGTAGATAGTGTCGGAAGTTCCATGCGGCTTTTTGCGGATGATGCTGTAGTATACAGAGAAGTTGCAGCATTAGAAAATTGTAGCGAAATGCAGGAAGATCTGCAGCGGATAGGCACTTAGTGCAGGGAGTGGCAACTGACCCTTAACATAGACAAATGTAATGTATTGCGAATACATAGAAAGAAGGATCCTTTATTGTATGATTAGATGATAGCGGAACAAACACTGGTAGCAGTTACTTCTGTAAAATATCTTGGAGTATGCGTGCGGAACGATTTGAAGTGGAATGATCACATAAAATTAATTGTTGGTAAGGCGGGTACCAGGTTGAAATTCATTGGGAGAGTCCTTAGAAAATGTAGTCCATCAACAAAGGAGGTGGCTTACAAAACACTCGTTCGACCTATACTTGAGTATTGCTCATTAGTGTCGGATCCGTACCAGATCGGGTTGACGGAGGAGATAGAGAAGATCCAAAGAAGAGCGGCGCGTTTCGTCACAGGGTTATTTGGTAACCGTGATAGCGTTACGGGGATGTTTAACAAACTCAAGTGGCAGACTCTGCAAGAGAGGCGCTCTGCATCGCGGTGTAGCTTGCTCGCCAGGTTTCGAGAGGGTGCGTTTCTGGATGAGGTATCGAATATTTTGCTTCTCCCTACTTATACCTCCAGAGGAGATCACGAATGTAAAATTAGAGAGATTAGAGCGCGCACGGAGGCTTTCAGACAGTCGTTCTTCCCGCGAACCAAACGCGACTGGAACAGGAAAGGGAAGTAATGACAGTGGCACGTAAAGTGCCCTCCGCCACACACCGTTGGGTGGCTTGCGGAGTATAAATGTAGATGTAGATGAAACATTTTCTGTGTGTTCCTTCCAATTTAAGTTGTTCGTAATTGTACTTCCTAGGTATTTAGTTGAATTTACGGCCTCTGTATTTGACTGACTTATTGTGTAACCGAAGTTTAACGGATTCCTTTTAGCACTCATGTGGATGACCTCACAATTTTCGTTATTTAGGGTCAACTGCCAATTTTCGCACCATTCACATATCTTTTCTAAATCGTTTTGCAATTTGTTTTGATTTCCTGATGACTTTGTTAGTCAATAAAAGACAGAGTCATCTACAAAGAACCTAAGACGGCTGCTCAGATTGTCTCCCAAATCGTGTATATAGATAAGGCAAAGGGCCTATAACACTACCTTGGGGAACGCCTGAAATCACTTTGGTTTTACTCGACGGCTTTCCGTCAGTTACTACGAACTGTGACCTCTATGACAGGAAATCACAAATCCAGTCACATAACTGAGACGATATTCCATAAGAACGCTTGTGTACAAACCGCTTGTGTGGTACAGTGTCAAGAGCCTTCCGGGAATCCAGAAATACGGAATCCATCTGAAATCACTTGTCAATAGCACTCAACACTTCATGCGAATAAAGAGCTAGTTGTGTTTCACAAGAACGATGTTTTCTAAATCCGTGTTGACTGTGTGACAATAGACAGTTTTCTTCAAGGTAATTCATAATGTTTGAACACAATATATGTTCCAAAATCCTGGTGCATATCGACGTTAATGATATGGGTCTGTAATTTAGTTGATTACTCGTACCACCTTTCTTGAATATTGGTGTGATCTGTGCAACTCTCCAGTCTTTGGGTACGGATCTTTCGTCGAGCGAACGGTTGTATATGATTGTTAATTATGGAGCTAATGCATCAGCATACTCTGAAAGGAACTTAATTGGTATACAGTCTGGAACAGAAGATTGCTGTTATTAAGTGGTTTAAATTGCTTCACTGCTCCGAGGATATTTATTTCTACGTTACTCACGTTGGCAGCTGTTCTTAATTCGAATTCTGGAATATGTACTTCGTCTTCTTTTGTGAAGGAATTTTGGAAGGCTGTGTTTAGTAACTCTGCTTTGGCAGCACTGTCCTCGATAGTATCTAAATTGCTATCGAGCAGAGAAGGCACTGATTGTTTCTTGCCGCTAACATACTTCACATACGATCAGAATCTCTTTGAATTTTCTGCCAGGTTTCGAGACAAAGTCTCGTCGTGGGAACTACACTCCTGGAAATTGAAATAAGAACACCGTGAATTCATTGTCCCAGGAAGGGGAAACTTTATTGACACATTCCTGGGGTCAGATACATCACATGATCACACTGACAGAACCACAGGCACATAGACACAGGCAACAGAGCATGCACAATGTCGGCACTAGTACAGTGTATATCCACCTTTCGCAGCAATGCAGGCTGCTATTCTCCCATGGAGACGATCGTAGAGATGCTGGATGTAGTCCTGTGGAACGGCTTGCCATGCCATTTCCACCTGGCGCCTCAGTTGGACCAGCGTTCGTGCTGGACGTGCAGACCGCGTGAGACGACTCTTCATCCAGTCCCAAACATGCTCAATGGGGGACAGATCCGGAGATCTTGCTGGCCAGGGTAGTTGACTTACACCTTCTAGAGCACGTTGGGTGGCACGGGATACATGCGGACGTGCATTGTCCTGTTGGAACAGCACGTTCCCTTGCCGGTCTAGGAATGGTAGAACGATGGGTTCGATGACGGTTTGGATGTACCGTGCACTATTCAGTGTCCCCTCGACGATCACCAGTGGTGTACGGCCAGTGTAGGAGATCGCTCCCCACACCATGATGCCGGGTGTTGGCCCTGTGTGCCTCGGTCGTATGCAGTCCTGATTGTGGCGCTCACCTGCACGGCGCCAAACACGCATACGACCATCATTGGCACCAAGGCAGAAGCGACTCTCATCGCTGAAGACGACACGTCTCCATTCGTCCCTCCATTCACGCCTGTCGCGACACCACTGGAGGCGGGCTGCACGATGTTGGGGCGTGAGCGGATGACGGCCTAACGGTGTGCGGGACCGTAGCCCAGCTTCATGGAGACGGTTGCGAATGGTCCTCGCCGATACCCCAGGAGCAACAGTGTCCCTAATTTGCTGGGAAGTGGCGGTGCGGTCCCCTACGGCACTGCGTAGGATCCTACGGTCTTGGCGTGCATCCGTGCGTCGCTGCGGTCCGGTCCCAGGTCGACGGGCACGTGCACCTTCCGCCGACCACTGGCGACAACATCGATGTACTGTGGAGACCTCACGCCCCACGTGTTGAGCAATTCGGCGGTACGTCCACCCGGCCTCCCGCATGCCCACTATACGCCCTCGCTCAAAGTCCGTCAACTGCACATACGGTTCACGTCCACGCTGTCGCGGCATGCTACCAGTGTTAAAGACTGCGATGGAGCTCCGTATGCCACGGCAAACTGGCTGACACTGACGGCGGCGGTGCACAAATGCTGCGCAGCTAGCGCCATTCGACGGCCAACACCGCGGTCCCTGGTGTGTCCGCTGTGCCGTGCGTGTGATCATTGCTTGTACAGCCCTCTCGCAGTGTCCGGAGCAAGTATGGTGGGTCTGACACACCGGTGTCAATGTGTTCTTTTTTCCATTTCCAGGAGTGTATTATAAGCATCTCGCACTGAAGTCCGCGCTAAATTTCGAGCTTCTGTAAAAGATCGCCAATCTTGGGGATTTTGCGTCAGTTTAAATTTGGCACGTTTGTTTCGTTGTTTCTGCAACAGTGTTCTGACCCATTTTGCGTACCAAGGAAGATCAGCTCCGTCGTTTTTTAATTTATTTGGTATAAATCTCTCAATTGCTGCCGATAATATTTCTATGAATTCAAGCCACATCTGGTCTACACTTATATTATTAATTTGGAAGAAGTGGAGATTGTTCTCAGGAAGGAGTAAAGTGAATTTTTTCTGCTGTTTTAATAGGTATATTTTTCATTTATTTTTGGAGGATTTGGGGGTTACAATATTCAATCTCGCTACGACAACCCTGTGTTCACTAATCCCTGTATCCGTTTTGATGCTCACTATTAACTCAGGATTGTTTGTTGCTAAGAGGTCAAGTGTGCTTTCACAACAGTTTACTATCCACGTGGGCTCATGAACTAACTGCTCTAAATAATTTTCAGCGAATGCGTTTAGCACAATTTCGGTTGACGTCATATACATACTGCCAGAATTACACATATATTTTCGCCCACATATAGAGGATAAATTAAAGCCACAACCAACTATAATCGTATGAGTCGGGTACGTGTTTGATATCAAACTCAAGTTTTCTTTGAACCCGGTAAAAGGATCCACTTATTATTTGTTTCGGTTGCCAACAATGGCCTCTGTCCTTACTAACTCACAGGAACTATCTACTTCAATTTCGCGACAAGATAAACTACTTCCAAACAGCAACAAACACTCCACCGCCAACAGCGTTTAGCCTATCCTTCCGGAACGCCGTTAGGTTCTTCGCAAAAATATCGGGTGAGCTTCTCTCCAGCTATAGCCAGCTTTCAGCGCCTATAAGGATTTGAGGTTCAGTGCTATCTATCAGCACTTGGAGCTCTGGTACTTTCCCAACACAGCTGCGACAATTTACAAATGTTATACCAGTGGTTCCTGTATCTACGTTCTTCCTGTGTTCGGCCTGCACCCTTTGTGACTGAAGCCCTTCTTGTGTTTTCCCGAGACCCTCTAACCTAAAAAAAAAAAAAAAAAAAAAAAAAAAAAAAAAAAAAAAAAAAAAAAAAAAAAAAAAAAAAAAAAAAACGCCAAATCCACGCCACACAGCCCCTGCTACCCGTGTAGCCGCCCCCTGTGTATAGTGGACACCTGACCTATTCAGCAGAACCCGAAACCCAACCACCCTTTGGCGCAAGTAGAGGGATCTACACCCTACACGATCGAATAACCGTCTGAGCCTCTGATTCAGACCCAGAGGTCCGCAATCGGTCCTGTCGACTATGCTGAAAATGTTCAGTTATGCTTTCATCTTGCAAGCAAGACTGGCGGCTTTTATCACTTCTGTTAGCCACTCGAAACCAGAGAGAATCTCTTCTGATCCAAAGTGACACACATCATTGGTACCAATGTGAGCCACCACCTGCACGTGGCTGCACCCAGTGCTCTTCATGGCATCTGGGAGGACCCATTCCACATATGTAATGACTCCAGCCTGTATGCACAAGGAGTGCACATTGGTTTTCTTTCCCTTCTTGGCAGCCATATCCCTAAGGGGTCCCATATCGTGCCTAATGTTAGAGCTCCCAACGATCAATAATCCCACCCTCTGTTATTATCCGGATCTGGTTCAGCGACAGTGTCAGTCACAGACAGCACCTGGAACCTGTTTGTCAGACAAACCAGGGATGCCTCACTCGCAGCCGCCTGAGAAGTCTTTCACCACCTGCTACGACCCAGGGTGACCTCCCACTCGACCATAGGTGAGGGGTCAACCTCAGTGCGAGCAGTAACTGGGCTGGCCACTGGTAAGGACCAATCGGAAGACTCAGACATGCTGGACATCTGTTGCATCGCCACAGTGGTGTCCATCCACTGCAGCATCAAGCTGTGTATCCGAAGCCATCACGACCTGGAGCTTAGAGCGAAGTGTCACCAACTCGGTTCACATATGCACATAACAATCGCAGTCCCTGTCCATCCTAAGGACCGTGGAAAACTAAACTATGCAGGTAAATGGACTGTTTGCATGTGCTACGAAACTCTACTGTAGATACTGACAAAAATGCTGGAGATTAATATGCAGAGGTTCAAAAATCTAACTACTGAAGTACTCAGGTGAAACTAAATAATTCTCCCATGATTAGGAACTTGTAATTTATGGACCAATAGTACAAGCGGTACTGTGTTCCCAGATATCGACCCATGCTGAAGCACCCATGTTAGTACATGGTGTAGCCTCCATGGGCGGCAATGCAAGTGCCGACTCCAGCATGCGGTCGATCATATAGATGGCGACTATTGTCCTGGGACATGTTATTCTGCGCCTGCTCGACCTTTCCACTTACTTGAAGAGCATGTTTCACAGGCTGTGTATGGGCGAGCATTATCTTATTGGAATAACACACCACTTTTCTGCTGCAAGAACGCAAGAGAATGGTGTTACAATATTGTGCATGTACTGTGTGCTGGCTAGCGCCTCCTGCAGAAACAGCAAAGCTGAACGAGTGTCGTAGCTTATCGCATGCCAGACCACAAGGTCTGGGTTGGGGCTAGTGTTTCTTGGACAAATGCACTCTCCGAGACAGCGCTCACAAGGTCTATGTCGTACCTGCAAGCGACCATCACTTGCCTGCAGGCAGAATCTGCTTTCATTGTTGATGACCACTGTGCGCTGTGCCATCTTCCAAGTGATCCTCTGATAACATCAGTCAAGTCATGCATGTAGATACTGTGGCTAGTGGGCTAGTAGTTTATGTTAGTCCCACAGCTAATAACCGGTTCGCAACCGCTCGTGTTGACACGTTAGGGCTCTCAAGCCCTCTTATCTGTGCTGTGGTAGCTGTACTATCTGCCACTGCTGCCCTTACAATACGACGATCCTGGCAGGCATCTGAGCTGCGTGAAGTCCAGAACCGCGTCTATGTGTGTGAGAACGTTCGCATGACCACTGTTGAGAGCATCGTTGCATAACTGACTTAGTACGTCCAACTTGTGTGACAACTCTTCAAAAGAACCAACCCGCCACTCGGATGGTCCCAATTGGACCCCTTTCAAACTCTCTCAAGAAACATAAGTTGAGCGGTTGACTGGTTGGTTCACACGTTTGCACCACACTGAGCCTTCTGGCTGTGAACATTCCCTGTCAAAGGATAGACAAAAGTAACGGAGTGGTAGCTGTGTCACTACGCTATCTGTTGGGGGACGACATTGAAACCGTTATCAGTACATCTACTATTCCCCAGGTGGCATATGCCAATATCGGGTCAAAATCTAAGTTGTCTTTCCAGGTTACTAATTTTTTTCCAGAAGTGTATTACGTCCTCAAACTCCAATTGTGGAAGGATGTCATTTTCTCTGCACCTAAAAAAAGCACTCCGTCTTCAGGCCACGAGTGACCCACCAGGACCATCCGACCGCCGTGTTATACTCAGTGGAGGATGCAGATAGGAGGGGCGTGGTGTCAGCACACTGCTCTCCCGGTCGTAATGATGGTATTCTTGACCGAAGCCGCTACCATTCGATCGAGTAGCTCCTCAATTGGCATCACGAGGCTGAGTGCACCCCGAAAAATGGCAACAGCGCATGGCGGCCTGAATTGTCACCCATCCAAGTACCGACCACGCCCGACAGCGCTTAACTTCGGTGATCTCACGGGAACCGGTGTCTCCACTGCGGCAAGGCCGTTGCCATTTTCTCTACACCTGAATGACAAATTTGCAAGTCGTTCCAGTAATTAATTTTTTTTGTTCTCTTTAGTTGTGAAAATGAACGCTCTTCATTCCAATCGCTTACCATTAGACAAAGAAATATCCTGTTAGCAACTTCGATATTCGTGAAAGTTTCTTCTATTTTATTTGCCTTTTTAGAGAATGTAAGGCTGAAATACTCAATTCTGGAGATTTAAAAAAATGGTTCAAATGGCTCTGAGCACTATGCGACTTAACTTCTGAGGTCTAACCAACCTAAGGACAACACACACATCCATGCCCGAGGCAGGATTCGAACCTGCGACCGTAGCGGTCACGCGGTTCCAGACTGAAGCGCCTTTAACCGCACGGCCACACCGGCCGGCTCTGGAGATTCATTTGTAATGTTTTTCAAGTACTGTATATTATTTTCCGGATGTAATGCATCATTTCATTTTACGTTGGTTTCTTTCGGAATAATTTTTTCGCTAAACGAGTGACCTGTGTTATGAATAAGTCTCAGGGGCGAATTATGTCCGTTAAGTCAGGTGCTACAGTTAAACTTACAGAAAACAAGTGCAGTCTCATAGTACTCAAAAATAATCAGGAGCGTTGCATTCTGATCACTGAGAAGTAGGTATCGATGTATTTTTTATAACAAGCTGGCTTACTTAGGAAAATACCCCAAATAATTTAAGGTTTACACAAGGGATGAAGTTCTAAAAACTAACGAGTCCTCTAGAGGGAGTCTCTTTCTTTCTTTTTTAGTGAGTGGGACCGTTTAAATTTTGAAATTAATTTTTCGAAAGTGTGAGAAATTTTTGTTATTTGTTTTTCAATTCCAAAAACTCACTTAAAAAGCTTTTACTCAGGAGAAAGGAACTGAGTTTCGGAAATCGTCATCAGTCTGGGGACCCTGAGCTTGTGCCCCGTGTATCCCTAGGGTAGAGGCGGTACTGAGTCAGTGTGAGAGATTTTGTAAAACTCATAAGCACACGGCATTATCTGAAAGAGGTACACTGATAAGTGAAATATTCAAAGTACTTAAAGACCAAGAAACAAATCTGAGAACATTTGTTATACAGGAAAACCAATTGCGTAAAAATACTGGCTCATTTTACGGACATGAATTGCACAAAACTGTCCACAAGCCTATTTTGTATGGAAAGTACTGAGGAAGACGGAATTTGTGAAATGATTAGTGTTCTATAAAACATACAACAGTTGCTGTAATATATAACCTAGTTCTGTTACTTTACCACATACACTACACAAGTAATAAATGCTGTTCAGTACTTTACAGAAACGAGGAAGTGGTTATCTCAATAACCACAACAATTTTGTAGTAACAGTCACTGCATAGTGAAGGAAGTGCACATCACGTACCATCCATTGTCACTGAAGACTGATTAATATTATGAGTCATTACCTGCAGAATTCTCATTGCGAAATGTTAGTTGCTTCACCATTTAGCAAGCAACTCCACATTCATTGCTTTCCTGCTTCAACTTCAAAATATGATATTTCACATAGTCGAGCATTTGACATAGACTATTCGTAGTAAAGTGTTGAGTAGTATGTGATTGTAATGTTTTTGTCCAATGACAGGCGACAGTGATCTGGGCTAAACAGCAACTCTTTCATGAAGCTAATATGAACCGTATTGAAATGTGTGATTGTCCGTCATTAAATAAATTAGAGACTTTAAAAAAATCTGTTTTTGCAATGCACACAAGAAATAATGTAGCTCTTTTTAAAATGAATTTTTTAATTTTGTATTTCTTAAATAAACATAAATTGTTTGAATTTTAAAAGAATGCGCATAGTTTTATGTACACGCCCTTGCCCATCTGTTTTCATTAGGTTATGAACTTTAAGACTTTTGGTCATTACAGCTCAGTCAAGAAGATAATTTATTCTTAAGGAAAAGTACTGTTGGAGGTTTTGTTATCCCCTCACTATCCCCCAACTAACTAAGCTATAATGAATACACATTTTATTTAATCTAATAAGAAAGTGAAGTCTGCAGAAAAATGTAATTTCACAAAATATGCTGCACATACTGGTCGTCATAAATAGATGGCACCTGATTGTAGCTATTTCTGTAGACATATTGAAGATACGAGGGCTATCCACAAAGTACATTACGTTTTGGAATTAAAAATAAATAAAGTGTTGGAATTTTTTTTATTATGTGCAGATGAAAGCCACACTTAAATACTACTTTTATACATAGTTGCCATTTAAATTAAGGCACTTATCGTAGCGATGGACGAGCTTGGGAATTCCTTCGTCGTAAAATTCGGCCGCCTGCGCCTTCAACCACGTGGTTAATCAGTAACCCGGTAGAAATACGATTTTTGTGGATTTCCTGGAAAGAGGCACTACAATAAACTCTGAAAGGTATGGCCAAACTCTTCACAACCTCTGAAGAGCAATACAAAACAAGCGCAGGGGAAAGTTGGGCTCAAAGATCTTGCTGATTCACGACAACGCCCGGGCCCACACGGCAAATGCCACTCGTGAAGTTCTCGAATCTTTTAAGTGGGAGTTGTTTCCTCATCCGCAGTACAGTCCCGACTTGGCACCGAGCGACTTCCACTTATTCCCAGCAATGAAAAAGTGGTTGGCTATGCAGCGTTTTGATGACGACGCACAGCTTCAGGAAGAGGTAACCACGTGGTTGAAGGAGCAGGCGGCCGAATTTTACGACAAAGTAATTTCCAAGCTCGTCCATCGCTACGATAAGTGCCTTAATTTAAATGGCAACTATGTAGAAAAGTAGTATTGAAGTGTGGCTTTCGTCTGTATATAATATAAAAAAATTCCAATACTTTATTTATTTTTAATTCCAAAACGCAATGTACTTTGTGGATAGCCCTCGTATGTACAAAATTTTGTATACCACAGACGTCATATGTGAGCCAAATTCCATTAAAAAATAAATAAATGTTAAAAAGTTACTTTTTTGTCTTTTTTTCTCTCTGTGCACTGAGAGCATATACAGTATATATTATTTTAATTTCTTGGTTAGGATTCCTTCCATTTTGATAACAGATACACTGTGTAACGATTTATAATAGCATTTAATAGCTCATGAAAATAGAAGTACAGTGACACGGAACACGTATTATTGTGATATCCTATATACACTGTTGAGCTTAAATCGAAACAATTTTCTGATAGGTCATGTGATGTAATTGCAAAGTAGATCCAATTTTAAATTATTTCAGTTTACACTGAGCCTTTCTGTTAATTTTACATCTACATACAACAATACCAGCTTCCCAACTGGTCTTTCCAGCATCATTATTGAAACAGTATTTATTGCAGGACATATAGCCTCTAATTAGTTCAGTTTCTTTTACTGAAGGATCATACATCCCTGATCGTATTCTTCAGTGAAACATCTTGGCACCAAGTACAAAGTATACTATCTCTTCCATCGTCTTCAGTATCCACAAGTTGTGGAAGACAATACAGCATGTTAAATGAGAGTTCTCACTGATCACAGTCTCTCACACACTAATGTAGAAATTCATGTGTTGGTGTAAATGTCTGAGTTCAAGGGAGACACCCCTTACAGTGTGCTCTGTGTATTCGGTTAACTTACGGTAGACGTGGAACGTTAGTACGTGCAGTACTTAAGGTACGAATATTATGACTAAAAAAAAAAGGTTCAAATGGCTCTGAGCACTATGGGACTTAACATCTGAGGTCATCAATCCCCTAGAACTTAGAACTACTTATACCTAACTAACCTAAGGACATCACACACATCCATGACCGAGGCAGGATTCGAACCAGCGACCGTAACTGTCGCGCGGTTCCAGACTGAAGCGCCTAGAACCGCTCGGTCACAACGGCCGGCTCGAATATTATGGAAAAGAGACATATGTACGATTCTCTGCACATGTATTAGAGCAAGATACAGCCCAAATCCTGTGTTAGCGTAAGATGCAATGCTCGAAAGCCCTCAGAGCTTTTAACCGATCTCGACATGTGGTTATTCCTTGAGTATTAGATTAATGGGGACTTTGTCAATCTATTCACAGACACGCAAAGGCCAAAAAACTCATGAATTGATGAATCGTTCAACTACGTCATCGCCTCCAGTTACATCCTGTTAACAATTTATACAACAGCAGTTTCTGTCTACTGGAGTCCCGCCCGATAACATAGACTTTTAATGCGTGATACAGTATAGGAAATATCTTGCCTGTGCCGATAGTTTGCTAGCATTTTAACTTAGGACAAATGGGCTAGATCTATCATGCTGGATAGGGAGTGGCGAGGGGGGAGAGGAAGAAGGGGGCTTGAGTGGGGATGAGGAAGGTTCATCTACATCTGAAACTACACACATACCCCACAATCAATTATGTTGTGCATGGCGAAGTGTATTTCCTGTCAGTACCAGTCATTCCCTTTCCTGTTCTACTTGCAAATCGAGCAGGGGAAAAATGACTCTCGATATGCCTCTGTACGAGTCTTATTTCTCTTTCCTTGTCCTTGAAGTTCTTATGAAAAATGTATATTGGCAACAGTAGAATCATTCTGCAGCCATCTGTGACTTCTGGTTCTCTAAATTTTCTCAATAGTGTTACGTGAAAATGTGACCTTCCCTCCACGGATTCCTACTGGGTTCATGAAGCATGTCTGTAATACTCATCTGTTGATCGAACCTACCGGTAAAAAGTCTAGCAGCATCGCTCCGAATTATCTCGATGTATTCCTTTAATCTAACCTGATGAGGAACCAAAAAACACCCGAGCAGTATTCAAGAATGAGCAGCACTAGTGTTCTATACGCAGTCTCCTTTGTACATGAGCTACACTTTCTTTAAATTCTCCCAATAAACCAAAGCAGGCAATTCCCCCTTCCCCACTACCGATCTTCCACGCTCATTCCATTTCATATCATTCACACTATTACACCTAGATATACAGGGTGGTCCATTGATCGTGACCGGGCCAAATATCTCAAGAAATAAGCGTCAAACGAAAAAACTACAAAGAACGAAACTTGTCTAGCTTGAAGGGGGAAACCAGATGGCGCTATGGTTGACCCGCTAGATGGCGCTGCCGTAGGTCAAACGGATATTAACTGCGTTTTTTAAAAAATAGGAACTCCCATTTTTTATTACATATTCGTGTAGCACGTAAAGAAATATGAATGTTTTAGTCATCATCATCATCATCATCATTTAAGACTGATTATGCCTTTCAGCGTTCAGTCTGGAGCATAGTCCCCCTTATAAAACTCCCACATGGTCCCCTATTCAGTGCTAACATTGTTGCCTCTTCTGATGTTAAGCCTATTACTTCAAAATCATTCTTAACCGAATCCAGGTACCTTCTCCTTGGTCTGCCCCGACTCCTCCTACCCTCTACTGCTGAACCCATGAGTCTCTTGGGTAACCTTGCTTCTCCCATGCGTGTAACATGACCCCACCATCTAAGCCTGTTCGCCCTGACTGCTACGTCTGTTGAGTTCATTCCCAGTTTTTCTTTGATTTCCTCATTGTGGACACCCTCCTGCCATTGTTCCCATCTACTAGTACCTGCAAACATCCTAGCTACTTTCATATCCGTAACCTCAACCTTGTTGATTAGGTAACCTGAATCCACCCAGCTTTCGCTCCCATACAACAAAGTTGGTCGAAAGATTGAACGGTGCACAGATAACTTAGTCTTGGTACTGACTTCCTTCTTGCAGAAGAGAGTAGATTGTAGCTGAGCGCTCACTGCATTAGCTTTGCTACACCTCGCTTCCAGTTCTTTGACTATGTTGCCATCCTGTGAGAATATGCATCCTAAGTACTTGAAACCGTCCACCTGTTCTAACTTTGTTCCTCCTATTTGGCACTCAATCCGTTTACATCTCTTTCCCACTGACATTACTTTCGTTTTGGAGATGCTAATCTTCATACCATAGTCCTTACATTTCTGATCTATCTCTGAAATATTACTTTGCAAACTTTCAATCGAATCTGCCATCACAACTAAGTCATCGGCATATGCAAGACTGCTTATTTTGTGTTCACGTATCTTAATCTCATCTAGCCAGTCTATTGTTTTCAACATATGATACATAAATAATATAAACAACAGTGGAGACAGGTTGCAGCCTTGTCTTACACCTGAAACTACTCTGAACCATGAACTCAATTTACCGTCAACTCTAACTGCTGCCTGACTATCCATGTAAAGACCTTTAATTGCTTGCAAAAGTTTGCCTCCTATTCCATAATCTCGTAGAACAGACAATAACGTCCTCCTAGGAACCCGGTCATATGCCTTTTCTAGATCTATAAAGCATAGATACAATTCCCTGTTCCACTCATAACACTTCCCCATTATTTGCCGTAAGCTAAAGATCTGGTCCTGACAACCTCTAAGAGGCCTAAACCCACACTGATTTTCATCCAATTGGTCCTCAACTAATACTCGCACTTTCCTCCAACAATACCTGAGAAGATTTTACCCACAACGCTGATTAAAGAGATACCTCTGTAGTTGTTACAATCTTTTCTGTTTCCATGTTTAAAGATTGGTGTGATTACTGCTTTTGTCCTGTCTGATGGAACATGTCCCGACTTCCAGGCCATTTCAATTATCCTGTGTAGCCATTTAAGACCTGACATTCCACTGTATTTGATGAGTTCCGACTTAATTTCATCCACCCCAGCTGCTTTATTGCACTGCAATCTATTGACCATTTTCTCCACTTCCTCAAATGTGATCCTATTTCCATCATCATTCCTATCCCATTGTACCTCGAAATCTGAAACATTACTGATCATATTTTCACCTACATTGAGCAACTCTTCAAAATATTCCCTCCATCTGCCCAAGGAATCCACAGGATTCACCAGCAGTTTTCCTGACCTGTCCAAAATACTTGTCATTTCCTTCTTATCTCCCTTTCGAAGACTGCTAATTACACTCCAGAATGGTTTTCCAGCAGCTTGACCCAAAGTCTCCAACCTGTTTCCAAAGTCTTCCCAATATTTCTTTTTGGGTGCTGCAATTATCTGTTTGATTTGTTTCTTTCTTCAACATAACTTTCTCTGTCTACCTGAGTTCTAGTATGTAGCAATTTTTGATACGCCTTCTTTTTCCTTTTACAGGCTGCCTTGACTGTGTCATTCCACCAAGCTGTTTGCTCCATCCTACCTTTACACACTACTGTTCCAAGACATTCTATAGCCACTTCTAGTACTGTGTCCCTGTACCTTGTCCATTCCTTTTCCAATGACTGTAATTGACTACATTCAACTAACTGGTACCTTTCTGAGATCACTGTTATGTACTTGTGCCTGATTTCCTTATCCTGAAGTTTCTCCACTCTTATCCTCCTACATATGGACCTGACATCCTGCATTTTCGGCCTCACAATCCCAATTTAACTGCAGATTAAATAATGATCAGTGTCACCAAAGAATCCCCTGAATACACGAGTGTCCCTCACATCCCTCCTGAATTCCTGATCTGTTATTATACAGTCAATGACAGATCTGGTTCCCCTACCTTCCCAAGTATGCCGGTGAATGTTCTTATGTTTAAAAAAGGAGTTTGTGATTGCTAAGCCCATACTGGCACAAAATCCAGGAGTTGTTTCCCGTTTCTGTTGGCCCCCATATCCTCTCCAAATTTACACATAACCTTTTCATACCCTTCTGTTCGATTTCCAATCCTGGCATTAAAATCACCCATGAGCAGAACACTGTCCTTGTCCTTTACTCTAATAACTACATCACTGAGTGCCTCGTAAAAACTATCCATCTTATCTTGATCTGTCCCTTCACAATGCGAATATACTGACACAATCCTAATTTTCTTGCTAGACACTGTCAAATCTATCCACATCAGTCGTTCGTTTACATACCTTATTGCAACTATGCTGGTTCCATTTCTTTCCTGATGTAAAGCCCTACACCCCATTGTGCTATTCGTGCTTTGACTCCTGACAGGTAGACCTTGTATTCTCCCACTTCCTCTTCTTTCTTACCCCTTACCCGAATGTCACTAACAGCTAAAACGTCTAGCCCCATCTTACTTTCAGCCTCTGCCAGCTCTACCTTCTTCCCAGAGTAGCCCCCATTGATATTAATAGCTCCCCATCTCATTCCCATTTGTTTGCCAAGTCGTATCTTAGGAGTCCCTGGTTTATCAGTTAGAGGTGGGACTCCGTCACCTCCAAAGGTCCGAGGCATTTTGCTCTGATTTTTGACAGCATGTTTTAGTTGGACCACTTTTTTCGCTTTGTGATAGAAGGCGCTGTAATAGTCACAAACATATGGTTCACAATTTTAGACGAACAGTTGGTAACAGGTAGGTTTTTTAAATTAAAATACAGAACGTAGGAACGTTTTAACATTTTATTTCGGTTGTTCCAATGTGATACATGTACCTTTGTGAACTTATCATTTATGAGAACGCGTGCTGTTACAGCGTCATTACCTATAAATACCCCATTAATGCAATAAATGCTCAAAATGATGTCCGTCAACCTTATTGCATTTGGCAATACGTATAACGACTTTCCTCTCAACAAAGATTAGTTCGCCTTCCGTAATGTTCGCACATGCATTGACAATCCGCTGACGCATGTTGTCAGGCGTTGTCGGTGAATCACGATAGCAAATATCCTTCAACTTTCCCCACAGAAAGAAATCCGGGGACGTCAGATCCGGTGAACGTGCGGTCCATGCTTCGACGAAGTCGTAGAAAATCTTGAAGATTTAATATTGCCACAGGATGAAAAGGAAGATTACATGGATGATTCCGAAGGAAACTTGTTGCGAAAAAATGAAGAAGATTTATTGACTGCGTAATTTCTAGCGGCATGTTGAGTTAAAGAAAATAAAACCAAGTTACATGTCGAGAACGATGCAATTGGAAGCAGTAGTGATGATGAGCTTATCTCTCCTCTCGAAGAACTAAATAATGAAAGTAATAATGGCCTTTATAAAGTCAATGGTAGGAAGACAGCGTTATTGGAAGAAGCCATAAACAGAGTTAATGGAACACCACATGACACAGAAGTAATAGTAAACGATGAGAGTGAGGAATACAAGGAATGTAGAGAAGATATGCCACAGAAAGAACACGCAATTAAAAACGTAGAAGATAAGAGGAGGAAAGAACTTCTAGATAAACAACGAAAAGTCAAAACAGGACAGATTTCTTGGCAATGTCTGGCTATTGAAAAGGGTTTGTTGTTGGAGTGTGAGGAGAACAGACAAGAGCACAAGAACGCAAACTATTATACCAGTGGAAATTTACAGTCATAATCTGTAAGTTTTGTTAGGTACAAAGGCTCAAATCAATGCAATTTCCTATGCAGTCGTTGAAATGGTCAACAAGCGGCAAAGTGTGAAATGCATGCTTGTGCAAGGAGCAAATGTAATAAAACCCACTGGAAAAGTGAACAAGCCGATAAAATATCAAATATTGCTTGATTTCAAAATACAAGGGCAGCCTTTCACCCACAAATTCTTAGTGGTACCAGAACTGAGCACAGAAATAGTTGTGGACATTCAGTGGATAATTAAACAGTGAGCTTTTATTCATTGTGGCCAGGAAATGATTAAATGGCATGAATCTGAACTTTTCTTTGATCTTCTTCACATCACAGGATCTACACTGATATGTCCAGTCAGATGAGTTTTGTGTATCGTATGAAGGCATTTGACTGAATTCCTTCATTAATCTATTCCTTTCTATAAATTGAACATTCTGAAAGCATCTCAACCATAAGCACTTACAATCGTTATCTGTAACTCATGGCCCGTAATCTTTTTCAAGAATCAGAAATGCGTCCCAACACCCTTCTTTCTTTTGCACTTTTATTCTACATAGGACTCGATTTTTGTCTTCAGTCTCAGACATTTCTGATGTCTTTTTTACACTTAAGAAATAATTTTATGAACAGTTTCATTAACAGCAGCACATGTATGTTTCTGCACCGAGTGGACCTCGATTTGGCGTGAAACTGCATGTTGTTAATTAAACCTGTATTATGATGTAAACATCTGTTTCAAAAGCATGTACATATTACAGAGGTCAGTCTATCATTACTAAAAGAAAATTAGTTACATACCTGTTGAAGCAAAACATCAATTTTATTTTACAGGATCTAGCTAATAAGATCATTCCTTTATTCACAGTACCGTTTTTTCCACGAACTAAAATAGGAGATATTTGTTTAAATGCTCATTATTACCATCAGCACTGCCTTCTGGTGAAACTTATTGAACTCAAATTGCTGGAACATGCTTTCAAAAATGAATTTATCGTTTTTTATTATTATTGGTCATACATAGGTAAGAGTTCAAAGGGAGAATATGTGTGAATTATAATAATATTGATGCACTGGCAGTCTAATAAAACAAGAATGCAATTAAGCACGAGGTTATACCTCCATGAAAGTCCGTTCTTTCGGCATTCCTAGAATCTTTCACTTTGTTCATATCTACAAGTGATGGTAGCATGCCTTGCTCACTTCTTTCCTCATTGCATACATTTCTGGGCTAACAAAGAAATGGTAGATAAGTTTCTAGCAAACTTGAATATTGAACATGTTGTGCATATGAATCGAAACTTGAAAATGTAACGCCTAAGAATCAGTACCAAGCAAACAAACATTGTTTTCGGAATTTAGTTTCATCCGCTATCGACGCAAATTCAGTAAAAGTGGATTTAAATAGGTTGCAAAAGCACCCTTAAACAGTAAACCAGGGATTAAATGGGTTACAAAATCATCCTTTTCACGTCACATACATCTTGGTTATTTCAAAATGTATAAACAAAAAAAGAGCTACATTTACAAGGGCAAATTTGTCGTATTACTGGATCAAATACTCGAAAATGTCTGAAAATGCCATCCTGACACTATCAACGCAATCACTGTAATATTTACTGTATAAAATAACGGTCGTATGCCCACGACCAAGGTGTGTAGAAAAATAAGTTTGGGCAGTAAGCGTTCTGTGCTGCCATTGGCTGACATTGTGACGTCACTAAGGAACAGCGTTTGCGACGGGAACAGCTCTGTACATCGAGGCTGCGCGTTCTTACATGTATTGGTGGTGTGTTTTAGTCTCTACTGGAATAGTGAAATGTAAATTGATGTTCTCGTATTGCTAGAACGTTATCACTACTTCTCCGGGTTTTAATCAGACACCGACGACTTAAAAAGAATTTAAGCATCTATCGAATCGAAATATCCAAAAATAAGCGCGAAGTGTAACCCGTTTTTAAGTTTTCTGTTAAAGTAAAAGTTCGAAATGAGCATGCAATGTTGAAGGTTGTCTCATAGAAAAATTGAAAAAAAAAAACAAATATAACGCTCATTTTCATTTCGTATGCATTACAACTGTAAAAGAACTCTTCACTCAAGAAATTATGCAAGCGCCGCATTTGTATAAAGCTTTCGAATTAGCTAATCTAACTGCCGCACAAACAATTATAATTTAAATCACACCATTGACCTTAGCATTTTTATTATCCAAGTGGGAGGAGAATGTTGATCGCAGTTGCTCAAATTAAAAGGACGCTATATTGAAAACTTTTTAAAAGCGCTGCAAAAAGACTATTTGCAAGGGAACATAAGTGAATTCATTTACTGTACCTGCCGTAGTAGTAGGATGTTTTGTGGGAGGTAAAAAGTCAAACCATGGCACCGCCAGTATCGGAATCTTGCTGGGTTGTTGTCAAACAAATACTGTCAGAGGGCCTTCACTTGTGTCACTAATCTAGGTTCCTACATAACTTAATTTGCGCAACATTGTTCATTTATACCCTAAGGAGATGAGAAGTGCCACATAATTGCTTTGCAATGGTGACCTGCTTCTACATTCTTTGCCTTGCCTTTTGATGAGCGTAGTCGAATAAATTTTCTCATTCTTGCGTAAATTTTTATTATTTCTGGGTGAACAGTGGAGAAATGTTCGGTAAGTATAGCATAGAAGCTGTTAATAATGCCGCTTTCCCTGGACAAATTGTCATGTTCACGGACCTGGGCAAAATTAATTCAAATTGCCATATGTTTCAAGGCACGTTTCTGAGGGAACAAGCAAATCCCTGTTACGAACCATGCCCAGCCATCCACTTGACGTATTCTCGGACATTGTCAGTGACTCACTGGTGGTTGTGGCCAGTGATCTGTCGTGCTCTCTACGTAGGCTTGCTACATAGCGAGAAAGATACACACATTAAAAAAAGTTTTGCATCACCTCGCTTCCGAGAGTTCCGGAACCTGTACAGAAAATTGAAATAAAGATAAACATAAACAACATTTCCACCCTTTTTATCGCTCATGAAAACTACACATTGCGTGTTGTACCACCATATAGTGAGACCTTCAGATGTGGTGGTTCAGATTGCTGTACACACTGTTACCTCCAATACCCATAGCACGTCCTCTTGCAGTGATGCATGCCTGTATTCGTCGTGGCATACCATCCACAAGTACATCAAGGTACTGTTGGTCCAGATTGTCCCACTCCTCAACGGCGATTCGGCGTGGGAGAGTAGTTGATGGGTCATGTCGTCCATGAACAGCCCTTCTCAATCTATCCCAAGCATGTTCGATAGAGTTCATGTCTGAAGAACATGCTGGCCACTCTAGTCGAGCGATGTTTTTGTCTTAAAGGAAGTCATTCACACGATGTGCACGATAGGGGCGCGAAATGTCGTCCATAACGCCGAAAGTGTCGCCAGTATGCTGCCGATATGGTTGCACTATGGGCCAGAGGATGGAATTCACGTATCGTACAGCCTTTATGTTGCCTTCCATGACCACCTGAAGCGTACGTCGGCCCCACATAACGCCACCCCAAAACAGCAGGTAACCTCCACGTTGCTGCAATCGCTGGACAGTGTGTCTAAGGTGTTCAGCCTGACCGGGTTGCTTCCAAACACGTCGCCGACGATTGTCTGGTTGAAGGCATATGCGACACTCACTGGTGAAGAGAACGTGATGCCATTCCTGTGCGGTCCATTTGGCATGTTATTAGGCGCAACTGTATCGCGCTGCCTGGTGTCGTGGTTGCAAAGATGGGCCTTGCCATGGACGTCGGGAGCGAAGCTGTGAATCATGCAGTGTATTTCTCACAGTTTGAATCGTAACACGACGTCCTGTGGCGGCACGAAAAGCATTATTCAACATGGTGACGTTGCTGTCAGGGTTCCTCCGAGCCATAATGCGTAAGTAGCGGTCATCCACTGCAGTAGTAGCCCTTGGGCGGCCTCAGCGAGGCATGTCATCGACAGTTCCTGTCTCTTTGTATCGCCTCCATGTCCGAACAACAACGCTTTGGTTCACTCCAAGACGTCTGGACACTTCCCTTGTTGAGAACCCTTCCTGGTACAAAGCAACACTGCGGGCGCGATCGAACCGCGATATTGACGTCTAGGCATGGTTGAACTACAGACAACACGAACCGTGTACCTCCTTCTTGGTGGAATGACTGTAATTCATCGGCTGTCGGACCACCTCCGTCTAATAGGCGCTGCTCATGCATGTTTGTTTACATATTTCGGTGGATTTAGTGACATCTCTGAACAGTCAAAGGGACTGTGTCTGTGATAGAAAATCCACAGCCAACGCCTATCTTCAGGAGTTCTGGGAACAGGGATGATAGAAAACTTTTTTTTTGTATGTGTATTTAAACCCTCCAACGCTGCAGTCAGAAGCCAATGACACTGATAAAATACCGGAATCTGTTACTGCACGTCTTCGATCACTTCTCTTCCTCAACTATTTCCATTGACTCAGACCTGTCTGACAGAATACTATCAAACACCGTTGCAATCACAAATCTTCCTTCTTCACGTGGCTCAACATACTATGTGTTTGAAGGAGGAATAAAGTGGACGTTTGCTCCGAACAACAGGAGTCTTATCCGGATCTTTACCTCGAATGGCCATGGAGAATCATAAAAATGTCCAAGGTCTCTTATAAGAGGAGAAAAGTTCTCCAAATAGTCTTGATGTAGCCTTGCAGTGAGAATGTATTCTATATTATAAGTTGCTAAGTCACTGAACAGGCTCAAAAATGAAAATATCCATTCTGAAATGGTAACAAATGCTTTGAGGAGCCTACACATATGTCCTAAAATCATTTATAAAATTTATGTAGGTATTGCTCTTAGGCTTGAAAATGAATACGGCATCCTCAGGCTAGTGGTTCATTACTTTTGCAAGTTCTTGAATTGAGCACATCGAAAGTCTCATCGACCATCTCTGTTAAATGACTGGCTTGCCCTTCTTCAGGCATTAAATAGCCTATCGCATGTACTGTTTTGTGAAATAGTACACGAACAGCTGAATACACACGCTGTCGTTCTCTGTCCTTCACTGTAATGTATTGTTGAGATAACATAGAGCATATTGTCATCTCGCCACTTCTTGAAATTTCTCGAACATGGCTTTTGTAACTGCCTTATTTTCCAACGTAATGTCTTGACAGAGTAAGAGGGTTTTCATGAACGTGGGACGTCAGCGAACATCCACACACGTTTCAGGGGCCCACTTGGATGTGGAATTCACTTTGTCTGACTTTGTCTGAATCATTACAAAAAACTTAATCTGTAAATGTACAATTATTAACACACTATTTCCGTGGTGAAAGCTTTTCTAGTCTCTACGCTTTTTCTATGGATCTCCCGTTTGTAGAAATGTTCGTTTCTTTCTTCTGTTGCACGTGATGTGTTATCACTGGTGCAAATTACACAATGGAAATACGCCATTCTTAAGCACTTGTTTCCGCGGTAAATTACTTTCAGAACTCAAACCTCTAACATAGTTAGTTTCTTTGAAATGACGAGAATATTATTGTAGCATTTGCAATGTTCACAGTGTCTTTCCTGTAGCATTTCGACAGCCAAATCCATTGCAGACTTGCTTTGCAAGGGAAAGCATGAAGCACAACTTCAGTCCTTTTTGTGTTGCGATTGTGCGAATTACAGCCAACAACAGCACAACCTGGCATTGCTTGCATGCACTAAAAACACTTCCAGTTGCAAATTAGTCACTACACAGAGGGAACAAGACGAAAATAACACTAACCAAAAAACACAGCCTCCAACATACAAGCAAGGCTGCGAAGTGTTCCTGTGTGATTTACTGTGCACAATGGCAGAAACGCCTTTTCTACAAGAAGCGATCGTAAACAGTCTCCATGTAAACAACAGTCTACTACGGTAATGTTTTGGGGCATCTAACATGGCGCCGCAGGCTTCAAAACAACTTATATTGAAAGTCTGTAGCACTATTTCCCCTCATTTTTACCTCCATAGGGACAACTCCACGACTATTCTGAAGCAAGCTGAACAATCCTAAGCCAGAAGTTTAAAAAGGGGCCTTGTTACATGATAGTGCGTAAAAAATTACGGAACCTCTGGTAAAATAATAAATTCATATCTTCATTTTAAAAAACACATGAAAGCTATTTTTGTGCTGGTTTATAACTCATATGCACAAAACTTGTAACAGAAAATGTTTTTAAACAGTACGCATTTGAAATAAGATAACGCATTAACGACGATTACAGTTTTAACATGAATGAGTACACCTCGTAGCAAAGTTTTGTAGACTGACGACATAATTTATATTACGATGTTATTGTTGGTTTTATCACCTGACGATATCAATTTTATAGTTCGTCTGACATGATTCTGTGGATACTGGTATGGATCTGATTATGGTCAGATGACTGAAACTGGCTGTGTAAATAAAGTATTTTACCAGCAGTTCAAGGAGGTAATACGACGTTTTTAAAATATCAACAGTCTGTCATAAAAACACAGCCCTCCACACACCAAAAATTTGTGTGGCACAAGTTCATGAAAGTCATCCCCCACAAAATGTCACAGTGAGTAAGGTTCTGATGTCCTATGCATGTTGGTAAAGCTGGAGATGATTTCTAAAAGCGAAAACAGGAAGGCTACAAAAACTTTTAAACACCCAAAGAAAGCTGGTAAACATACGAAAAAACACTGATAAGGAAACGTACGGACAATTTCAAGCAATTCTGTGTAGTGACCAAAAGTGTCTGTTAACGTTATGTTAAGTCAGAATCAACTTTTGAGGAAACGCAGAATTTAGATTATCACGAACAAGGGAGTTTCCAACAGAAACAATTGATTTCAAATAGATTGATTGGTCGCAATAGAACTCAAATTATTGAAAAGCGCGGCAAAAGACCACAAAACTAGAATTATGTGCCTCACAGTATCATGTAAGTTATGCCTGTATTTAAGGCCCCCGTAAAGGATCAAACATTTTGTCAAACTTAACTATGCTTGCCTAATATGTGCGTGTGAGGTGCCGTTTGACGTGTTTGTCAGGCATAGATCATGTTTGATGTGTTTGCGAGAAATTTTGGTCGACGAGAAGCTTGACAGGATGGGTGACGTTTTTTGTGTCGCTGTTTCGCCGCATATGTTTAATGAAAAACTGTTTTAACACAGTTTGTCTCAATGTATGGTGAGTTTCCACAGCTATAAAAACTACGATCAAGTATAAAAACAGAACAGCACTGACAGTTACCAAGACGGTAGAGGTATCATATCTTTCCCAGCTGTATATTACCCATGAAGAGGTTATAAACAAAAGCAATATTTTACCGATACAGCAAATTACCAGCGAAGTGGAATGAAATACAAGTAATCAAAGTTCTCCGATTCTTCTGTGGACGATGTGGGCTGTATGTTCCCACGTTGTGGTATTTTAGTGAACTGAGAGACCAAATAGAAGAGAATAAAGTTTCGCATGCATGTGTCTTCTTTTTCAGCGTGAGAGCGCAGAAACCCTACATATCCATTACCAGATTTTCAGTTGTATAATTATAAACCATTCCCTTGGACTAGCGTCTTGTTGCTGTCTTCTGTAAACACATTGCCAGAGGCAATGTTAGAAATTCTTAACCTGTATGTGTATCCATTCCCACTAATGCATGCTATATGTAAAGAGTCTGCTTCAAAAGTAAGGTCAAATGGACAAGGTTTCTTAGTGCGTGTGTGCAGGCTTGTTTTGACACGTCCGTGGCTAGATAATAGTGAACTTCCCGGGAAAATTCGTTCTTTTAGGAGGACCTTAACAAGTTTTAAAAAGTTTCGTTGTCCATTCGAAAATTTGATGAAATCGTCGGGTTCTGAGAGTAATATTTCCTTTAGCAGATTCTCATGGGTAGATCTCTCATTTTAAGCCATTCCCTGAACCAGAATCTTGTTTCTTTCTTCTTCTTTAACCACAGTTCCAAAGTCAGTGCCAAGACTGCTTTTTTAGCATTTGTGGCCGTTCTCACTACTGTCAAAATACACGCAAACACCAACAGCGTCTGCTTCAACGTGAGGCTGAACTGGCAAACATTGTTATGACATGTATGTGCTTGCTTGGCAAATCCCTGTCTAGATAAGGGCGATTTAGTCAAACACGTTTGATCGTTCACGGGGTCCTAGGTTCAAACAAGTTTTTCTTTGTGTATAGTATGTTTGCGGTAGCAAAATAGTAGTACATCACAGCAATGGAACATGTAAAGTATATACTCTACGGCGGTCCATGATTGCAAGAAAAACTCCCATTTTTCAAACAATAACGTAATGATGTTTAACTGTTAGTGAACAGCATACTAGGGGTTGACTGTGTGAGGCGCACGGTCGTCACAGCTACCCACTGTTACTAGGGGTTGACTGTGTGAGGCGTAAGGTCGTCATAGATACCAACTGTTTACAGGCACATCGCATCTGGAGTGAGGTGTTCCTGTCCTTCCTGTTCCATCGCCAACTACGTTATTACTGTTTGTTATAATCCATGAACATAAACGTATATATTTCTCGTGATTGTTTGGTAAATATTGAAACACGTAAGTTGAATTTAACGTCTCTAAATGATCATTATCATTTCCATTTCGCAACTTATAGTACATACTGGTACTAATTGTCAGTTTCGCAAACTGACCGGCATTATTCCTTGTGCACCTTCGTCCACTTTTACTCTGACATATAACCGTCACTCTCCCATTGTTTAGTTTTTACAAGTTTTTTCTAACAAAAGTACCGATAGTTGCACTATTAAATGTAGATACTATGTGGATATATTAAACCTATTAGGTAGAAATGTGCTCTTCCACGCGACAGGATGGGAATAGAACCAGAGTGCGATAATGCCATCAGAACTCATGGTTATGCTGGTTTCAAGTGCCGTAGCACTAATTCTATGTTAGGCCAGAAGGTGATGATTTGGTAGTAAATTGGGAAAAACGTCGAATGTTCATGTCAAATAAAGGTTGTGCAAATAGATTGGCCTGTACAGCAGTGTAGCATACTGTCCACGTTCGCACAGTATTCAAAAACACGTTTCATCATAAAAACTAAAATCGCAAGGTAAATTCAAGAAACTTATACTAGGTAACGGAAAAGTCTCCGATGAGTATCGTGATGCATGTTATGTACATATATAGTATATAAACAATAAAAAATGCAAGTGAATGCACTATGCAACGTTTCCCCGAGAAAAAAAAGTAAAAACAAAGGGGCGTGGTACATGATAGTGCGTAAAAGAATTACGAAATATTGGGTGTAATGATAAATTCATACATGCATGTAAAATAAAACACTTGGAAAGTTCTTTCTGTGCCGGTGTATAACGTAAATTTACAATGCAAGTATTCTTAAATCTTGTTGTGGTCTTCAATCCAAAGATTGGTTTGGTGCAGCTGTCCATACTACCAGTAGTCTATCCTGGTTAAGCCTCTACCTCTCTGCACAATAACAACAATCTATATCCATCTGAATCTGCTAACTGCATTCAAGCCTTGCTCACCTACAATTTTTATCCCACACGTTTTCTAGCATCACCAAATTGATGATCCCTTGCTGACACTGTATGTGGCTTGATTTATTTTATTTGCTGTATTTTTTTGCGTGGAGCCACCAACTGATGACCTTTGCAAACAGCATAGCAATTTTTTATAAGTTTCATGCATTCATATATGCATAAGTGATTACTTATAGGACTAGAGGATACGTTTATATGTGAACTTAGGAAGACAACAGAATTTACAGATTTTATACACCCAGAGAGGAGCTATATTTTATGTATGCATAAGTGATAACATATACATGATACAAATATCAGTGTACTTACTAAAGACAACATAATTGGATATTACATCACAATTATTGCAAATGATCAGATTTTACATATCAAAATACACAAGGAGTTCAATTTAGTTTGATATTAATATTCACTCAAAGAATTTAAGCAATTATCAGTCAAGAATGATTTCAATTTCACTTTGAATAAGTTTCCTTTCTGACGTCGTATAGAGGTTTTCAGTTTGCTATACTGTATCTGGTCTTTAATGCATGGCTTTTGGCCTGTAGTTATTAACGTAGTTCGTTATCTGTAGTAGTAATCTTTCTTTCTTGTATTACAGTCATGCATATCGTAGTATTTGGTTGATTTGTTTTAAGTGTCACAAAAAATGTAATCAATTTGCAGAGAAGCAGTGAGTAGGCAGTGAGGCATTTATGCTCTACGAACATTTCCCTACAACAATGCCCTTACCCTATTCCATGGATAATCCTGACAGCTCTTTTCTGCAGCCTTAATCTTCTGTTAGTACGTATGTTTGCAACACAGCTCCATATCTCTCCCATAATTAATATGTGCAAAAATTGTCCCATAATAAATTGTTTTTAATGTCTGATCGGAAGCTATTTTTGATACCTGGCTTATTAAATGTACTGAACTACTGGTTTTATTAGTCTGCATATAGAATTATTATGGTTTACTCATCATAGATATTCATCTATGTAAATATCGAGAAATTTACAGTATTCAGACCCTACTGCTTCAATTCCACATATATTACTGACAGAGGTTGGTGTGAATTTGCGAGTTAAAATGGCAAAAACTGTCATTTGCTGATATTAACCTTGTAACCTTGATCCTGGAAATAGACTATTTAGTCTAATCCCTCCATTGCAACAACTGTTAACTCATCATTTTGTTCGCTAACAAAAAACAATGATATATCAACTACATAGGTTACCAACTGGGACTTGGGAAGTGGTTTTATATCATTTATGTACACAAGTAAGAGGAAAGTACCCAAAACTGAGCCCTGGGGGTACACTTTGTGTCACTGACTGAAAATTTATAACCTGCTCATTGATTTTGTAGGCCAGCTTTGTACACTGCTTACAGTTAACTAGGTATGTAGTCACCATTTGTAGGTATCAAGTTTATTTAAGAGTAACTCATAGTTTACCAATTCAAAGGCTTTAGTGAGTTCTAGAAATATAGGCTACCTGCTGTTTGTACACCGTGGTCAAGGACACCATACACTCTATGAAGAAGCTCTGTAATTGCTGTGGCAGTACTGTGATCCTCTTGGAAGCCATACTGTGTTTCTGTTTGCAACTTATTTTTGAGAAATAATCACTGAGTTGTCTCGTCAATACAAGTTCAAATACTTTACTGAATATATCAACCAATCTCTTCTTTTAGTAACATTGTGACATAAATTTCTTTTTTCCCACAGTTCAGTTCATTACCTTCTCATTTGTTATTCCATTTACCCATCTAATTTTCAGTTTCCTTCTATGCACCACATTTCAATAAGTTCTGCTCTCTTCTTTTAGGAACTGCTTATTATGCACTTTTGCTTCCATAGAGTGTTACACTCCAGACAAATGGCTCCAGGAAAGCCTTCTTAACACATAAATTTATGTTAATTGTTAACAGACTCCTGTTTTTCAGAAATGCTTTTTTTGATATTGCCAATCTGCATTTTATATCATCTCTGTTTCACCCATCATCAGTATTTTATTATTCAAATAGCAAAACTCATTTACCACATTTATGGTCTCATTTCCTGATCTAATTCCCTCAGCATCGCCTGATTACCATTGTACTTGTCTTACATATATTTATTTCCATATTATAATCTCATTTCAAGACACTATCCTTCCCATTCATCTACTTTTCCAAGTCCTGGACCATCTTTCACAAAACTATGATGTCTTCAGCAAACCCCATAGCTTTTATTTTTTCTCCCTGAACTTTAATTCCCTTTCCAAATTTCTCATTTGTTTTCTTTACAGCTGGCTCAGTGTACAGATTGAATACCATCATGGATAAACTACAATCCTGTCTCAATCCATTCTCAACTACGGCTCCCCTTTCATCCCCTTGGACTCATAACTGCGTTGTGGTTTCTGTACTAGTTATACAGAACTTTTCACTCGCTGTGTTAAAAATTTCAGAGTGTAGTCCTGGGCACATTGTCAAAGTTTTTCTCAAAATTTACAAGTGCTACAAACATAGGTTTACCTTTCTTTAACCTGTCTTCTAGGGTAAGTCATAGGGTCAGTATTGCATTGTGTGTTCCTACATTTTCCAGAACCCATACTGATCTTTCCCGAGGTCAGCTTTTAACAGTTTTTCCATTCTTCACTAAATGATGCCTGTCAATATTTCACAATCATGACTTATTAAACTATACATCAGATAAGGGAAATGCAACCACTCACCTATAGCAAATTTTTATATGGTGCATAGCACCTGTAGTAGTTGTTGTTGTTGTGGTCTTCAGTCCTGAGACTGGTTTGATGCAGCTCTCTATGCTACTCTATCCCGTGCAAGCTCCTTCATCTCCCAGTACCTACTGCAACCTACATCCTTCTGAATCTGCTTAGTGTATTCATCTCCTGGTCTCCCTCTACAATTTTTACCCTCCACACTGCCCTCCAATGCTAAATTTGTGATCCCCTGACACCTGAGAACATGTCCTACCAACCAGTCTCTTCTTCTTGTCAAGTTGTGCCACAAACTCCTCTTCTTCCCAATTCTGTTCAATACCTCCTCATTAGTTATGTGATCTACCCATCTAATCATCACCTGTAGTAAAAAACAGTATTCACTGGCTTTTAATCTCTCACTCTGCTGCTAGCAGCAAATACACACAGACACCCAAACACATACACCTGTGGCTACACTGGTTACCAATTATGGAGAGCAGTTGCCTGTGCTGGTGGATGAGGGGAAGGACAGATGAGGCAAGGAGGATGAGCAGGAATAGGAGAGACAAATGACTTGCTGCAGAAGATGATGAAAAGATTCTAAGGAGGTAGCGCATATAAGATATAGGGAGAGGGAGGGAGAAAAGGGTAGAAAGATGGAGGTGGGAGAGAGGGGAAGAGGAGAGGGAGTGAATGCTCGCTTGGGGAACAGGAGGGTGGACGGGCGAATTGTGGGAGAAGGCAGTACATGATTTGATGCGGACAGGATTGGATTGGTGTGGACAGTGACAGTAAAGAGAAATGGTAAGATGAGGTTGTGGGAAACAGGGTAGCAGAGATTTAGGCCAAGGGAGTCGTGAGAATGCAGGATATGCTGGAGAGACAGTTCCCACAAGCATAGTTCAGAAAAACTAGTGCCGGAAAGTAGTATTCAAATGGCAGACATAGTGAAGCTATTGTAAGTAATTTGTGGTGTGGTGCACAGCATGTTTGGCAACTTGATGGTAGAGTTGGTGGTTTTGCTACAATCTGGCAGTGGCTATTTACGTGAGTAGGCAGTTGTTTTCTGTCATACACACATTAAAAAAAAAAAAAAAAAAAAAAAAAAAATGCTACACAGTAATTTCGGCATAGCTTCATAACACAGCTGCTTTCACATGTGGCCCTGCCTTTTATTTGACAGGAGATGCCTGTGACTAGACTACAGTAGAAGCTGGTGGGTTGGTGAATGGGACAGGTCTTGTATGTTGGCCATCCACAAGGGAATGACTCAATAGGTGCAGGGTTAGGAGCAGTATTGGGGTAGGGATGAACAAGGATATTATGTAGGTTGGGTGGTCTCCAGAACAGTATTTTGGGTGATGTGGTTAGGATTTTATGTAAGATATCCCACATCTTGGGGCATGACAAGAGATAGTCAGAGGACTAGTGAAGCCTGTGGCTGAGTTTTTCAAGGCGAGGGTGGTAAAGGATGATGATCAGTCAAATACTGGTCATCAGCTTGTTGACAGGTTTACTGTTGTCAGAGGAGGAGATGGTATGGAAAATCTGTATATGGGTGAGCTGGATACGATACTGTCTGTTCTGTCAATAAAGGCTCTGGTAAGGGTATTGGTATATTTTCACAACCACTGCTTTCCCCTTCGGATGTGGCATCCACAAAAGATGAGGCTGTAAGAAGAGACTTTTTCTCATGGACAGCATGTTAGCTGTCAAGTTGAGCTATTGTTGGTGGTTGGTTGCATTGAATATGAACAGACATCTGAGGGATGGTGATCGACATCTAGGAAGGAGGCTGGTTGAGAAGAAACACGTGAAATGTATTTGGAAGTAGGTACTGACATTTTGGAGGAAACAGCAAAGATTGTCCTTACCATGAGTCCAGATCATGAACATGTCAGTGAATCTGAACCATACAAGGTGTTTTGGGTGTTAACTAGATAGGACAGATTCCTCCAAGTGGCACATAAATAAGTTGGTACAGAATGGTGCCGCACTTATTAACCATAGATTACTAAACCCTGATAAAATTTACGACTGCACCCGGTACTAATTTGCAGTTCCCTCCAGTTGGATATTATCAGTGTAAAGGGTAAAGCAGGACATTTAAAACAGCACATATTGTATGTGACATGTCATTGGAGACTGTATACACTGATAACATTATAACCATTGACCTACTATCATTACTAACCTGTCCAGGTGATAGCAGCATCACCTGGCGAGGAATGACTGCTAGTCAGACACACACATGGTGCAAGAGCATCAGTGAGTGTGCTGTCCGTGTGTAGAATGGGAAAGATGGGCGATCTATCAGAGTTTCACCAAGGACAGATTGTGATGCCCTGGAGGCTTGGCATGAGCATTTCGGAAGATGTGTGACTTGTCAGGTGTTCGAGGAGTGCTGTAGTGAGTGTCATCAACACGTGGCGAAACCAAGGTGAAACTATGTCCAGACATCTTGGGGTTTGGTAGCCACCCCTCATTACAGATATCAGATGTCATAGGCTGGACAGACTGGTAAAACGGGACAGGCGGTTAACATCAGAATTTAATGCTGGACAGGGTACAAGTGTGCCTGAAGACACAGTTCACCAAACACTCCTGACGATGGGCCTCCACAGTTGACGACCCATGTGTGTGCCAGTGTTAACATCACGTCATCAGTAACTATGACTGAAATAGGCACATGAGCATAGGCACTGGATGTTGGTGGAGTGGTGGACCATTGCATGGTCTGATGAATCCCTATACCTTCTTCATCATGCAGAGAAAAGCTGGTGACAGCTCCTGTATGCTCTGGAAAACATTCACTTCGGCATCTGTGGGTCCAGCAGAGCTCATGCAAGACACCATGACAGCCAAAGAGTATCATTCAGTGGTTGCAGACTGCATACACCCTTCGTGATAATGTTTCCCGACAGCAGTGGCATTCTTCAACAAGTTAATATGCCATCTCACAAGGCCAGGGGTGTAATAGAGTGGTTCAAGGAACACAGTAGGGAGCTCCGATGGGTGTGTTGATCCCCCTCTGAATAATTTATGGGAATTAAGTGACTTTTGTGTGCATATATGGTGCCCACTTCCTCCAGTGACCTACCAAGGCTTCATTACTTCCATGCCATGACACGTTGCAGATGTTATCTGTGCCAAAGTTGGACATACTAGTCAGTACGTAGGTGATCATAATGTTCTGCTGATCAATGTAATTCTAATTAACTAGTGCATAGACTATAAATTATGGCTTCTTTTGAATAAAATATGGAGTAGTAAAGTTTACGTTGGTTTAGTAACAGTGTAACATTTTCCCATATTTAGTGTTCAATATCTTACAATGAGGGTACATAAGTCCATTCTGAACCCTGAACAGTGAGGCAAAGTCTTTATGAAAATAAGTTTTGTGCCTCTTACTGTGACTGTTTATATCACAGTTTTGCATCTACATCTACATCCGGACTCTGCAAACAACCATGAAGAGCATGAAGAGGGTACATCCCATTGTACCAGTTGCTAAGGCTTCTGTCCATTGCATTCGCGCATGAGGTGCAAGAAGAATAATTATTTGAATGCCTCTGTGCATGCTGCAATTATTCTAATTTTGTCCTCATGATCCATATGTGAGCAATACGTAGGGGGCTGTAGTATATTCCTAGAGTCACCATCTATAGCTGGTACTTGAAACTTTGTTGCAGACTTTCTTGTTATAGTTTATGTCTATCTTCAAGAGTCTGCCAGATCACTTTCTTCAGCATCATTGCAACAGTCTCCCACAAGTCAAGCAAACCTGTGACCATTCATGATACCCTTCTCTATATATGTTCAATGTCCCTTGTTTGTCCTATTTGGTAAGGGTCCCAAACACATGAGCAACATTCTAGAATGGGTCAAACAAGTGATATGTGAACAATCTCCTTTTTAGACTTATTGCACTTTCCCAGTTGCCTATCAGTGAACCGAGATCTACTAGCTGCTTTCCCCACAACTGAGCCTGGGTGATCATTCCATTTCATATTCGTACAAAGTGTTACACCCAGATATATGTATGAGTTGACCGATAACAACTGTGACTCATTGATATTGTAGTCACAGGATTCTACATTATTTCATTTTGTGTAGTGAACAATTTTACATTTCTGAACATCTAAAGCAAGTTGCCAATTTTTATACCACTTTGAAATCTTATCATGATCTGACTGGATATTTATATAGGTTCTTCCATATGTAACATTATAGATAACCGCATTGTCTCCAAAAAGTTTGAAGCTACTATTGCTACTGCCTGCAAGATGATTGATAAAAACACAAACAGCAACAGTCCCAGCACAGTTCCCTGGGGCACATCTGAAGTTACTTCTACATCTGACAATGGCTCTCCAATAAGAATAACATACTGTGTCCTCCCTACTAAAAAGTCCTCAGTCCCATATGATTGAACTCCAGACAATAAGCATAAGTGTGGTACTGAGTCAAATGGTTTTCAGAAATCAAGAAATACTGCATCTACCTGACTGCCTTAATCCAGAGCTTTCAGTATGCATGTGAGAAAAGTGCTAGTTGGGTTTCATATGATTGATGTTTTCGGAATCCATGCTGGTTGGCATGAAGAAGGTCATTTTGTTCAAGATATATCATTATGTTTCAGCTAAGAATATGTTGTAACATTCTACAACTAATCACTTTCAAAGATATTGGACAGTAGTTTTGTGGATCACTTGTACTACCCTTCTTGTAAGCAGGTGTTACCTGTGCTTTTTTCCAACTACTGGGCATAGTCTTTTTGTTCAAGCGACCTTCAATAGATTATAGCTAGAAGAGGGGCTAACTCAGCTGCAAATTCAATGTAGAATCTGAAAATGATTCCACCAGGCCCTGTAGCTTTGTTCAGTTTTGTCGATTTGAGCTGTTTCTCACAGCCACTGACACTAATACTGACTTCACTCATCTTTTCAGTAGTATGAGGGTTAAGTTGGGGCAACCAACAGAGATAGGAATGTCAGCTCTTGCTTTGCTGTCCTCAGTTTCCATTCCTGTTTCATTCACTAGGGACTGGACACTAACTTTGGTGCCACTAACAGCCTTTACGTACAACCAGAATTTCTTTGGGTTTTGTGCGAGAACATTTGACAATATTCTGCTAAAGTAGCCACTGAAGGCTTGGCGCATTGCTGTCTTGACAGCCAAATGTGTTTCATTTGGCATGTCTCTATATTTAGCCCTATGCTTTGTTTTACAACTGTGATGCAGTAGTCTCTGTATCTTTAGAAGTTTCTTTACAGTGACTGTATAACGTATAGGATCCCTCCCATTATGAAGTCTTGTAATGGGTACATATGTATCCAGTGCATGATCAACTATTGTTTTCAACTTAAGCCACAGTTCTTCTACACGCTTCTACCCTGTGCTGAAAGTTTCGAGTTCCTCATTGAGTTATGACCCTACTGATATTTTATCCAGTTTTGATGTGGACATCCTCAATGAGGTCAGATCTATTTGTTGCCATTAGATCCAATATATTTCCGTCAAGAGTGAGGTTCTAAACTATCGGTCCTAGATAGTTTTCAGAGAAGGCACTTGGTAATGTTTCACAGGATGTCTTATCACCCTCATTGCTAACTAAACTGTAGTTTTCTCCATTGATTGTTGGATGATTAAAGTCTCCACCAGTGATGCGGTATGCTTGGGTAACTTACGTACAAGTGAATTGAAGTTTCCTCTAAAGTTTTTGATTACATCAGGAGATGAGCCTGGCGAGCAGAGGAAGGATCCAGTTACCATTTTATGCCCACCCTTGGTATTGAGTTTTGCCCAAACAATCTCACAGGCAGTTTCAATTTCTATGTCAATGGAGTTTCTTGTACACCGTGACAAATACACCACCTCTGTTTCCCATTAGCCTATCCCTTCAATATGCATGTAAAGTTTTCCCAAAAATCTCACTCCTATCAATTAAAAGTTTCAACCAGTTTCCTGTACCTAGTATTATGTGAGCTTCACTGATTTTCAGAAGTGCTGCAAACTCTGGCACTTTGTTCCAAGTGCTTTGGTGGTTAACCATTAGGATTTTGATACTTTTACCTATGGGAGGCATTTCTTTTGATCTTACACTGATACTTCTGGGTTTCTTACAGCTATCATTATCTGCATTAGATGGAGAGTCACTTAATGTAAAAAATCCTTGTGTTCATCCCACACACAGTCAGCTAACTGAGCAGCAGCCTCTGGTGTGTAGCACATACCTGATCCATTTAGGGGCACCCTACAGATCTCAGCAAAAAGTAAGTTAACAAAAATAAGTAGGGAAAATGAAAAAAAAATGAGGTATGATATCTGCCAAAGCAGAAATGATGATATTCTGGTCATATTATCCATCTATTTTGGAAAGTTAGACCTGGTCAAAGAAGGATCTGAGTAGAACACAAGCAACAGAGATGGGCTGAGTATGACAAGAAGGGACATTATAAGAAATGAAACACACTTCAGATCAATCCCAAACAAGAAACTATGGAGAAAAATAGGCTGAAATGTTTTGGGCACATTAAAAGAGTGGGAAAAGAAGACTACTAAGAACAGCTATAGAATGGACAGAATCTGCAACACGACCAACTGGAAGATGAAAAAAAAAAAAAAAAAAAAAAAAAATTGGAGAGACCAAGTGAAGGATGGTGTGAATCAAAAGAGGACTGCAATAGGAGTATTGCATGATTATGGACTATGATAGAAAAGAAAAGACTGGAAGATGCTTTGTGAGTAACTGGTATAAGCAAAAACATTTAAGAAAGAAGCAGATGATTCATTAACTTAGACAATGACATTTACTAAACTTCTAATTCATTTAATGACTACAACAAAATTCTTTTGTTGTTTTCCCCCACCCAACAGACCTATATTACTCCTTCAAGGCTTTTCAGAAATGTTTGACAAAGTGACCTATGATAGAATACTGACTCATTTAATTGAGCAGAACTTTTTATCTGCCTCTCAGTTTGGTCTTCGTAAAGGAACTCCATAAAGAAAGCAATACAAGACCTCATAAATGAAGTGCTAGCAAAGCTAAACAAGAAAAATTATTCCATTGGTATTCTGTTACCTTGCCAAAGCCTTTGATTTGGCGGATCAGTTTCAAAATTCTAAGGCTGTATCTCAGACATGAAAATAATCTCTCAGTGGGGAAACATAACATTTAGAGGGTCACAGGACCCCTAGTACTGGGCCCACTCTAATTTCCAATATATCTAAATGATTTTGCAATAACCTTAAAGGCCAGGCAGGTTCAAAAATAGTGATGTTTCATGATGACACAAGCATACTAATCAAGTGTCCAGATTTAACCCCAGCAGACATTGCTCTGGTGATAGCTGAACAAAATTACAAATAGTTCATAACTAAAAGTTTAAATTTTACTCTCTCAAAGACTCATATTATGCAGTTTAAATGTTCACAATACCATGGGGGAGGGGAATTGCTTTATACTCACCTTTTGAAAATATTGCAATCTAATCAGGTGCTTTATATTTTATTATTTTGTCAAAATATTTATTATTTTTAATAATTTTTTCTATCAGATTCGGTAACCATTTTAAATTTTTCAGTAAAGCATAATCCAAAGATTTAAGTCTCACTAATGGATGTGACTTTTTACAACAAATGTCATTTTCAGTTTCAGAATCTTTCTTACACTTCAATATGTCTGTAAAAAGTATTTTTGAAAGCTTTTCTGTGGTAGTCATAAAGTAATACTTCATTGCTAGTACACAACACAGAAAATGCATTGGTGTTGCTAGGGTTAAATGAGCAATAATTACCTTTTAATAACAGAAGTAGACATTAATGGTCAAACAGTGAATGAAGCACAGTGTGTAAAATTTGTTGGCATCTAGGTGCATTAAAACGTATAGATAAACTAATCAAGAAGCTCAGTTTAATGTGTTATGCCCTTAGAAACATCTTGTATTGTGTTGATATAAACACAAGAATGTTGGTTTATTTTGCTTATTTTCAGTCCCTGTGATCTTATGGAATTATCTTCTGCAGCAGTACACCTAAAATAAATACACTTTTCATTCAGCACAAGTGAGCTGTAAGAATACTGTGTAAAATAGATGGTTGTTTATTTATTTATTTACTTATTTATTTGTCATAATTACAGCTTATTACATGGGAAGCTAAAATATGCCATAAAATCACATTTCCTTGGACAGTACTAAATTTATATATTAACTGTTCATTTTTGATACTACTTTTTTAAAATACTACAACTACTTCTACTACTACAATACTACTAACCAATTATCCAACTACTAATATACTATAACCCCTACAGAATATGTTCTCTGTTTGTTCATTTATTTTGCTACATTTAACCTGTAGTTGGTTGTTTCCACTACTGGATCCGTCCTTGTACTACCCCAGTTAACAGCCATTGTCTGCTAGTTTCCTTGGGCATCACATCAGCAGTATTTCCACTGTGGCAAGAAATTTCAGCCACCACTGTTACATCATAAAGCTACACTTCCATGATCAGTTACATCAGCACAATGTAGATACTTTGGAAACTGTTTCATTCAGTGGTCGCCAACCTCAGTTATCGTGCCTCCACCTGCAGAGTATGTTGTCTAGCTGGATGGCACCCTTCTGACTTATGATTGAATGCCTCATGAAGTCTTCCTTGGCCTTCCTGGACCAGGTCAACCCACTCCTTAGTGCTGTTGTGGGATCCAACATCCTTAGTACCTGACGCCTTCTACCTGCCACATCTTCATAGAGTGTGCAGCCCCCAAGAATGTGTTCTTGTGTGCCTAAATTGTCACAGGTGCAGCTATCATTCATCTATCTGTTGATTTTGTACAGATACATACACATAAGCCATGTCCAGTCAGGTAATGTATCAATCCACTTGACAGGTTGAGAAATGTCATTTTTAATCTCTACCTGATGTTAAGGGGAAATTCGTATGTTCCCTGCCTGTGCACGAACTGTCCCATCCATTTTGCACAGTTGTAATAAGCAATTTTTTTATTACCTTTCTCGATTTGGCCTCAGTTTCAAGCACCCTTCATACTTCCATTTGATTGCCTTTCTTTAACAAGTAAAAGGCTCCATTTTCCCTAATTTACAAGTCCTAGAATTACTAACAAAACATCATTCAGGGTTGTGCAGTAGGTACCTGTTAATCTTAGTAGCACTCACTGTTGAACTTTTCTCACTAATGAGGCTGGCTTCAGTAGCTGCAATCTATGAATTATGAGACGAAATGCTCACACCATATCCTATGACTGATGCCAATGTAGGGTGTTGATATATTCTGATTGTTTTCAAGGGAAGCCAAAATTACCTATTTGTGACGGTTATAATTTTATTCATCATGTTTGTACCTTTCCTGCCTGCTTCCTGTACATGATGTGGAAAGCTACAACATTCGTCCAGAAATATCTGTAGGTATCTCATTACTATGATACCCCCTATCATTACATCATTTAATTTTATCCCCCTTTCAGCGGGAGGTACGTTGTTTTGTGAGGTGCTAGTGGTAATTTAGCAGTTCAATACCAATCCTTAAGTTCATGGATCGCCACATTACACTTGTCTTCTGTAATTCTTCTTTAGTCACCACTTACAATGAACATCAACATCATCTGCAAGTCCTACCAGTCCACTTTTGTAACTTCTGTAGTATGGGCTTCAGTGATACATCCCAAAACTCTGGACCACACACCATTCCTTGCAGACAGCCCTCCGTTATTGCTTCATTATTTTCTTTCCTGGACATGTTAAAGAAGCGTGTCACCTATGGCAATAATCACTCAGGCAGTTTTACAGTGCTTCTGGACACTCCAAATCCCTAAGGCAACTAGATAAAGATGGCCACCATAGGTTATGTAAAGCTCCAGCAATACAGATCATCATCACTGGAACATGTTGTTGTTGTTGTGGTCTTCAGTCCTGAGACTGGTTTGATGCAGCTCTCCATGCTACTCTATCCTGTGCAAGCTTTTTCATCTCCCAGTACCTACTGCAACCTACATCCTTCTGAATCTGCTTAGTGTATTCATCTCGTGGTCTCCCTCTACGATTTTTACCCTCCACGCTGCCCTCCAATACTAAATTGGTGATCCCTTGATGCCTCAGAACATGCCCTACCAACCGATCCCTTCTTCTGGTCAAGTTGTGCCACAAACTTCTCTTCTCCCCAATCCTATTCAATACTTCCTCATTAGTTACATGATCTACCCATCTAATCTTCAGCATTCTTCTGTAGCACCACACTGGAACATACAGAGAGTGAATATCTGCCACTAGTGAAATTGCCTTATCCGCCACTAGTGAAATTGCCTTATTAATTGCATCATCAGATGACTTCCCTCTTCTAATCTCTTGCTGGTGAGGCTTCATCCCAGGCAGCAGCCTGTGATCCCATAATCTTTTGCATAATAGTTTTCAAATATCTTGCCGAGAACATTCAAAAGACAAACTGGTCTGCGATATTTGGGTTTCATCTTCCCGTTTACTACGTATTACCACTTCAGCGTTCTTCCACAGTGCAGGGACCCTTCCTTGCAAGAGATACTCATTGTACAGTTTGCACAAGTAACTATCTTAACTATCTAAGTGGTCACATAGGGCTTGTAACGCACTCCCCCCCCCCCCCCCCCATGAACCATGGCTCTTGCTGTGGTGGAGTGTAGCCCTGTATGGAAGTGAAACATGGATGATAAACAGTTTAGATAAAAAGAGAATAGAAGCTTTCGAAGTTTGCTGCCACAGAAGAATGCTGGAGATTTGATGGGTCGATCATGTAACTAATGAGGAAGTAGTGAATAGAATTGGGGAGACAAGAGATTTGTGGCACAACTTGACCAAAATAAGTGATTGGTTGACAGGACGCATTCCAAGACATCAAAGGATGACCAATTTAGTATCAAAGGGAAGCGGGGGCAAAAATCATAGAGGGAGATGAAGCTAAGAATGCAGTTAGCAGAGTCAGAAAGATGTAGGGTGTTGAAGTTATTCGGAGATGAAGAGGCTTGCATGGGATAGAGTAACATGGAGAACTGCATCAAACCAGTCTTCAGACTGAAGACCACCACCACCACCACAACAACAACAACAACAACAACAACAAACAAAGACTTGTATTACTTTGACAGGGATCCTGTCCAGTTCTGGAGACTTTTTCCTTTTTCAGTCTTAAAATTATTTGCCTAATTTCTTTATGTGTGAAAGGGTACACAAGTTTGCTGTTTCTGCAGTCTTCCCATAACATTCTTCGTAACATATGCTGGATGTCTATCTTGCCTTCTTCTCCGTCTTCAGGAAGTAATGTTTCCATCAGCAGGGCAGCCAACTGTCCCCAACTTTCTGTTACCATCTCATCATTCCTTTTGAATGTGGTTAAGACAGTTGGTGATCCCATTTTCTCGCAGCCTGTTTTATATGTATACTCCAGTAATTGGTTTCTAAGTTAGCTTCCATGAATTGCTTCCATTGTTCTGTTTTTGTTTTCTATAACTATTCCTTAAAATGTTGTTTAACACACCTCTATCTATGCAACCTTTGGAATCGTTTCTTCTTGGTTCATGCTGGTGTGGTATAGCTTCCTGGCTTTTCTTGTTTCACATCTTACTTTATGCAGTGTCTTGATCCAGATACAAGGTACTGCTTTATAGTGACTTCTACTGACAGGTCTCAATGCCTCCATTGCTCTATGTATGACCTCTGTCAGTTCTTGTGCTTTAACATCTACATTATCACACATCGATGGACTTCCCGGACACTAAAAAATCCTTCTTATTTCTTCCCAATTAGTGTCCTGGACATTGTATGTAAAGTACATAAAGTAGGTAACTGAACATCTTCCAAAGCCTTTTTAAGTGTCTTGAAATTCTTGCACTCACTTCCTAATATATTTAATCCTTAATGGTTTTTGCTGCCAATAAGATTCTGTTTCAACTGGGCTTGTGATTGTGATTGATCCACATAATCAAAGGCTTTGGCAAGATAACAGAATACACCAATGGAATTATTTTTCATGGTTGGCTTTACTAGCACTTCATTTGTGAGATCGTGTATCACTTTCTCTGTGGAGAAGGGCCGTAATGAGAGACAAATAAAAAGTTCTGCTTGGTTAGATGAGTCGATATTCTATCATAGGCCACTTTGCCAAACATTTTTAAATAACCTTCAAGGAATAAAAAAAGTCTGTAGGGTAGGAAAAAAACAAAAGAACTTTGCTGTAGAATTTTGCAAATTATAAGTTTAGTAAATGTCATTCTATAAGTTAATGAATCACCACCTACTTTCTGAAATGTTTCTACTTATAGCAGTTTCGCACAGAACATCTTCCAGTCTTCTCTTTTCTCTCACAATCTATAACTCAGCAGTTCCTCCTATTGTTGGTCCTCTTTGATTCACGTCATACTTCACCTGATGCATCCATTTTGTTTCTCATCTTCCAGTTGGTCGTGTTCCAGTTTCTGTCCATTCTACAACTCTCCTTGATAGTCTCTCTTCTCCTATTCTCTTAACATGGTCAAATGATTTCAACCTATTTCTTTCCATAGTTTTGTTTAGGATTGATCTGAACTGTATTTTATTTCTTATCATATCCGTTCTTGTCATACACAGGATCCCTAGTAGACAGCGCATCTCTGTTGCTTGTATTTTACTAGATCCTTCTTCATCTGGGTCCAACATTCTGAAACAGGTAGATAATATGACTTGTATATGACGATTGCTGCTTTGGCAGGTATTTTCCAATCCCTAATTTTGACTGATACACAATAATAAAATTTTGATCAATTTTCTATCCTTGCCTAAATTTATTCCTAAATGCTTCCTGTCTTGGTTAGCTAACTTCCTAGTTATTCGAAAGTGTATACTTTGTTAATAATTTTTCTGTTAAAACTTCATCCTTCATTTTTTCATTTTCTCTAGTGATTTTCGTTAACTCACTTTTTGTCACACTTATTCCCAAGTTTCCTTCTTCAGTTACCCTGTCTTCCTGTATAATCACCTAGCCTGTGTATGCCATGATTTTCATAAATGGTTGTGATTTTCATGCATGTATACAGTTTGGTAATATTCATAGCATCCCCCCACACCTTTGGAAATTGTTACATTCTTCTTATGTCTGGTGGTATTTTGCCTGTCTCATCTCTCTTGCATACCAGATGCCATACTTTTGTCATGGTTGAAGCTCCCAGAAATCTTAATTCTGGGTGGATGTCCTCTGCCTCTGGTGGCCATTTATAAATTGATCTTTTGATGCTCTGTCAAATTTTTTTCACAGAATCACATCTCCCACCTCTCTGCTTCCTTTTCCATTGTAATATCATAACATCTCTTTCCTTTATACAGCCCTTTTACATATTTTTCCCACATTTCAGTCTTCCTTTTATTTAGTACATGCTTTCCATCTAAACTCTTGGTATTCACATGGTTGCTTCTCTCTTTTTTCAAAGGTTTGTTCAGTTTTGCTATATGTGGCCCTATCTTACACATAGTCACACACACTTCTACAGCTTTGTATTTCTCTAGCCATTTGTGCTCTGCTATATAATTTATTTATACAGGGATTCACCTCTCAATGATACAGGACTTGTCATAATGTAGTGCAAATAGAGAGCTCAAAATATAAATACACATAGAATATGTAAGTATGTTTTCAAGAGTGTAGGACAAGCATTTGCCTGAAAAGATTTACAAAAACTGCAAAAAAACTTAACCATGATGGCTGCACAGACTCAAGTCAAATCCTCCCAAATATGAAACCAGTGTGTTCAGAAATGCACTGCCTCACTTGCTTGGTCCCTTTTGCCATGTTGTGCAATAATATTTTGGTCTTAAGCAGTTTACACCAGTTAACTTATATTATAAAACATAATTTATCACTGCAAACACTTTGTACACCCATTGTTGGCTCCTGCAGCATGACCATTTTGTTCTTTGTCAGTTTCATTTTGTTGATGGCTGTATTCCTTTTTGCTCACTTTACTTACTCTATATCTTCTCCTTTCATTAATTAAGTTCAATATCTTGTGTGTTATGTGTGCTTTTTTAATGAGCCTTGACTTTTCAGCTAGTTGTTCATCTCTGCCTTCATTATGTTATTATTTATATACATAAATGATGTGACGGGCAGGTTTAACAGCAGTCTGCGGCTGTTTGCTGACAATGCTGTGGTGTGAGAGAAGTTGTCATCATTGAGTGACTGTTGGAGGATGTAAGATGACGCAGACAGGATTTCTAGTTGGCGTGATGAATAGATGTAAGTTAATACAGATGAGTAGGACAAACAATCTTGTAATGTTCAAACACACCATTGTTACTGTGCTGCTTGAGACAATCACATAGATTAAATATCTAGGTGTAATGTAGTAAAGTGATTTGAAAAGGAACAAGCACATAAGGATGGTAATAGGTAAGGTGAATGTTAATTTCAGTTTGTTGTAATCATAGGGAAGTGTAGCACATGTGTAAAGGAGACTGCATATAGAACACAAGTGTGATCCATTATCGAGTACTGCTGAAGTGTTTGGGATCTCCATCAGGTCATATTAAAGGAAAACATCAAACCTTTCAGAGGCGAGATGGTAGATTTGTTGCCCGAAGGATCATTTGTATTATGGAGATGCTTTGTGAACTGAAATGAGATTTCCTGGAGGGAAGACGGTGTTCTTTCATGAAACACTATTGAGAAAATTTAGAAAAGCGGATTTGAATCTGATTGCAGTAAGAATCTACTGCTGCCAGCATACATTTTGCGTAAGGTTTACAAAGATAAGAGAAGTTAGGCCTCATGCGGAGGCTAATAGATAGTCATTTTTTTCTCTCTCTATTTGAAGGTGGAACAGGAAAGGAAATGACTAGTGGTACGAGGTACCCATTGCCATGCGCTATATGATGACTTGTGGATTATGTATGTAGATCTAGGTCTACTGTTGACCCTTGGCAAACTTTCCTTGTGTATTGTCCGTGGTTACACTGAAGAGCATTGGTGAGAGCACACTTCCTTGTCGAACCCCTCTATCTGATCTAAACCATTCTGATGTTTTGCCATCTATAATAACACAATTCATGCATTCGTTCTACGTTTCTGATCTTAGTTGCATTATTTTTGAAAGTCTATTCAGACCTAAGTTAATGAATATGGACAATATTTGAGACAGATGAGTGTACTCAATATTTAGTGAAAGAAGAGTAATATGGCAGAACTGACAAAACTATTTGAAAACATAATAGTACCTTCAGATTTCAAAACTTTAACATTCCAGAAGATAGCTATTCAGTAGTGGTTTTGAGTTTGCGTGTCTACCAGCCTTGCTCCAGTTGTTCTTGTTTGATCATTGTTACTAGGTACTCATTATCTAGTCTTGCTTTGATAGAAAAGTATCTCTGCAATATTTAACATACTGTTAATAAAAAGGTCTGTTTTAAATAAACTGATTAGTATTTTCTTGTTACAGGTGATATTTGTATTCATTTTAACAAGGAAGAACAAATATACAAGTATTACTTGCAGTATTATATAAAAAGTTGAAATCTGAAGATAATTACCAAAACCAAAGGAATTTTCTTAATTTTCCTTGATTGTAAGAAAAAGGAATTGTTGCTTTTGTGGTAATTACTATACATTCCTCTCCAATTTGTTGCACATTATCTGTTATTTATTACTATTATTCTGCTGCTTTGTACTCTGTCATATTATACTAACAACTTACACTGCATATATTTGTTCCTAGATAAAATTTGTCGTTAATGTTGTATCTATATTTCAAACAGACAGCTCAGTTCATGGAATCAATACTAAGAATAAAAAGATCAACATAAATATTCCGTATCACTTACTGTGACACAGAAGGGTGTTTACTGTTAGGAACACATTTCCAGTAACTTACTGGAAAACATAAAAATTTAGTTACCAATAAAATTTCGTTTAAGAGGAGCCAGAAAGATTTTGTAATATGTGTAAGGAAGCATTGTAAATAGTTTTCTTTTGTGAATTCAATCTGTAATAGCTTTGGAAATTCCTTGTACAGCTTAGTTCAGTCCTTTTGACATTTGTGTGTGTGTGATAAGTTTCCTATGAAATGTGTGATCGAAGATACATTTAATAGTTGAAACCAATAAAATTTGTTGACAGGCACATGCTGAAATGATCATGTTAAAAAGTAATTATATCTTGGTCTTGCTGATCTGTAAAATTTGGATCCATAATACAGTCCAGAACACATGAGGGGAAAAAACATATACATATGTATAGCTTGATGTACATCTAAATATTTTTGAACATGATCATTTCTGGATATGACAATCAATAAATAGTATTAGTTTCAGTTGTAATTTAGACCATGAGTACTGTAGCACAGGATGTTAATGCTGTAAATGATTGGTTGGGCTGGATCCCAGTCTATGGTGACAAGACATGAATGACTGAAAAAATAACATTACATTTGGTTTTTGCTACCAGTATTATTTTCTTAGTGGTTTGATTACTTACAGCTTAGTTAGAATTGCAGTTGAAACTAATACAATTTGATGATAACAATTAGAAAAATGAATTTCTCATTCTTCATAAAAAAAATCTTAAAATAATTTATACTGTCCTCTGTAAGGGGCTTTTCAAAATAGCGTACTTGTATTAAGCCATTGAAATTTATGTGAAATGTGATACACTTGGTGTCATCCGTACGTCAGTCCTCTTTATACATGAGTGGAACCAACAACCATCCTGGTTAATTATGAGGCCTAGCTTGGTGTCACCCATATGACAGTCCTCTTTATACATGAGTGTAACCAACAGCCACCCTGGTTAATTATGAGTCCCAGAATTTTCTTTCCACATTACCAAATTATGAAGGGCTACTAAAACAAATACAAAGATGCACCTGTTCAGTAAACTAGGTAAAAAGGCAGTAGTCTCGTATCTCAAACAGGAATTCAAAGCATTTATCTCTTTGGAGGCACATATGTAGATGAATAATTAACCAAGTACAGCATAGATATGCACTTAGTGGATTAGTTCATTATGGGAGGGATCATTCATAGCATAAAGGCTCTGTAAAGAAACTGTTGAAGAAACAATGACTAATGCACATTAGGTTAAAACAAGGTGTAGGGCTGTAGATAGATAGATGCTAAATAAACACTTTTGACTGACAAAAAGGCAATGCATGAAGCCTTCAGTGCTTGCAATAACAATCTCATCACAAGACTTCTCACAAAATTGAAAGACATTCTGGTCCTATAAAATGTCTATTAGTGGCACCAAAGTTATGGTCAGACATATGCGGTTGACAGTAACTGAAATTGAGGGTAGCAGAGCAAAACCAGAAACACTAAAATCCATTTTCAAATCCGTCTTTACAAAGAAATATTCAGGAATACAACCACAATTTCTCACACAACTGCAAACATGAATGATATAGACATTATTTTAAGTGGTGGCGAGAAATAGCTAAAAGTCGTAAAATTGAACAAAGCTCCAGGGCCCAGTGGATTCCTAGTCAGACTGCATACAGAGTTGTATCTGAACTATCATCTCTTTTTAACCAAAATATGTCATAGATCCCTTGAACAAGAGGTTTTACCAAGTAGTTCGAAAAAAGCACATGCGACATACATCTACAGGAAGGGCAGCAAAATTGATCAACGTAACTACTGCCTAGTATCTTTGACATCCATCTGTTGCAGAATCTTAGAACATATTCTGCACTCAAACATAATGAAGTATCTCTAACTGGGTGACCTCCTCCATGTCAGTGAGCATGTATCCTGCTAAAATCAGTCATGTGAAACCGAACTCTTGTTTTTCTCACATGACATTCTGAAAGCCATGGTTCAAGGGTGTCAGCTGGATGCAGTATTTTTTACTCCAGAAAACACATGCTTCAATATCTAATCTATACTTATTAACAAAAGTTCAGTCATATAAGATATCAAATGAAATTTGTCACTAAATTGTGGATATTGCCATAGGAAAGTTGCAGTATGTTATCTGGAATAGAGTGCCATTGACAGATGTGGAATTAACTTAAAGCATGGCCCAGGGAAGTGTGTTGTGACCCTTACTTATATGCTATTTAATGTCCTGGCATATACTATTAATAGTAACCTCAGAGAAGATGATTAGTTATCTATCTGACTAAACCAGAGGTTGTACAGAGTTTCAGGGAGAGAATAAGGGAACAATTGACAGGAATGGGGGAAAGAAATACAGTAGAAGAAGAATGGGTAGCTTTGAGGGATGAAGTAGTGAAGGCAGCAGAGGATCAAGTAGGTACAAAGATGAGGGCTAATAGAAATCCTTGGGCAACAGAAGAGATACTGAATTTAATTGATGAAAGGAGAAGACATAAAAATGCAGTAAATGAAGCAGGTGAAAAGGAATACAAACATCTCAAAAATCAGATTGACAGGAAGTGCAAAATGGCTAAGCAGGGCTGGCTAGAGGACAAATGTAAGAATGTAGAGGCTTATCTCACTAGGGGTAAGATAGATATTGCCTACAGAAAGATTAAAGAGACCTTTGGAGAAAAAATAACCACTTGTATGAATATCAAGAGCTCAGATGGAAACCCAGTTCTAAGCAAAGAAGGGAAAGCAGAAAGGTGGAAGGAGTATATAGAGGGTCTGTACAAGCGCGATGTACTTGAGGACAATATTTTGGAAATGGAAGAGGATGTAGATGAAGATGAAATGGGAGAAATGATACTGCGTGAAGAGTTTGACAGAGCACTGAAAGATCTGAGTCAAAACAAGGCCCCGGGAGTAGACAACATTCCATTAGTACTACTGACAGCCTTGGGAGAGCCAGTCCTGACAAAAGGCTACCATCTGGTGAGCAAGATATATGAGACAGGCGAAATACCCTCAGACTTCAAGAAGACTATAATAATTCCAATCCCAAAGAAAGCAGGTGTTGACAGATGTGAAAATTACTGAACTATCAGTTTAATAAGTCACAGCTGCAAAATACTAACGCGAATTCCGTACAGACGAATGGAAAAACTAGTAGAACCGACCTCGGGGAAGATCACTTAGCATTTCATAGAAATATTAGAACACGTGAGGCAATACTGACCCTACGACTTATCTTAGAAGCTAGATTAAGGAAAGGCAAACCTACGTTTCTAGCATTTGTAGACCTAGAGAAAGCTTTTAACAATGTTGACTGGAATACTCTCTTTCAAATTCTGAAGGTGGCAGGGATAAAATACAGCGAGCAAAAGGCTATTTACAATTTATACAGAAACCAGATGGCAGTTATAAGAGTCAAAGGACATGAAAGGGAAGCAGTGGTTGGGAAGGGAGTGAGACAGGGTTGTAGCCTCTCCCCAATGTTATTCAATCTGTATATTGAGCAAGCAGTGAAGGAAACAAAAGAAAAATTTGGAGTAGGTATTAAAATCTATGGAAAAGAAATAAAAACTTTGAAGTTCGCCGATGACATTGTAATTCTGTCAGAGACAGCAAAGGACTTGGAAGAGCAGTTGAACGGAATGGACATTGTCTTGAAAGGAGGATATAAGATGAACATCAACAAAAGCAAAACAAGGATAATGGAATGTAGTCGAATTAAGTCGGGTGATGCTGAGGGAATTAGATTAGGAAATGAGACACTTAAAGTAGTAAAGGAGTTTTGCTATTTGGGGAGCACAATAACTGATGATGGTCAAAGTAGAGAGGATATAAAATGTAGACTGGTAATGGCAAGGAAAGCGTTTCTGAAGAAGAGAAATTTGTTAACATCGAGTATAGATTTAAGTGTAGGGAAGTCATTTCTGAAAATACTTGTTTGGAGTGTAGCCATGTATGGAAGTGAAACATGGACAATAAATAGTTTGGACAAGAAGAGAATAGAAGCTTTCGAAATGTGCTGCTACAGAAGAACGCTGAAGATTAGATGGGTAGATCACATAAGTAATGAGGAGGTATTGAATAGGATTGGGGAGAAGAGGTGTTTGTGGCACAACGTGACTAGAAGAAGGGATCGATTGGTAGGACACATTCTGAGGCATCAAGGGATCACCAATTTAGTATTGGAGGGCGGCGTGGAGGGTAAAAATCATAGATGGAGACCAAGAGATGAATACACTAAACAGATTCAGAAGGATGTAGTTTGCAGTAAGTACTGGGAGATGAAGAAGCTTGCACAGGATAGAGTAGCATGGAGAGCTGCATCAAACCAGTCTCAGGATTGAAGACCACAACAACAGCAACAGGTAGGTATGGTCTGAAAATAGCTATGCAAGTGCTCAGTCAGACCTTGAAAAATTTCAAAGTGATCAAAGAATGGCAAGTTGCAGGAAATGTTCAGAATGTAAAATAGCATACGCTGACTGAAATATCAGTTATTTGCAGGTGGAAACAGTCATCACGTTCATATAGATGGCCGTAACAATTTACATGGATATGAAATGGAATGATCCCATAGGATCACTCGTATGTAAAGCTGATGACGGACTTCAGTTTATTGGTAGGATACTGAAAATGTAATGCAATGCATCTAGAAAGCAGGTTGCATTCAAAACACTTGTATGACTGATCCTAGAATATTGCCATGTTTATGAGACCCAAGTCTGACATGACTAATGGGGGATATTAAACATGTACAAAAAGGGCAGCACTAATGGCAACTAGTATGTTTGATCCATGGTAGAGTGTCATTGAGATGCTCCATGAAAGCCTACTTAATAAGTTTCAAGAAACAGTAATAACAGAAGAAACAAGGAATTATAGTACAATTTCCTACAGATCATTCTCACTGGGACACTAATATGTGGTATAATGATAAGCACCCTCTGCCTTTTACATCACTTTCCGCTCCTGGGATTGGAATGACTCCTTACCCTCTACCTGAAAACCCACATCCTTTTGTCTTTTCCTCTCCTTCCCTCCTTCCTTCCCTCTTTCCTGATGAAGCAACCGTTTGTTGCAAAAGCTTGAATTTTGTGTGTATGTTTGTGTTTGTTTGAGGGTCTATTGACCTGCCAGCACTTTCGTTTGGTAAGTCACATCATCTTTGTATAGATATATTATGATGCAACTCCCCAAGACACTATCCAAATTGAACCCTGCCTGGAACAGTTCTGTCCTCCGTCACAGCGGGACCCACCTCCTCTTCCTCAAAATCACCCTCTCCAAACTTTCCAGGAATTTCTCACTTCCAGCCTTGCCTCTCAATCCTTCTTAAAAAACCTTAATCCTACTCCCAACATCACCACTGCTGAAGCCCAGGCTATCCGTGATCTGAAGGCTGACCGATCCATCGTCATTCTTCCGGCGGACAGGGGTTCCACGACCGTGGTACTTGATCATCAGGAGTATGTGGCTGAGGGACTGTGTCAGCTTGCAGACAACACTACTTACAAAGCTTGCCAAGGTAATCCCATTCCTGATGTCCAGGTGGAGCTTCAAGGAATCCTCAGAACCTTAGGCCCCCTACAAAACCTTTCACCTGACTCCATCAACCTCCTGACCCCACCAACACCCCGCACCCCTACCTTCTACCTTCTTCCTAAAATTCACAAACCCAATCATCCCGGCCGTCCCACTGTAGCTGGTTACCAAGCCCCCACAGAACGTATCTCTGCCTACGTAGATCAACACCTTCAACCCATTACATGCAGTCTCCCATCCTTCATCAAAGACACCAACCACTTTCTTGAACGCCTAGAATCCTTACCCAATCCGTTACCCCCGGAAACCATCCTTGTAACCATTGATGCCACTTCCTTATACACAAATATCCCGCACGTCCAGGGCCTCGCTGCGATGGAGCATTTCCTTTCATGCCGATCACCTTCCACCCTACCTAAAACCTCTTTCCTCATTACCTTAGCCAGCTTCATCCTGACCCACAACTTTTTCACTTTTGAAGGCCAGACATACCAACAATTAAAGGGAACAGCCATGGGTACCAGGATGGCCCCCACGTACACCAACCTATTTATGGGTCGCTTAGAGGAAGCCTTCTTGGTTACCCAAGCCTGCCAACCCAAAGTCTGGTACAGATTTATTGATGACATCTTCGTGATCTGGACTCACAGTGAAGAAGAACTCCAGAATTTCCTCTCCAACCTCAACTCCTTTGGTTCCATCAGATTCACCTGGTCCTACTCCAAATCCCATGCCACTTTCCTTGATGTTGACCTCCACCTTTCCAATGGCCAGCTTCACACGTCCATCCACATCAAACCCACCAACAAGCAACAGTACCTCCATTATGACAGCTGCCACCCATTCCACATCAAACGGTCCCTTCCCTACAGCCTAGGTCTTCGTGGCAAACGAATCTGCTCCAGTCCGGAGTCCCTGAACCATTACACCAACAACCTGACAACAGCTTTCGCATCCCGCAACTACCCTCCCGATCTGGTACAGAAGCAAATAACCAGAGCCACTTCCTCATCCTCTCAAACCCAGAACCTCCCACAGAAGAAACACAAAAGTGCCCCACTTGTGACAGGATACTTTCCGGGACTGGATCAGACTCTGAATGTGGCCCTCCAGCAGGGATACGACTTCCTCAAATCCTGCCCTGCAATGAGATCCATCCTTCATGAAATCCTCCCCACTCCACCAAGAGTGTCTTTCCGCCGTCCACCTAACCTTCATAACCTGTTAGTTCATCCCTATTAAATCCCCAAACCACCTTCCCTACCCTCTGGCTCCTACCCTTGTAACCACCCCCGGTGTAAAACCTGTCCCACCACCACCTACTCCAGTCCTGTAACCCGGAAGGTGTACACGATCCAAGGCAGAGCCATGAGTGAAAGCACCCACGTGATTTACCAACTGACCTGCCTACACTGTGACGCATTCTATGTGGGAATGACCAGCAACAAACTGTCCATTCGCATGAATGGACACAGGCAGACAGTGTTTGTTGGTAATGAGGATCACCCTGTGGCTAAACATGCCTTGTTGCACAGCCAGCACATCTTGGCACAGTGTTATACTGTCTGGGTTATCTGGATACTTCCCACTAACACCAACCTATCCGAACTCTGGAGATGGGAACTTGCTCTTCAATATATCCTCTCTTCCCGTTATCCACCAGGCCTCAATCTCCGCTAATTTCAAGTTGCTGCCACTCATACCTCACCTGTCATTCAACAACATCTTTGCCTCTGCACTTCCGCCTCGACTGACATCTCTGCCCAAACTCTTTGTCTTTAAATATGTCTGCTTGTGTCTGTATATGTGTGGATGGATATGTGTGTGTGTGTGAGTGTATACCCGTCCTTTTTTCCCCCTAAGGTAAGTATTTCCGCTCCCGGGATTGGAATGAGCCCTTACCCTCTCCCTTAAAACCCACATCCTTTCGTCTTTCCCTCTCCTTCCCTCTTTCCTGATGAGGCAACAGTTTGTTGCGAAAGCTTGAATTTTGTGTGTATGTTTGTGTTTGTTTGTGTGTCTATCGACGTGCCAGCGCTTTCGTTTGGTAAGTCACATCATCTTGGTTTTTAGATATATTTTTCCCATGTGGAATGTTTCCCTCCATTAATTTATATATATATATATATATATATATATATATATATATATATATATATATATATATATATATATGTGTGTGTGTGTGTGTGTGTGTGTGTGTGTGTGTGTGTGTGTTTCTTTACTTCATTCATTCATGTTTCTCATAATTTAATCTGTAATTTGTAAACAACTTACAAAAAAAATAATGTATAATCTGATACATGTATTCTGTTTATAGCATATACTAATTCCAGTTAAGCCAAAATGAGAATACCACATACTATCCCAAAGAATGCATATGAGGTGTATAAACCCTCCAGGACAACTTTGAATCTTGTTGGGGAGGATGCAAGACCCATCAAAGCTGAAAATATCACTTGGGATGAAGATATACCGCCAACTCTAGTTACATTGTGTGTACAGAGCCTTGTACAGTCATTCAAAGGTAAATTTCTTTTCCTCACTTTTAATTTTTGGGTATTCAACTTGATGATGATGAAGAGGAAAGGAAAGGATTAGTATTGGTGAGGATACCCTCTGCCACACACTGTATAGTGGCTTGTAGAGTATATGTGTAGATTCAGAAGATCATCACTATCATCATCATCATCATCATCATATTGTACAGTTTCCTACCACTGATAGAGACTACTTAGAACACAAGGCTTTCCATCTTCTCAAGTCTTCTCACTACTCTCTGTCACTACTTTGGCCCAGTCTTCTCCTCTCTCCTGAATGTTTTCCTCGACTTCTTTTAGTCACTTGTCACTTCACTTTCATGTTGTGCCCTAGCCTTCCATCTTTGTCTCAGACATCTTCTTGGGCATCTTCTTCTCAAGCATTCTCTTCATAAGATTATACTATTTTAATACTTTTTCCTGAATATTATCTTCCAGGCATTTATTTTCATAACACTTTTTATTTCTCCTCTTTTCCATTTTTCTTTCGCTTATTCAACTTCCCAAAAACTTCACTTCACACAATAGAGTTGGTATATATTATGTTTAGTATATCACTTTCTTACCTTTTTGAGGATTCCTTTGTTCCATATCATTCTTCTCACACTCTTCATAAAGTTATCAGCTTGTATAATATGTTCACTTGTCTCTTTGCCATTTATAACATTTTCTTGTATTTTACTCCACAGATAGTTAAAACTTTCCATCATTTTTTGCTGCCATGCACCCGGTTTCATGTTTACTATCTATCTTTTGTGTCAAACTTCTCACATTTCTTTGCATTATCTTTTAGGCTACACAGTATCGTGTTTACTATAGATCTATCTTTTGTGTCCAGCTTCTCACATTTCTTTGCATTACCTTTTTGGCCATACACTTGCACAGCTTTTTACTAAACTTGTATTTTCATCTGTACTTCTTCATCATTGTTCCCCAACACCATCAAATCACCAGCAAACAGCATTGCTCTCACCCTGGGTGTTATCTCTCTTGCCAGTTTTATCATCATGGAATCTATCATCATTAAGAAAAGAAATGTAGATGGAACACTTCCTTTTTTAAGACCATTTCTCTGCTTCAGCATACCTGTTATCTCTCCTCCAGCTCTCACTTTCCTTCTTAGTACTTCCAAATTTTTCTTCTGGATACAGTATTGTATCCTTTCTCTTAATTCATTAAGATCATCAGTAAATGTGTCCCATATTTGCAGTATTGCTTGAAGCCATACTGTTCTTTCAGCAGCTTTTCAACTGTTCTGCAGATTCGTCTCTCAAGGATCTCTAAACATTTAGCTGAGTGGCACATTAGAGTAATGCCCAGCTATAGTTCTTATGTCCTTTTGGCTTCCAATCTGGAAGACAAGTGCAGTTACTTACTCCCTTCTTTCAGTTTTCTGAAGTTCTCATTTCCTTCCATACTGATCTCAACTCTACGCAGCCAAGATCATTTCCATATTTTGGTCCTCAAATACTGGTACCTTTCCTCCTTTTGTGTTCATCAGAGCCACCTTCACTTCTATCCATATTATTTCATATTCTATTCCTCGTTCATCCTCTATCTATAAGGGCATTCAAATGAAAGTGAGTAAACAGTTTATTATTTAAAAAATAATCAGCATAACTGTTAATAGATTTATCCCACTGTGGGACAACACAGTCAATGCCTTCATGCAAAAACGTTTGTGATTGCCTACAGAACCATGATTGTACACAGGTGTGCATGTCTCCATCAGAAGCAAATTGACAGTCATGAATTTCTTTCTTTATGGCGCCAAAAATTTGGAAATCACTTGAGATATTGGGACTGCATGGAGAATGTGTAATAGCTTCCCAGCAAAACTTCTGCAGTGTGGTCAGAACAACCTTTGCAGCTTGTGGGCAGGCATTATTCTGCAACAGAGTGGCATCATCCACCTACATTCCTGAACATTTGGACTTTGAAATATGCTCACTATTTTTTATTTACTTAAATTTGGGATATTTCGTGACAGTACCTTTTCCATGTTTTTCCGTGTTTACAAGGCGATATTTGTCTTGGCTTCAGTTGTCTAGTGGAAGTATGATTCCACAATGCAGTTTCGTCGGCTGCAGAAATGACCTGGTTCAATGCATTTGGCTCATTTTTGGTGCTTCAAATACCATTTCTTCGAATATGGTTTCTTCTTAAAGTTTATATAAAAAAGTAGTAACATAATTCTTTTTTTTCTGTTCACTTCCAAATTATTATGACGGCGACCTGCACACTGTTCTACCGTCAACACACACCACGAGTTCACTGCCGACTGACTACAGTCAAAGACGACTCCAGCGTAAAAGACATTTTACACAACACACAAGCTTCCACTTGTAATCAGTCTCTTTGATATTCTTCGTCACGTTTACTAATAGTAATCAATATGCTTTCACTCTCAAAAATATAAGTAAATTAGCATATAATAAGGCAAATTACAATAAAAAAATTCTGACAAAAATATAAGAAAACATTTACAATTTGGTATTGACAAATCCGGTAGAAAATAACACATCTCCCAGATCCATTACAACGTGATGGTGCACTTCCATTAATGAACAGCAGTATGTGGACATTTCGCAAAAATTGAAGCATGCTATCAAGTTCTAATGCCCAGAAGTGTTGACAGATGTTATCATCCTGTTGCAGAATAATGCCTGCCCACATGTTGCCAAAGTTGTTTTAACTACACTGGGAAGTCCTTACACACCCTCCGTACAGTCCTGATCCCTCCCAATGTGACTTCAATTTTTGGAGCCCTGAAGAGAGACATTCATGGCTCCTGATTGCTTCGGACAAAGATGTGCATGCCTGGGTTCAATCACGGTTCCATAGGCAACTGCAAACATTTTTCTATGAAGGTGTTGGCCATCTTATCTCACAGTGGGAAAGTGTGTTAACAATTATGGCAGTTACTTCTGAAATAATAAATGGTTTGCTTAACTTTTCTTTCCATCTCTCATTTTCATTTGACTGCCCCTTATATATCTCTGTATCCCTGCACATCTCTACCTGGACTCAGCATATCATTATGTTCTCCACAATTCGTTGTGGTCATCCTCCTCTTTCTCAGTCCCATTTTTATTAACCACTTCTTTCATTCTCAGTCTTTCCACTTCTATTTCTTGTCATTTCATATGCTACTTTCTTACTTCCTTTATTATGCTGTTCCATCATCCTGGACTATTTTTCCATTCACTTTCTCTTTTCCACTACTACCTGCTTTTGTGCTTTCCTTCATTGGAACCACATTGTAAATGTCTCATTCTTATTACAAAATGAGTCAAATTTACAAAGAATTTGGCAGCATTACTTAGCACCCCTTCTGGCCTGGATAAATGCACTTATTCAATTGGGAAGGGTGACATAAAGCCATAGTATCCTCTCCTGAGGCAAGCTAACTCACAACTGTCGTATCTGTTACGTAATATCCTTAATACTGGCACTGGGACAGAGTTGACACTAATGCTGGTCCCTCACATGATATGTTGGTGCCAGATCTGTGGGTATTTTTGGCCACAGGAGTACCTCAACATCAAGCAGACAGTTCATAGAGACACATGCCATGTGTGAACAAGCATTGTACTGTTTAAAATTGGCACCAAGATACTGTCACGTGGAAGGAAATACATGAGGACAAAGGATGTAGTGGCATTCTGTTGCACCGTCATAATTCTCTCAATTACTGCCAGCCATGACTTGATGTCACAGCTGACTCTCCTCACACCCTGATGCCAGGAGTAAAATCACCGTGCCCATAGTCACAGACAATGGTCATCCAGGATAGTGCAAATGTGCCATTCATCACTGAATTCAATGCAATGCTATTCATCAGCAGTCTTTGCTTCCCAGTCATGGCAGCACTCCAAACATAGCTGCTTTTGTGCTGTGCTTTTGATGGCAGCCTATGCATAGGACAGTTACTCCCTAATTCAGCTGTTGCTTGTCTCCAACTAGTGGTGCAGGGCGACACAGAAAGATGGACGAGTCCGTTACTTGTTCTTAGGTGGCAGACGCAGACATCAATGGGTTGTGATGTGGTTGGTGCACAGTATAGTGGTCCTCCCTTGTGATAGTCAGACATGGTTGACTGGAACCTTGACAGTAAGTGTGCCTGCTCTCATGTTCCCATGCAGTCCAACATTAGGTCTCTGGCACCTCTGAATGCTCCACAAATCAGAATATTACACCATTCAAACAGTCAGCCAAAAGAGACCAGCAATGAGACCCCTTTCAAACTCTGTTTGGTGCCGATAATGCTGTCCCGCATGAACTCTACATAGCAATTTCATCACTTTCACAGGGATTACTCATCTGATGCTTCTTATATATGCTGTGGCAAGCCTGGTAACAACATTATACATGAACAACACTAATATATTCTGGCAACCATTGAACTTGTCACAGAGAAAATGCAGCTGTAATCTTGGATGTACCCTCCAGTGATGTGTGTGCAGAAAAACTAAAAGTGTAGTTGCAACATTGATAGAAAAATAATATAGTATGTGGTTAACATTTGATCAGATCAGGTCAATTTTTATATTGAGAATTGAATGAGCATAGCCATAATAACTTTAGCTCACATAATACCTCAAGTTTATAATTGTCTATCATGATTCTGTGCCTCAACATTGTTTTCATTGTCAATATCAGACTGTCAGGTGCTGACTCCAATACCAGTATAATACGAAAATTAATTTCCTTTTCCTCACAAACTGCTGAATTGCTGTGGTAATAAGACATTTAACACATGTGAGCTGTAATTACAGTTTATGTTGAATTGTGTAGATTGAAGGGGCAAGGGGTCCAGTGTGTTCAGAGAAATTTCAACAGGAGTGACTTCTCTGTAATTTTGCTCGTAATGACAGGAAAAGAAAAGAAATCACTTATTCAGTCATGAACAGAAAAGACATTATGTGCAATGATATTTTCCCAGAATGGTAGAGAGCCTGCAGTACGGGAAAAACTGAACCACCCAGGTAATTTCATAGGAGGAGAAATGAAAAAAAAAAAAAAAAGAGAATGATACATTGATCATTAAACAAAACCAAAGCAAATCATTGCTGTTGTTATTGTTATTGTCATTGTAGTAGTCGTTCCAGAAACTAGTTTTAGTTTCCTCATTTATCCGTTTGAAATTAAAATAATAAACTGAATGGTGTTAGTTAAGACTTTTGGATCAAACTGTCTTCTAGTTGAGATAACATTAACAAATTTTATATGATAACTATAAAGAATCTTGACGTCATGCAATAATTATTATCTCTCTCGTGAATAAATGAAATACATTATGGAGCAATGAACATACTGGACTTGCTAAAACAATCAGTAAAATAGCCACCGTGGACAAAGTTAATGTGTATGCACTGTTAAAAACACCTCATTTCTGGAGCTTAATACTATGTGTAATACATGGATGCATCTAACACAGCTTTTCCACATGAAATTTCAATTGTGTTATAAGTTGATTGACATTTTAAGATTGTGGAGTAATAGTTCTATCATACATTTTTCTCCGAATACAGATAATTGCATTATGGGACTTTTTGTATTAATATTATGCCTTTTATAATTTGTTGTTATTCTTACAACATAAGTGTTAATATGTGCTAATGCAATCATAATATACAATTATAGTTATTTAATTATATATATTTATAAGTAGCATGAAAGTCAGATCTTATCAATTTTTTCAGTAGGTCGTAACTGTTACAGACAGGCCAGTACTAGATTTACTGCCACCAGAAGCACTTGACCTGTTACTGGAAACATTACCAACTGACCTTCCTGTAAAACTTACTGTCCCACTGATTAGAGATGGAATTTACTGGGAAAGAAGTGCTCGTAACCGTTGGAAAAGTGTAAGTTGCATTGTTCCACTCAAATATATTTAATTTTTGCCCTCTCTTCCTTGAACCATAAATGTAGGTTTTCCATATTCCAGAAGGTTGTTACAATAATTTTATTTCATGAATAAATGCTTCCTGAAGTTCTTCCCCAGTCAGATTTGTTTTCAGTCCTGATCTATTAATGTCTTTCTCAGTCGTCATCTTTCAGAAGGCCATTAAGTATTTTATTTAGTTGGCCAAATTACGTCAATAGCCTGAGGTATTACTTCATCAATGTTCCAACTCATGACTGGCATTTTTGTCTGAAAAGGATTTAATCAGTATATACCAAATATAATTAAAAACTGACTTAGACTGTTTTAAGATCAGTTTTTAATAATCTTTTGCTGAAGTTACATTGAAACTACAAATAAAACTATCAGACTTATATTCAGTACTTTAAAAAAATCTGTGATGAATTTATAACTTACCTTCAGGCGGCAAAATACTGCCAATAGAAACATATAAAAGTAAAAGAGACACACACACAATCTTTGTTTCAGAACAAATAGTTCCTTCCATGGGTATGGGGACTGGAACTTGGTACTAGGAAAAGGAAGAGAAAAAAAGTTGTAGAAGGGCATGAACTAGGGGAAAAGAATGAAAGGGCAAGGTGCCTGGTGGAATTTTTCTGCTCAGTGCATAGTTTAATGATTGTTAACATCAGGTATAATAATTATGAAGTGGGTTGTATATGTGGAATAGAACTGGAGACGTCATAACGTTTGAGAAGGATTACATAATGGCAGGATGGAGATTTTGAAACCAGATTTAAACTGCAACATGTATTCACATGCAGATATGGAATCTGACCCTAATCAGTTGCTGATGAGCTATGGATTAAAATGAGAGAAGTAACAGTGGATAAAGAGTGTAGAGATGGGGATTGGATAAATTGAAGGAACCAGAAGTTGCTGAGAGTACCAAAGGAAGTGTCAAGCAACAGTTGACTGAAATGGGGGAAATAAATACACTAGAAGACAAATGGGCAGTGGGGGATAATGCTTGTCACATCTATGGCTTTCTATAAGCAATATTGCCTGCTCGTTTGTGCAGAATGGAGAATATCTTAGACAGTTTGTCACCTGGGTACAGATTTGGTTAGTTGATTTGGAGAAGGGGACCAAACAGCAAGGTCATCAGATTGGGGAAGAATGGGGAAGGAAACCAGCCATGCCCTTTCAAAGGAACCATTTTGGCATTTGGCTGAAGCGATTTAGGGAAATTGTGGAAAACTTAAATCAGAATGGCCGGACATGGGTTTGAACCATTGCCCTTCCAAATGCGAGTCCAGTGTGCTAACTACTGTTCCACCTTGCTTGGTCAGGTCTGGCAAACCCAAGTTTTCTGAGGTGAGGATTGGTGAGTACCACCAGCCCTCCATAACTGTAAGCTCTCAGCATTCTTCAGTAAGCTTCATATAGTGTGGTGGTGGAATATTGTGTGACATAGGGAATGAGATCTTGACATAAATGCGTGGATCATGAGAATGATAGAAAGCTCTATAAAGAAAAACCTCATTCTCAATTATGTGCAATGTGCCAATGGAGCAAATGACAGTTGAGGTGAAACAGTCAATAGTGGGCAACCTCTGGGGAAGCTGTTTGTGAGTAAAAGGACATTTACAGTTCCCAAAATGTGTTTTTGATTATTAAGAGACAGAACAGGATCTTCAAAAAAGTATTGCATTTTTGTATAAATAAAGGTTTAGTTTGTGTAGCAGGCAAACTAATATCAGTCAGGCACTTAAAGAACATTACATTATTCATGCAAAGTGCCAAGTTACATAAAGCTGAACTACTACAGAAAATGAAAACTCTTGGGGAATACCTAATTGTTACTGAATTTCACAACATTTAATTCTAGCAAGAGTTTGTAACATGCTGAGACCTAATGCAAATAGATGTAGAGGAACTGAAGGAAGAGTGGGAAGACATTGATAGGAAAGATGTCAAAAACGAAATGAATCTATTGAATGGTGTATTATAAAATACAGCTAAATTTATTCATACCTTGAGCTCTCTGTTGTTGCCTGAGCACATTAATCTGGGATTCATATGCCTCAAAGTGAAACCATAAGACAGTAATCCAATGTGCTGTTGTCACTATGGACATCAATTGCTGAGTAACTCTTGGAAAATGTGGCATAGTTGCACCTGAAGATGGGAACTCTAATTTGACTCGTGTGAACAACAAAGGCATCCATGTTGTTGTGAACTGTGCATGTCAAGTATTCTTGGATGACAAGAAGTTTCAGATGGTAGAAATCATGGGGAGGATACTGTATTTGTTGCAGTGGCCAAAACAAAATTTCAAAAAAAGAGAGTTCTCAATGCATGCTTTAGCAACGGAAGCTGCTAGAAACACTATCACAAGCAAGTGCTCTTGCAGTGGTAGAGTTGCTGTAAAGGCATTAATTTTCCTCACACAAACAGCATAGGCCACAGACGGTTCTTCATCGAGCTCCAAATCTGCCCCTACTGTCAGCTGGACTGAAACTGCACTGTGGTTCCACAATAACAAAATCATCACCCTCACAATTTTAAAAGAAAGGCATGGTTAAGAGGTCTAGACTGAAACAAAGTAGTATAAAGCCATCAAACCATGCTGCTCTTATCCTGTGTGGTGGTTCTCATCCAGAGCAAACTACAGATGACAAGGAAATCGATATCTGATGAGGAAACACAGTCCTCACCAGGAAACCCCTTCTATCACAAAACTGTCATCTCAACAGAAAGATAAAGGCAAAGACAGTAATAAACCTCACCATTAACATTGTTCCTATTTTACAGTGGAATATGAATGGGTTCAAGACACATCTGGAAGAATTTGGACTCCTAGCTCAGGCAAGATCTTTGTTCTTATGTTTACAAGAAAGAAATTTTTAATTATCTCACACACGTGTTAAGAGGTTATAACTTCCACAGAAAGGTTGACCTAAGTGGACAGAGAGCTAAAGTAGGAGTAGTCATAGTGATTAAAAGTCTTCTGGGTATTATGCCCCATCATTGCTAAAAATCTGGCCTCACGCTGAAGCGGAATTGGGAAACTCCCTCCAGCACTTAAATAGCCTGCACAAAAATATAAAGTTCACACATGAGACTCAAAACAATGGTACCTTGCCATTTCTCAATGTGGAAGTATACATAGCTGCCGAAGGTAAACTGGGACACAAAGTGTACCAGAAACCAATACACACTAATCGGTACCTGCACGTGGAGAGCCACCACCACCCAGCTCAATATTCTGTTCTGCATACTTTAACTGCCCGAGCCTACTGGATAAGCGATGAAAATAACATCAAAGAAGAATTAAAGGAGCTACAACACACGTTTCATGCCAACGGCTATGATGTCAACATCATAAGAAAGGTAGCTAAGAACAAAGGGAGCAGAACACAAGAAGAAGGGAAAGAAGAGAAGCTTCCACTGGTACACTTACTGTATGTAAAAGACGTCAGTGAACGGCTAGGCAACGTCCTCCGCCGACGAGGTTTCAAACTGATTTTTCGAAGCAGTCACAGGATCCTTGAAATGATAGGTTCCACCAAGGATGTAGTCAACAATCTTAACACTGCAAGTGTTTACGAACTACAGTGTGAGTGCAGAGCTGCCTACATAGGAGAAACAGGGAGATCTGTCAGCTTACGAGTAGCAGAACATGAATGTTATGTACGATTACAACAACATAATAAATCGGCGATAGCGGAACACCACCGTGACTGTGGACAACCTATCAGGTTCCAGGAAGCCCGAGTACTGGGGAAAGAATCATGGATACGAGAACGCAAAATATAGAAGGTGATCGAAATTATTAAACAGCCTGACAGCATGAACAGAGAAGATGGCTACAAACTCCTGGCGTCCTGGCTGCCAGCCATCCCAGTCCAATGGGCCATGAGTGGTCGCAGGGCAGAAGCTACACGGGACACGGATGTATCTGCACAAACAGCTGTAGAGCAACTATCAGTCCACTTCCACACACACCAGGAGGAAACCTTGCTGACCAGAACTGAACACTGATTGGCGGACAGCTACCAATCATTGATGATATGGACATCCACGAATAGCCTCTTTCCTTCCATCTTCCCGTACATCATGACTAGCCAATCATATTAGAGGGCCAATTAAAAGTTTTACAACAGTGACGTCAGACATCGATAGTCAGTAATAAATAGAAGCACCTATCCCCATGCAAAACCAGTTATGCCCCGAGGAAGGCTTTTGCAATTCGGCCAAAACGTCGGTTTTAGTTTATTATTGTTGTTTGTTTTTAGCAATGACATGGCATAATACCCATAAGAATTTTAATCACTATGACACCGCCCGCGGAAGCCTATGTTCTTATATAGGAGTAGTCTTCTTTGTAGATGATACGTATCTCTCCTTGCCTCTCCCTGTTAACATGAGCTTCAAAGCAGTTACTGTTACTGTGCAAGTGCAACATAGAATTACTTATGATCCCTCTGGCTGCCCCTCACAAACCACTTGACCAGGAGATTCTAAGAAACATTATAATGCATCTCCCCCAGCATCTTTTCTTCTCTGAGGTTTGTAATGCTCAGCATATAATATGGGATACTTCTACCAGCTGCCCATGGGCTGATTTGCTGATAATCTCTTTTATCTTCTGAATGCAGGCTAGAGCGTGAACTGTAGCACTGCTATAAGGTCATTATCTGTCATTGACCTAGTTGGGAGTAATTGATGTTTATATTTCAATGAACACTTACCAAACTGAAAACACTTACATGAAAAAATATCAGTCTGCCACAATGGGTGCTTAGGAAGGAACATTGGCTTTTGTATAGCCAGCTTGCAGTATTTAAACATTGACACAGGATCCAGGAATGAGGGGATTACATCACAAGTGCAGACCATGCCTTGAAAACCTTGCAGGTTTACAGGTTCCGTGACCGACATGCCACCATATTATAAAAGGGAGGTAGAATAGATCATTGCAAGCATTAATGAACTCCATAAACCATTCCACTAAGCTGTCAATTCTAGGCAGAGGTGCAAGGTGTCCAATTACTGCTTCAGTGAAGAATGGTAATCTTCAGACAAACAAAGAGATATTGCCTACACTATGGCAGAATGGTGGACTACTATGGTGTCAGTAACTATATTTTAAAATGTACAATTACTGAAATGAGAAAGCCCCTCCTCTATCTTGAGAGTAGAATTCCTGAGTACAACACTTTCCCAGAATGTAGTAAAATTATAAAAAGTGTGATACAGACAAACCAGGCAACTACTGACCCACTTCAATCATCTCAGTTGTGTAAAAAAATAATGTAGTTACTCAAATAATATTAGATTACATTGTGTAACTGGAAAGTAAAATGGTACACTTGTTCATAAATGCAGATAACATAATGAGAAACACTTGTAAACATTGTATTTGTGTGTGTATTGCACAAATGTTAACTCATACTGATGGAGCTGATTGTGTGCTGAAAGGCTAATAAAGGTTCACTTCTCTTCGTTTTACTCAAATAACTGCTACCACCAGACAAGACCCAGCATTCTGTCAACATCAAGTGATTACTGAGAGGGTAATGTTGACTTCAGTTCTTTCAAAGATGAAATTTACAACTGCATTTTCTTAGTGTGGGAGTATGAGCCTGCACTTTTTGTGGCACATGCTACATCACAGCACCATAACAGCATTCACTGCAACATGATGCAGCACCTCAGTGGAAGCGCCAAAAGAATCCTCAATCTTTCTGTGTAATTTGATTTTCAAATGGGACTATTCCTTAACTTGAAGAAAGCTGTTTCAATCCCCATTCTCCAACCTGGGAATAACTGTACAAGCCCAAGTAGTTATGGTACAGTTGTGTTACCTTCACCAGCTGCATGGGATAGGTCTTGGAGCAGGCGATTAACTGTTGCCTTGTCTGATCTTAGAATCCAGACAACCTCTTGGTTGCTTCCAGTGTGGCTTCAGGAAGTACCATACAGCCACTGAAATAATATTGATAATTTTGTGCCTCCACAGCTGAATTTACATCTACATGATTACCCTGAAAATCACACTGGCAGAGGATTCCTCGAAACGCCTTCAGACTATTTCTCTATATTTCCACTCTGTATCAGCATGTTGGAAAAATGAAAACTTAAATCTTTCTGTAAAAGTTGTGGAAATTCCTGGATGGAATCTAATAATATTATGAAAATGATACTCGCTACTCACCATGTAGTGGAGATGCTAGTCACAAATAGGCACTACAAAATGACTGTCAGAAACTGAGCTTTGTGCCAACAAGGCCTTTGTCGAAAATAGACAACATACACACATGCACTGATGCAAATTCAACTCACACACATGACCACAGTCACTGGCTGGTCACATGTGTTTGTGAGTTGCGTTTGCATGAGTGTGTGTGTGTGTGTGTGTGTGTGTGTGTGTGTGTGTGTGTGTGTGTGTGTGTAACAGTGATCATTCCTCCTTGTGTAGGTGGGCACCAAAAAAATATTTTCACATTCAGAGGAGAAAGCTGGTGACAGAAATTTTGTGAAAAGATCTCATCAAAACAAAAAATGTCTTTGTTTTGATGATTGCCACCCCAACTCGCTAATCATATTAGTGATGTTCTCCCCCACCCCCACCCACCCATTTCGCAATAATACAAAATCAGCTCCCCTTCTTTTAACTTTTTTGTTGTCCTTTGTCAATCCTATGTGGTAGTGAGGATCCCATACTGCACAGCAATACTCTTGCAGAGGGCAGACAAGCATAGTGTAGGCAGTCTGTTTAGTACATCTGTTGTATCTTCTAACTGTTCTGTCAATAAAATGTGGTCTTTGCTTTGCCTTTCCCATCATTCAACTAAATTAACAGCCTGTAGATTTTTGTGATTTATCATGAAACTGAAATTTAATGGATTTCTTTTTGTACTCATGTGGATGACCTCACACTTTACCTTATTCAGAAACAATTTTTGCACCATACAGATGTTGTGTCTAAGTCATTTGGCAATTAGTTTTGATCTCCTGATGACTTTACTTTGCAGTAAATGACAGCATCATCTACAAAAATCAAAGATGGCTGCTCAGATTGTTACCTGTGTATGTAGATTAGTAGTATCAGAGGGGTTATAACACATCCTTGGGGATATCCTCCTGTTTTACTTTATGTCTTTCCATCAGTTACTACATATTTTGATGTTTCTGACAGGAAATCATGAATCCATTCGCATAATTGAAGTGATACTCCATAGACCTGCAATCTGATTAGAAATCTTTTTGTGAGAAACATTGTAAAAAGCCTTCTGGAAATATGGAACTATGGAATCAGTTTGAGATCCCCTGTCAAAAGCACTCATTACGTCATGTGAATAAAGGGCTAGTTGTGTTTCAAAAGAACAATATTTCAATTCGTGTCAACAGACCACTTTCTTCAAGGTAATTCATAATGGGCAAATATAGTATATGCTCCAAAATCCTACTGCAAACCAATGTGAGTGATATGTGTATGTAATTTATCGATTTACTCTCATTTCCTTTTCTGAGTATTGATGTGACTGTGCAGCTTAGTTTATTCACCCACTTATAGGATGAGGTTTTTTCCCCAAATTCATCATTTGAAAAATATGATGTCCTCTTGTATTTGCAGATTAAACTATTACTGCTGAAACTTCCTGGCAGATTAAAACTGTGTGCCCGACCGAATTCGAGTCTCGGTCGGGCACACAGTTTTAATCTGCCAGGAAGTTTCATATCAGCACACACTCTGCTGCAGAGTGAAAATCTCATTCTGGTATTACTGCTGAGTTTAACATTTTTATGTTAATTGAGAGATTTATACTGAATAAATTAATAAAAGATGGTACTGATTCACCACTGTACACAAAACAGATCAAAACACTGTGGCAAAAGCAACAAAAAAAAGCATGCCATGTTTAAAAGAACAGAAAATCTCCAAGAATGGCGATATTTTACTGAATCTTATAGGAGCTGCACTGACAAGTAAACCTTCTCTCCTTTGATACCGGTTTGCCAGAAACTTATATATTTTCTGAAAGCTTATGTCACTAGTAAAAAAAAACTGTGAAATCTTAGGGACAGAGAGACAAACATTTAGGAGCTATAGGACCCACACAGTATCAGTAAAGTCATGGAAACATGACACCAAAAGTTGCTAAAATGCTCAATTCATGTATTTATTTGGTAAGAAGTTGGAAATCTCAGTATAAAGGAGGAAACAACTCAATGAAAAGAAACAGTGTGTGGCTACTCTTCCATTTTGTAGTCTTTTGTGGGTGCTAAATTTTAGTTTATTAAGTTGGCGGGTGGTGATGTCTTCAAGCTACAGGTTTGCGTTCAGTTTATTTCTATTTAAGGCTGGGAGGACAAGTCACAAACTTCATTAAAATCTCTTGAAACAGTAATAGCGGACATAATGTAGCTTGATATTGTTGTTAATTGTTTATTCAGAAGCCCTGTTATTAAGCAAGCTCAATCTAATTCAGTGAACAAACACTATTTGTTTTTAATTAGAATTAATTTCAAGCACTCGCAATTGAAAATAAATCCCTTGACACCTTATATTCGTTGTAATTTAAGTTTTCATTTCAGATTACATGCTGAAAGTCAGAGAGGTTATTGCAATGTAGTTGGTGAAATTCTTCAAATAAATGACAGTCAGCTGATTGCTTTGTGCTGTGATTGGAAGTTAACTTTTTCATGAAAGTTGTTTAAATGCTGTTAAAATGAGACTGACTTCAAAATTATAGTAAGTTCTGTCTGGTATTTTTAAACTAACTGGCCTCAGATGTAATAATTGCACATATTAAAATCCATAAATAATGAAGGGGAACCAGAAATTACTTTTGATTCTAACTCGTACAAAACAAAACTTTCACAAATGACACTTTTCGACAACAAACATAAATGTAACTGAGATTCTAACTGAGAGAGAGCTAACAGGACAGAAGATATCACTGCTGTCTAAAACTTATACTACTAAAAACAAACCAGTGAACAATGTAACACCTACTTGTTATTCTGAAGCCCTTAGCTTCCTTGAAAAATCTAAATTATTCTATTATATTAATAAACTTATAAATTTCAAACAAAAATTGACATAATAAGTCAACTAAATAGCTCAAATTAAATAAAAATAAAAATTTCAATTAGTATACTATGAAAGGGTGGCTTCAAATGTGTGTTGGAATTTTGAAAATGTGACATGTTATTGACTTCAGACAAAATCTATCACAAGAGACAATCCATGTGAAATTCATGAAATAAACAGTGAGATGGGCAGAAAGACAGTTCACAATGTGCACATTTTACAGAAGCAAAAAAGCGATAGTCTCATTCTTTGCACACTCATCATTTGTTAGTGAATCAAAGCAATAATCTATTGGCGCAATCCACGCTTCAGATTTGTCATGCAAGTATCCGCCCTTATCAAAATCATACTTAATCAATCAAAGGACTGCAGGGCCAGAAAACTATCACAGTGCCAAATGTGCTTCGGTGTCTCGATAATGATTGTGTCTGCTGTGTAATGAACAAAAGATTTGTAGTGTCTGAAAAACTGAATATACAGAGGCAGAATCTTTCCTGTTCATCCTTCAGGTACCAGTTCTGTTTGCAGGACTTTTCCATCAGGTACTTCAGAAGCAGACAGTGCATGATCTTTGTTAGAACACCATGAATCCATGAAGAACAGAATTTTCTTCCTGTCATCAGACATACTTCACCAAAATATGTCACAATAGAACCGTAAGATGTCTGCTTTCGACATGTTCACTGTTTTTTTCCAGCATATGATCTTATATTTGGAGGATCTGCTGGCTTTTGACAACAGGAATTTTTCAGATGGCTCAGGTACAAGCACATACATTAGCCACAGTATTTTGCCTTCCATTGAAATCACAGGCATAATCATTATACTCTGCTGTGTTGCAGAGACAGATCCAACAACAGTGCGAACAACTGTTGTTCCTATGGTTTGCAGGGTTTGATGGCCATGCAACTCTTTGTCAAATCTGCTCTGGTCAGCATTGAAGGCATGTGAATCTTTGCAACAAAATCATCACATACTTGTGACAAAGTTTCCTCCTTATCCTGCCAATTCCTGCCAACATTGTGTATTATTGTTCTGTCAACAATGTTATTCTGATTCTTGAAGTGGTATACCCAGGAATCAGAAGCTTTAAAATCAATTCTATTTTGTGAATCCATTGGTATCTTATGTTGCATGGCCCACAGTCACAACTTCTGCTCATGAATAATTGCTCCTTCTGTTTACTTCTCTTTGAATTTCTGCAGGACAGCTAGATTGATTTTTTGGATCGATGGGGCACTCATTTTTTTCTCTAAATTGTACAGAATGTTAATATTTTAATTTTCTTGAACTGATTCATTACTTATGCATGTAACAGATGTTTTGTTCGAGGTTTGCCTGTCATGGGATGTACAGTCCAGTACACTGAAACGCTATGCTTGTAATCAGTCAAGTCCTTTTCTGACATATCTGCTGGACAATTATGCTTCTGGATTTTGAGCAAAAGCACATACTCCGATGCTGATGAACTAAACGTAGAAGGATGCGACTGTTGCAAAAAGCACTGCAGTTCCTTATCGCCACCATCATCTCTGAAGCCCATTTCCTCCTCCCATTCTTCTCCATTGCCTCCAGCAAATCCTAATGTCTGGATGTCTTCCACACTCTCTGTATCATTCTCAAGGAGAATAGTCATGTTTTTTATAATCTCTGATTCCTGGAAGTTCAGAGACCCATTGTGTGTTCTGAATTGGGAGACCGAGGCAGTCACAATGACTTTCAGATCAGTCTGCAGTGTAAGAAGAAGACATACAATATGTTAATACTTGATTGCAAGATACGGGAACACACAAGAGGTAGAGTCGTCATGACAGGAACAGGCCCATTCTGTACACACTTTGCTGATAGTTTGAGGACCTATAGCTCCTAAACACTTGTCCCTCTGCCCCTAAGATTTCACTGTGTTTCTGCTTGTGACATAAGCTTTCAGAAAGTATCTGGGTTTCCAGCAAACTGGTATCAAAGGAGAGAAGGTTCACTTATGAGGTTAAGGGGAAATGATTCTTGTGAAATGTGTAGAATACACAACGGTAACTAGTAACCACTATGAAATATGTTGTCCACAACATTCATAAATTTCTGAAAATTCTCAAAAATGTACTTATTTCATGTAGATATACACTGAAATTAGAGAGAACAATTTTCGTAAGATTTCAGAGCAGCAATATCAGGAATTATCAACATAGAAGATCAAAAAATCATTCAAGTTAAAGAAGTTTAAGAAGTAATTAAATATTTACAACAGAATAAGAAGACAATTGCAGTTCATTGGCTACTTTCTCAGTGTGGCTTGGATGGTAATGAAAAAGCATATTTTCCAGCATAAAGGGCACAAAAATTAAGCAGACTGGAAAAAATTAATATGTTGCGTTTTGCAGTGAAATGCATTATGAACAACAAATTTCAAGAAGAATCAAAACAATCTAATAAAATTTCATCTGAGGGAAAGATCTGGAAAAACCTCATGGATGACCCATAGCACTTGATGGATCCAGAAGAGGAGCAACATTCTGCTTGGCTGCTGTTTGGCCGTCTGCCTGCATAAGGTCTCCACCCTGCCATCTTCAGAAAGTGTTCTGCGTCACAAGATTTGTTCAATCATGAATGAAGAACATTTGAAGGAGTGTACAGAATTAAGTGATTAATAACAAGAAGATGAATGACAATGAGTCAAGTGCCACAACATTAAAACAATAATAATTTCCTGAAGAAGGGTATTACTGCCAATATTTTGTAAGAAACAAATTTAGGTTACGACTAATGCTATAATATAAAATAAGTTTTTTGCAGCACTCACTGTTTGACAATACATAATATATCATGATATATCCAAGGGTTCTGGTACAATCAACATGAAAAACACATTTAAATTTTACGGAAAGTGTTAGGATCTAAATTTTCAATTTTCACAGTGAATTTATCCGACACAGTCAGTCTCACTCATACACAATGAACATACAGGAAAATTATAATATATATGTAATCAAATGTGTGAAATGCTCAGATTTCACACTTAGTTGCTTTCTACACTAGCGTCTGTTTATCCAATTGAAAACAGTAAAAACTGTGGAACATGAAGTGGTTTACAATGAGAAACATTTTGGATCACAGTAGTTGAATTCTACTATTGCTGTTGCAATGTCACTTCTTTTATCCTGTTTCCATTTGAATTCAGAAAGTAAACCTTCAAAGTTTTGCAGGGAGATGTTAGTGGAATTTAAGTTCTGAATGTTGTCATATTAATGACTTTATTCAGTTGCAGCAATGTCACAAGTTGTAATGAAGACAGTATAGAAATAATTTGGTTTGATACCAGTATTGCAGAAATTATTTTTTGTATTCTTGCTTCTATCTGGATAAATCTTGATAACATCCTGCACAGCTTTACATTTAGCTTGAGAGCTGTTAAGGTAACCATCATTTCCACTTCAGCAGTTTAATTGTTGGCATTGACTGATCTTCAGGATGTACCCAGACAAGAAAGTGGTCACTGGACTGCAAATTGGTGACTAATGCCAACTGACCAGTTGTCTACAAGGAAAGCAGAACTTACGTAGAGCAAGGAAAGCAGAACTTAGGTAGAGGTTAGTGTTAGGTCAAGTTCTTCATTTGTGCTTATACCACAAAATACCTTCTTCATTGAACAAAATAATCTTTAGTGTGGGTTCTGGTTTATGACACAGTCCAATTCGTTCTTTGCGTCTACTCCTACCTCCTCTTGGGCATGACTGTGGTATCACTGGAATACTTCGACAACTGACATTGAGTCTACCAGTGGCAGACATGAGGCTTCTGATTTTGTTATTGTAGAACACAATTTAGAGAAGTTTGTCTTAATGTTAGTTAAATCCTGCTGCATATTTTTTTGCATTTAAATGCTGCTTTTGCATATCTGATACATACAGCATCATCTGGCAAAAAACTGTTTACTACCTAAAATAAAAGAAGCATTTACTTTGGAATTGAATATTGAAGTTTTAATTTTGTTTCAATTAATTATGTATCAATTTTATTTCATACAAATTTATTTCATACAAAATTACTGGTATCAAAATTGTCAGTGTATAACATTGCAGCTTCCAACCAGATACTCCACCTAGTAAGGATGGGCTGCGGTGGTAACAGTAACTGAGGTAGACTCTTTTTGTAAGTAGCTACATGCACAAGGGCTTTTAAAAACACTTTTATAGAACAGAATAACATTTCAAGATGGCTGATTTTTATATATATATATATATATATATATATATATATATATATATATAAAAACAAAGATGAGGTGACTTACCGAACAAAAGCGCTGGCAGGTCGATAGACACACAAACAAACACAAACACACACACAAAATTCAAGCTTTCGCAACAAACTGTTGCCTCATCAGGAAAGAGGGAAGGAGAGGGGAAGACGAAAGGAAGTGGGTTTTAAGGGAGAGGGTAAGGAGTCATTCCAATCCCGGGAGCGGAAAGACTTACCTTAGGGGGAAAAAATGTCTGCTTGTGTCTGTATGTGTGGATGGATATGTGCGTGTGTGCGAGTGTATACCTGTCCTTTTTTCCCCCTAAGGTAAGTCTTTCCGCTCCCGGGATTGGAATGACTCCTTACCCTCTCCCTTAAAACCCACTTCCTTTCGTCTTCCCCTCTCCTTCCCTCTTTCCTGATGAGGCAACAGTTTGTTGCGAAAGCTTGAATTTTGTGTGTGTGTTTGTGTTTGTTTGTGTGTCTATCGACCTGCCAGCGCTTTCGTTCGGTAAGTCACCTCATCTTTGATTTTTTTATATATATATATATATTAGGGAAACATTCCATGTGGGAAAAATGTATCTAAAAACAAAGATGATGTGACTTACCAAACGAAAGCACTGGCAGGTCGATAGACACACAAACATACACACAAAATTCTAGCTTTCACAACCACCGGTTGCTTCATCAGGAGAGAGGGAAGGAGAGGGAAAGACGAAAGGATGTGGGTTTTAAGGGAGAGGGTAAGGAGTCATTCCAATCCCGGGAGTGGAAAGACTTACCTTAGGGGGAAAAAAGGACAGGTATACACTCGCACACACACACATATCATCTGCACATACACAGACACAAGCAGACATGCCTACATTATGTAGGGCCACAAGATTATAAGATTTTGGATCATAATTTTTCCTCCATGTTGAGGGATCAGGACCATCTTCTGATGTATACTTCTCTAAAAAGCCCTTAGGAGTTGGGTTTCTGAGTTTCTCAAGCAGTGTATTTGCTTCTACAAAAGCATTACACAGATCCATGTAAAATGCATTAGGTATGGGAGCAGTAATAAATGAATAGATTTAGTGTGGTACAGATTCTTTCATTATTAGATTCTTGCAATATATGGTGCAGATCTGACATGCTGTTTGGCTTGAATTTTTTAGTACAGTTTATCTGAAATTATAAGAGACCTTCGGTTATGTGGATATTGGTTTTTTTTTTTTTTTTTGAATTGGCATCCTTATTTAATTAACTATTTAAATTTTTTTATTTTTTTCATTTTTTTTTTTTTTTACAAAGGACAAGTGCCACAGGATATTTTCTGAAAAAGAATAGCTTACTTGTTTACTACAACAGTCACAGAGTACAATATCTCCAGGTGACCGGATAAAATCTTTTCCTTCTATCCATTGTGCAAGAAGTGCACTTCTGGAACTTTTAATTGGAGGCGTATTAAAAGCACTTTAAAAGAGACAAAAAGAATTAAACAAACTTATGAGGTTCATGAAGGGAGACAAAAATTTAATAGTCATGGGTGACTGCAATTCGACACTAGGAAAAGGGAGAGAAGGAAACATAGTTGGTGAATATGGATTGAGGCTAAGAAATGGAAGAGGAAGCCGTCTGGTAGAATTTTGCACAGAGCATAACTTAATCATAGCTAACACTTGGTTCAAGAATCATAAAAGAAGGTTGTATACATGGAAGAATCCCGGAGATACTAAGAGGTATCAGATAGATTATATAATGGTAAGACAGAGATTTAGGAACCAGGTTTTAAATTGTAAGACATTTCCAGGGGCAGATGTGGGCTCTGACCACAATCTATTGGTTATGAACTGCAGATTAAAATTGAAGAAACTGCAAAAAAGGTGGTAATTTAAGGAGATGGGACCTGGATAAACCGACTAAACCAGAGGTTGTACAGAGTTTCAGGGAGAGCATAAGGGAAGAATTGACAGGAATGCGGGAAAGAAATACAGTAGAAGAAGAATGGGTAGTTTTGAGGAATGAAATAGTGAAGGCAGCAGAGGATCAAGTAGGTAAAAAGACGAGGGCTAGTAGAAATCCTTGGGTAACAGAAGAAATATTGAATTTAATTGATGAAAGGAGATAATATAAAAATGCAGTAAATGAAGCAGGCAAAAAGGAATACAAACGTCTCAAAAATGAGATCGACAGGAAGTGCAAAATGGCTAAGCAGGGATGGCTAGAGGACAAATGTAAGGATGTAGAGGCTTGTCTCACTAGGGGTAAGATAGATACTGCCTACAGGAAAATTAAAGAGACCTTTGGAGAAAAGAGAACCACTTGTTTGAATATCAAGAGCTCAGATGGAAACCCAGTTCTAACCAAAGAAGGGAAAGCAGAAAGATGGAAGGAGTATATAGAGGTTCTATACAAGGGTGATGTAGTTGAGGACAATATTATAGAAATGGAAGAGAACGTAAGTGAAGATGAAATGGGAGATATGATACTGCATGAAGTTTGAATTTGATTTTGAAGAGTGTGACAGAGCACTGAAAGACCTGAGCCGAAACAAGGTCCCGGGAGTAGACTGGCAATGGCAAGGAATGCGTTTCTGAAGAAGAGAAATTTGTTAACATCGAGTATAAATTTAAGTGTCAGGAAGTCATTTCTGAAAGTATTTGTATGGAGTGTAGCCATGTATGGAAGTGAAACATGGACGATAAATAGTTCGGACAGGAGGAGAATAGAAGCTTTCAAAATGTGGTGCTACAGAATAATGCCGAAGATTAGATGGGTAGATCACATAACTAATGAGGAGGTATTGAATAGAATTGGGGAGAAGAGGAGTTTGTGGCACAACTTGATGAGAAGAAGGGACCGGTTGGTAGGACATGTTCTGAGGCATCAAGGGATCACAAATTTAGCATTTGAGGGCAGCGTGGAGGGTAAAAATCGTAGAGGGAGACCAAGAGATGAATACACTAATCAGTTTCAGAAGGATGTAGGTTGCAGTAGATACTGGGAGATGAAGAAACTCGCACAGGATAGGGTTGAATGGAGAGCTGCATCAAACCAGTCTCATCACTGAAGATCACAACAACATGAGGTTCATGCACACACTACTAGTGAGGTTTGTTCAAATTCCACAAGACCACTCTGGAGCTGTGTTATTTTGCCACAGCATTGTTAGCTGCAACAGGCAGAGGATGTGCTTTGTTGGTGCAGCACATTTTAGCAATTTTGACCAAGACAAACTCATGTTACAGTGTTCTTCTTCAGTACCCCAGCGTAGAAGTGTGCACAGAAACAGCTAAGTGAAAATCTGTACAATATGCACATTTATTTATATACAAAAGCCAACTTTGGAATTTTCCTTTGTGAGAGACTGCATGTATGAGATTCCTGTGTCGATTTGAAGTTCTAGATTCACATATTATACTGTTTGCATTGCTTCTGCATAGTCTTATTACATCAATACCTGTTTGCATTGTGATATATTGTGAAATTTCAAACATTTGCGAGTGCTGTGATGGACACGTACTGTTATCATCAATTATAGGCTTAAACTTAATTTTTCTCTTTTAAAATTTTTGAGAACAGTACACCTATCCTTGTTGAAAACTATTATTCTCTAATTTCATTGTGCAATTATGCAAGAAATAGGTTATTTTTTAGAATATTTGGACACTTACAAAACTATCTTTTCATAAGTTACTGGCACAAGTGTTTTGGATATATAACTTATTTGATAGCAAATCAGCATTTGTGATTCACAGTTCTGCCAAAGAATACATCAGCCCTGAATTTCATTGTATATGAATGCAAATAGATGGGGATTTTTGAGAATTGTCAGAAGCTACCATTGTTCTTTTCATCATCTACAACCAATTTGTAATAAATCAATGCTTGTGAATTACCAGATATTCTAACTATCAATTGTGCTACATCTAGTTTCCCCTTAAAGAGGAGTGGCCCCATATTTTATATGCATATATCATAAATTAACTCTGTTTTCGTGTTTGCTAACAGCTGTAGTTAACCTCAAAATGTTTTAGGAAACTAACAATTTTCACCATAGGTTTTTGTGTTGCCTTAATAGAAATCTCCTTTTGTGTATTTACTTCAATTCTTATAGGAAATTACCAACTTTTTAGCTCAGAAGATTAAACCATAATCAGTGGGCTTAATTTAAAGTTATTTGTTCACAGCCTTGTAATACATTGCACCAGCCAAAATGAAGCCCCATTGTGAATGCTGTTCTCAAATGCAGGATTATTTGGTTGATGTCTGAAAGTACCTGAAAGTCGCTCTGACTTCTCTCAAGTGATTGGCCACTGCTGCTGATCGATGTATTGAAAGAGGTCCTGAGAGTCTTGTTCCTGTGATTCCATTACCAGAGGTACCATAAGTACTATCCCCTCCTTTGGATCCTGCTCCTCTGCAGAAAGTACAGGATCTGTCATTACTCATCCACTTGACAGCGAGTGGTGTGTCAATGGTAGATCTAGGTGTCCTGTACAGGCTGGACGGCAACCAGGGAAACTCAGGTTGGTGTACTGATCCCCCTAACTAACAAGTCTGAGGTGCTGTTTTCACTGAAACTGAAACTTAGTCAGTGAAACTCACGTCACCTGTTTTGGGATACCAGTTTTATCTGTTGTCAAGAAGAGGCAAACACAAATGGTGAGAGTATATTCAGTCGGGCAGTTCAGGGGTACAGTGAATGATCATACTCTGTAGGGAAATGGCAGCAAGGGACAGGAAATAGCAACAGTTGTACTCTGTACGTAAGCTTGAGGGCATTGCAGAAGCTGTTCCAGCAGCCATTGGGGAAACAGGGCGCAGCCAACTGCAGATTGTGATGCATCTTGGAACTAATGATGCCTGTCATCTGGGCTCCATCATACCTGGGTCATTCCACTGACTATCAGAGAAGCTTGAGAAGACATGCCTTGCTCAAGGGGTTTCAACTAAGTTCACAATTTGCAACATTTTCCCCAGAACTGATCATGGCCCTTTGGTTCTGAGTCAAGTGGAAGGATTGAAACAGAGCCTTCAAGGATTCTGTGACAAGCAAGGCTGCACATTCCTGAACTTGCGATATGTGGTTGAGAACTGTAGGGTCCCCCTGAATGGTTCAGGTGTGAACAACACATCAGAGGCTACTACTCAGGTAGCTAACTGTCTGTGGTGTGCATACAAGGATTTTTTAGATTAGGCAACTCTGCCTCCAATCCAGATGATGATATCTGTAAGAAACTCAAAAGTATCCGTGTAAGATCACAAGAAAGCCTTCCACAGGTGAGATGATTAAAAACCTAATGGTAAACTGGCGATGCACTCACAACAGTATGCCAGAGTTTGAAGCGCTCATAGATAGCAGTGGAGCTCTAATAATATTAGGTACAGAAACCTGAAATTGATAGCAGGGAGATTTTTGGGGAAAATTTGAGTGTATATCGGAAGGATAGGCAAATGCCAAATGGAGGTGGTGTATTTGTTGCAGTAGACAAACTCAAAACCACCAAGATAAAAATTGAAGCCACCTGTGAGACTTTTTTGGGTACGACTTTGTAGCAGTTCGCCTGCTTTATTTCCTCCATTTGTTGTCCTCAGTGTCGACATATTGTGTTGCTACACTGGCTGAAGAATGGGGTTTGTAATTTGGACACTGACTACAGTAAATAATGCAGCCAACAGATTCATAGTTACGTTTCACAGTCTTTTAATTTTGGTGTTCACAACCCCCCAATAATACACAGTGATAAGGCCAGTGCACTGTTGTTTAACCTTCGATAACACTCATTAATAGGTTACAGATTCATAGTTACGTTTCACAGTCTTTTAATTTTGGTGTTCACAACCCCCCAATAATACACAGTGATAAGGCCAGTGCACTGTTGTTTAACCTTCGATAACACTCATTAATAGGTTACAGGCTAACATCCATATATTGCTACAATGATTTCCTGTTGAACATCTACAAGCAGTAAAAGCCTAACCACAAAGTTCACAGTTCTTGAAGATTATAAAGGTATGTCTGGAAAGAGTCACTGTCTTTGTTTTTACACGTGGCCTAATTGTTTAACACTTATTCCACAGTTAAGTTGAAGCATTGTTGTCGTTCCAACCAACATAGGTTCCTCGTCTGAAATTCGGCCATGGACTGACTGTCTCATGTCCAAAAACCGAGCCCTTAAAAATCCACACAATAGTGGATACTGAAACTTCACATTGTTCGAAGTTAAATTTACAGAAATTACGATTAAAACTTAAATTAACTGAATACATCGAAAAACTGTTTTTTCTGCTAACAGTTTCTTCTACTAAGAGGGTTAAGCCGATTTATTTGTTTAAATCATGAAATTAACATATATAGTTGTGTAAACAATACTTTTAATAAAACTGTTAATTACTTTGAAATTAATTAAGGGCTGGCTTTGCTAACATGTTTTCGAATATAGCCAAATAGATACTTTAAGATTCCTAACATTTTGTCTTCCAAATGTTTATAATTATTCCAGAATTTATATTTGTTTATATGTCAATAATATAATTTACGTTACAAAACAATCACTGATTTTGCCCTATAACAAAAGATACTAGCTAGGCATAGTCAAAATAAATTAGAAAATCAATTAAACACCTAAAAAAGTGCAAAATTAGATCTGGAGTTATATTCTTTAAAACTGAGGGCCAACCTTTCTCTTTTATGAAAATGTAGATTATAGTCACATATGTTAATGGAAATTAGTTGAAAAATGAAAAAAACGAATTTAAGTAGGCAGATAACAAAACAAGCTGGGAATTAAAAATATCCCAGCTTGCTTCATCACAGCTTGTATCGGGGGGGGGGGGGGGGGGGGGGGTATAAAATGATAATTGGATTCTTCTATGGGTCACCAGAATCAGCTCCTGAGGTAACTGAAAACTTAAGGAAGAAACCACACTTCACTTGTACCTAAGTTCCCCAATCATACTGTAATCATCGGTGGAGACTTTAATCATCCAACAGTTAATTGTGTCGATTGCAGTTTTGTAAGCAGTTTGCATGGTAAGACATCCTGTGAAATGTTACAAAATGCCTTCATTGAAAACAACCTAGAACAGATAGTTTGGAACCCTACTCATGATGGAGATATATTGGATCTAATGGCAACAAACAGACTTGACCTCTTTGAAGACATTCATATTGAAACTGGTAACAGTGATCATGACGTAGTTGTGACAACAATGGTTACCAAAGTACAAAGGACCTGTAATACAAGAAGAAAGACATGTATGTTCAGCAAACTAGGTAAAAAATCAGTATTGTCATACCTCACTGAGGAACTCGAAACTTTCGGCACAGGACAGGAGCATGTAGAGGAACTGTGGTTCAAATTTAAAGGAATAGTTGACTATGCACAGGATAGATATGTACCCAGTAGAACACTTCATGATGGGAGGGAGCCTCTGTCGTATACTGTCACTGTAAAGGAACTGAGATGTAAAACAAAGTGTAGGGCTAAAGATAGAGAGATACTAAATGAAACGCATTTGGCTTTAAAGAGAGCAGTGCATGGTGCTTTCAGTGACTTCCATAGCAGAATATTGTCCATTGATATTTCACAAAACCCAAAAAATTTCTAAAGGCTCTTAGTGGCACCAAAGTTAGTGTCAAGTCTCTAGCGACTGAGGCAGGAACTCAAATTGAGGGCAGCAAAGCACAATCTGAAATGCTTATTTCCATTGTCAAATGTTCCCTTACAAATGAAAACCCAGGGGAATTGCCCCAGTTTAATCCTTATACCACTGAAAAGATGAATGAAATAAATATTAGTATCAGTTGTGTTGACAAATAGCTGAAATCCTTAAAATTGAACAAAGCTCCAGGGCCCAATGGAGTCCCTGCCAGATTCTATACTGAATTTGCCCCTTATGATTGTAATCTGTTGTAGATCTCTCAAATCAAAAAAATCGTGCCCAGTTCTTGGAAAAAAGCACAGGTCCACCCATTTACAAGAAAGGTAGTAGCAGGGATCCACAAAACTACGTCAAATATCCTTGACATTGATTTGTTGTAGAATCTTAGAACATGTTCTGAGCTCAAACATAGTGAGGTATCTTTAACAGGATGAGCTCCTCAGCACCAGTCAGCATTGATTCTGAAAACATCAATCATGTTAAATCTAGTTTGCACTTTTCTAAAATGACCTACTGAAAGCTTGGGATCAAGGCAGTCAGGAAGATGCAGTATTTCTTAATTTCTGAAAAGCATTTGATTCAGTACCACACCTTTGGTTATTGTAAAAAATATGATCATATGGGGTATCAAACAAAATTTGTGACTGGATAGAGGACTTTTTGGTAGGAAGGATGCAGCATGTTACCTCAGATAGAGAATCATCAGCAGATGTAGAAGTAACTTCAGGTCTGCCCCATGGAACTGTGTTAGGACCCTTGCTGTTCATGTTGTAGAGTGATGACCCTGCAGACAATATTAATAGTAACCTCAGACTTTTTTGCAGATAAAGCAGTTATCTACAATGAAGTACTATCTGAAAGAAGCTGCATAATTATTCAATCTGATCTCAATAAAATTCAGAGTGGTCAAAGATTGGCAACTTGCTTTAAATGTTCTGAAATGAAAAATTTTGCATGTCAGGAGATGAAAATATGTAGTATCCTATGACTATAATATCAATGAGTTACTGTTCGAACTGGCCAACTCATACAAATACCTGCATCTAACACTTAGTAGGGATATGAAATGGAATGATCATATAGGTTCAGTCATGGGAAAAGCAGGTGGTAGACTTCAGTTTATCAGTAGAATACTGGGGAAGTGCAATCAGTCTACAAAGGAGATTGCTTACAAATCGCTTGTGCAACCAGTTCTAGAATATTGCTCAAGTGTGCGGAATCCATACCAAATAGGACTGACAGGGGATATTGAACGTATATAAAGAAGTGCAACACAAATGATCACAGGTTTTTGATCCAAGGGAGAGTGTGACAGAAATACTGAAGAAACTGAACTGGCAAACTGTTGAAGACAGATGTAAACTATCCCTGGAAAATTTATTAACATAGTTTCGAGAGCTGGCTTTAAATGATGATTCTAGGAATATACTACAATCCCCTACATATCACTGACACAGGGATTGTGGCATAAGATCAGAATAACTACTACATGCACAGAGGCATTCTTCCTGTGTTCCATATGTGAATGGAATGGGAAGAAACTCTAATAACTGTCATAGAGGGACATAACCTCTGCTATGCACCTCGCAGTTGTTACAGAGTATAGATGTAGATGTAGGTACCTGGCTTAAAAGTTTAAATTTCTATTGTTGCAAGATCAAAGGTTTGCTGATGGTCGGTGTGAAGAAATAAATCTGTTTATGACACGTGCTCTGCCGGGGGTTGTCGGTAAAATTCTGGAACATTCATCCTACTGTATGAATCTTAAATTTCTATTCCTGTTACTCCCCATGTTTTCTCCCCAATCGTTATTCCTGAAGCAAAAATATTTATCATAAAAATAAGAAAACTGAGGTGTCTGCTAACAATCATTAAAATATGCATTTAAACTGAAAATAATGTATAGTACATCCATAATTAAACTAAAAAGCATTATATATGCAAATGTGTATGGAAAAAAGTATACATATTCGTAATACAAAAGTAATGAAATTGATAAGTACTAAGTCTGAGATATGTCCAGTGATACAACAAAAACATCCATTTGAATGGGATTCTTGTCTTTAGTAATTATGAAGGCCATCCAGAAATTAAATTTCCCAATTCTTTAAAAACAAAACTCACTTGCATGAAAAACTTCACTGGCAACAAATACAAACATTTTTTGAAGGATATCATCTTTACACCAGTGACTGTTATAAGTTTTTATTACACTATTGCAATTTCGGCCATAGGCCATTATCAAGTGCTAATATTATGACTTTAAGACAGTCTACAAAGGAGATTGTGTACAAATTGCTTGTGCAACCAGTTCTAGAATATTGCCCAAGTGTGTGGGGTCCATACCATAAAGGACTGACAGCGGATATTGAATGTATACAAAGAAGTGCAACACAAATGATCACAGGTTTTTTGATCCAAGGGAGAGTGTGACAGAGATACTGATGAGCCATAATATCAGCACTTCATAATGGCCTAGGGCCAAAATTGCAGTAGTGTAATAAAAACTTATAACAGTCACTGTCGTCAAGATGATGTCCTTCAAAAAAATTTTTGACTGTGAATTCCAGCTACAAGTTTACAAATACAGCCATTTATGAGCAATTTTTCGGAATAATCATCACCAGAATAGACACACTTGCCTTAATGTTGGATGAGCTTTCGCATTTCTGTGTTGCCTGGGAATGGAGCCAGTGTATGACAGTTGTCTTCAGCTCTTTGTCATTGTGAACATACCGACTAGAGGACAGGAAATTCTTAAGGTTGATTAAAAAGTGAAAACTGCTGAGAGCAAGATCAGGAATGTACATTGTATGGTCAAACAGCTCCCAGTTGAACCCCTTCGGACCAGTTCTACCCTTTGTGAACAAGCATTTTTGTGCACCTGTAGAACACTTTCACAGAGCACTACACACATCCTGTTTTGAATGGCATACCTTAATTTCCATGGCATTTTACAGTAACAGTTAGCATTCACTGTTTCACTTCTGGGCAGGAAGCCAATGAGCAGAATGCCCTTTCTGTCCTAGAACACTGTGCACATAACTTTCCACACCTACACAGTCTGTTTAAATTTCATCATGCCCCAAGATCTGTTGTGATGTCACTGCATCAATTGCTGTTTGATGTTCAGGATAAAATGAGCAACCTACATCTCATTGCCAATGACAATCCTGTCGAAGAACTTGGTGTCACCATCATGGTCCCGCTGCAGAAAAGTCAGTGCTGTTCCTAAATACTTCATATAATTTTCAGGTGTGGGCACCCACTTAAAAAACACCTTCTTGAATGGCAGGGGCTTGGTGACAATTTCCTGCAGCAAGAATTGCAATACATGTGAAAAGTGGCTACTGAGATCCATAATGCACTGCTGCACCAGCTCCACAAGGTCATCATTAATGAGGGACAGTCTCACACTGCCTTCCTAAATTTGGACAGTTTGATGGCTTCGGAAAATTGTCTGCATCCCATGATGCACAGTCTGTTTCCTTGTGACATTCGACCCATACATGTCCTACAGCTGACAATAAATTTCTGCCATCACTATATTTTTTGCATTAAGAAACGTTTATCACAGACTAAACCTAACAATCAGCAGGAGAAAGAGTAAGAGTTACCATCTTAGTCACTGGAGGAGTCCTGCTGATAACAATTGAAGCTTCTCCAGTTGTCATAGGATTGTTATGTCAAATTCATGGATTACTCTAGTATAAGTGATTAGCAACATTATGGTCATTAGAGATGCAGCACATGTTCACACAGAAGATGCAGCACAAAATTTACCACAGATTCTCCAAAAGTACCAGGCCAGTGTTTATCTGAATTGATTTGAGGGTCTGTGGTAAACCTTTGTGTGGATGGGGATTTGAGCCCCACTCCACTCAAATATTTCACTTGGCAGATACAGTGTGTCTCTGTTTTTGAGTTATTACAAAGGCAATTCAGTTGGGGGAATGGGTACTGCTGTCACAAAATTTTAATATTGTAGCAGAAATACCATTATAGTCAAAAGAATTTCAACTTCTTAATGATCTTTTGTACCTTTTAATCTTTTCAGTTATTGCATATTTGAAGGTATTGTTGTTGTTGTTTTAGTTTTCAGTCCAGAGACTGGTTTATTCCGCTCTCCTTTCTACTCTATCCAGTGCAAGCTTCTTCATCTCCTAATAACTACTGCACCCTACATCCTTCTGAATCTGCTTAGTGTATTCATCTCTAGGTCTCCCTCTACGACTTTTACCGCCTACGCTGCCCTCCAATATTAAATTGGTGATCTCTTGTTGACTCAGAACATTTCCTACCAACCTATCCCTTCTTATAATCAAGTTGTGCCACAAATTCCTCTTCTCCTCAATTCAGTTCAGTACCTCCTCATTAGTTACATGATCCACTGATCTAATCTTCAGCATTATTCTGTAGCACCACATTTTGAAGACTTCTATTCTCTTCTTGTCAAAACTGTTTATTGTCCATGTTCCCCTTCCATGCATAGCTACACTCCACGCAGATACTTCAGAAAAGGCTTCCTGACACATATACTCGATACCAACAAATTTCTCTTCTTCAGAAGTGTTTTCCTTGCCATCGCCAGTCTACATTTTGTATCCTCTGTACTTCGACCATCATCAGTTATTTTGCTCCCCAAATTGCAAACTTCATCTGCTACTTTAAGTGTCTCATTTCCTAATCTAATTCCTTCAGCATCCCCTGACTTTTCTATATATCAATATACATCAATATATCAATATATATCTATATATCAATAAATTCAATGAATCTACTTTTGATTGTTTGTTGTGTCATCATTTCCTCATAAAAGTTGTGTCAGGGGTATGTGACATTTTGGGTACATATATTGTTAATTACTGCTTCATATTCTGCTTTGTTTGTTGTAAAATAATTATTTGTACTGAGTGTACTCTTTGTCCATTTTGTAATAGGTTGGAGGTTTTCCTAATACTATTGGTAACAAAGATTCAGCTTTTGATCCCGGTAACTCAGGCGGGTTTCTCTCTTCTTGGTCTAAATTGGTGTAATCTCTAATAGTATCCATCATCTATCCTTGGTTTTGTTCAATTTTTACCATCTTGGGTAAATACATTGGGACTCAGAATGGTTCAGGACAATACATGAAGAGCCACAATGATCTCTCTGTGAGTCATTTCTACACATTCTGATACAGTCAAATGGTTCAAATGGCTCTGAGCACTATGTGACTCAACTTCTGAGGTCATTAGTCCCCTAGAACTTAGAACTAGTTAAACCTAACTAACCTAACAACATCACACACATCCATGCCTGACGCAGGATTCGAACCTGCGACCGTAGCAGTCTCGCAGTTCCAGACTGCAGCACCTAGAACCACACGGCCACTTCGGCCGGCTCTGATACAGTCATTTGTTATATTTTTGTCATACAGTATTTTTCTTTTATTGTTATGACTTGACTAATCGTTATTTCTTATTGTCAACATTTTACCTCTATGTCCAAATAATTCACTTATTTGCTTTTATATCAGAACTACTGAAGATACTTGAGTCTAAAGGAAGTTAGTTGTGCCTCTTGTAATGTCCAGGAACTACTATTGGAAATTTGCTGTGGGAAATAATCCAGGGTATGTTACATTCCTCTACCCCATGAACCATGGACCATGCCGTTGGTGGGGAGGCTTGCGTGCCTCAACGATACAGATAGCCGTACCGTAGGTGCAACCACAATGGAGGGGTATCTGTTGAGAGGCCAGACAAACGTGTGGTTCCTGAAGAGGGGCAGCAGCCTTTTCAGTAGTTGCAGGGGCAACAGTCTGCATGATTGACTGATCTGGCCTTGTAACACTAACCAAAACGGCCTTGCTGTTGTGGTACTGCGAACGGCTGAAAGCAAGGGGAAACTACAGCCATAATTTTTCCCGAGGGCATGTAGCTTTACTGTATGGTTAAATGATGATGGCGTCCTCTTGGGTAAAATATTCCGGAGCTAAAATAGTCCCCCATTCGGATCTCCGGGCGGGGACTACTCAGGAGGATGTTGTTACCAGGAGAAAGAAAATGGGCATTCTACGCATCGGAGTGTGGAATGTCAGATCCCTTAACCGGGCAGGTAGGTTGGAAAATTTAAAAAGGGAAATGGATAGGTTAAAGTTAGATGAAGTGGGAACTAGTGAAGTTCGGTGGCAGGAGGAACAAGACTTCTGGTCAGGTGAATACAGGGTTATAAATACAAAATCAAATAGGGGTAATGCAGTAGTAGGTTTAATAATGAATAAAAAAATAAGAGTGCGGGTAAGCTACTACAAACAGCATAGTGATCGCATTATAGTGGCCAAGATAGACACGAAGCCCATGCCTACTCCAGTAGTACAAGTTTATATGCCTACTAGCTCTGCAGATGACGAAGAAATTGAAGACGTGTATTATGAGATAAAAGAAATTATTCAGGCAGTGAAGGAAGACGAAAATTTAATAGCCATGGGTGACTGGAATTCGACACTAGGAAAAGGGAGAGAAGGAAACATAGTAGGTGAATATGGATTGGGTCTAAGAAATGAAAGAAGAAGCCGTCTAGAGGAATTTTGCACGGAGCATAACTTAATCATAGCTAACACTTGGTTCAAGAATCATAAAAGAAGGTTGTATACATGGAAGAATCCTGGAGATACTAAGAGGTATCAGATAGATTATATAATGGTAAGACAGAGATTTAGGAACCAGGTTTTAAATTGTAAGACATTTCCAGGGGCAGATGTGGGCTCTGACCACAATCTGTTGGTAATGAACTGCAGATTAAAATTGAAGAAACTGCAAAAAAGGTGGTAATTTAAGGAGATGGGACCTGGATAAACCGACTAAGCCAGAGGTTGTACAGAGTTTCAGGGAGAGCATAAGGGAACAATTGACAGGAATGTGGGAAAGAAATACAGTAGAAGAAGAATGGGTAGTTTTGAGGAATGAAATAGTGAAGGCAGCAGAGGATCAAGTAGGTAAAAAGATGAGGGCTAGTAGAAATCCTTGGGTAACAGAAGAAATATTGAATTTAATTGATGAAAGGAGAAAATATAAAAATGAAGTAGGCAAAAAGGAATACAAACGTCTCAAAAATGAGATCGACAGGAAGTGCAAAATGGCTAAGCAGGGATGGCTAGAGGACAAATGTAAGGATGTAGATACTTATCTCACTAGGGGTAAGATAGATACAGCCTACAGGAAAATTAAAGAGACCTTTGGACAAAAGAGAGCCACTTGTATAAATATCAAGAGCTCAGGTGGAAACCCAGTTCTAAGCAAAGAGGGGAAAGCAGAAAGGTGTAAGGAGTATATAGAGGGTCTTTACAAGGGTGATGTACTTGAGGACAATATTATGGAAACGGAAGAGGATGTAGATGAAGATGAAATGGGAGATATGATACTGCGTGAAGAGTTTGACAGAGCACTGAAAGACCTGAGTCGAAATAAGGCCTCGGGAGTAGACAACATTCCATTAGAATTATTGACGGCCTTGGGAGAGCCAGTCCTGACAAAACTCTACCATCTGAGCAAGATGTACGAGACAGGCGAAATACCCTCAGACTTCAAAAAGAATATAATAATTCCAATCCCAAAGAAAGCATGTGTTGACAGATGTGAAAATTACCGGACTATCAGTTTAATAAGTCACAGCTGCAAAATACTAACATGAATTATTTACAGACGAATGGAAAAACTGGTAGAAGCCGACCTCGGGGAAGATCAGTTTGGATTTCGTAGAAATGTTGGAACACATGAGGCAATACTGACCTTACAACTTATCTTAGAAGGAAGATTAAGGAAAGACAAACCTACGTTTCTAGCATTTGTAGACTTAGAGAAAGCTTTTGACAATGTTGACTGGAATACTCTCTATCAATTTCTGAAGGTGGCAGGGGTAAAATACACGGAACGAAAGGCTATTTACAATTTCTACAGAAACCAGATGGCAGTTATAAGAGTCGAAGGACATGAAAGGGAAGCAGTGGTTGGGAAGGGAGTGAGAGGGGGTTGTAGCCTCTCCCCGATGTTATTCAATCTGTATATTGAGCAAGCAGTAAAGGAAACAAAAGAAAAATTTGGAGTAGGTATTAAAATCCAGGGAGAAGAAATAAAAACTTTGAGCTTCGCCGATGACATTGTAATTCTGTCAGAGACAGCAAAGGACTTGGAAGAGCTGTTGAATGGAATGGACAGTGTCTTGAAAGGAGGATATAAGATGAACATCAACAAAAGCAAAACGAGGATAATGGAATGTAGTCGAATTAAGTCGGGTGATACTGAGGGTATTAGATTAGGAAATGAGACACTTACAGTAGTAAAGGAGTTTTGCTATTTGGGAAGCAAAATAACTGATGATGGTCGAAGTAGAGAGGATATAAAATGTAGACTGGCAATGGCAAGGAAAGCGTTTCTGAAGAAAAGAAATTTGTTAACATCGAGTATAGATTTAAGTGTCAGGATATCATTTCTGAAAGTATTTGTATGGAGTGTAGCCATGTATGGAAGTGAAACATGGACAATAAATAGTTTGGACAAGAAGAGAATAGAAGCTTTCGAAATGTGGTGCTACAGAAGAATGTTGAAGATTAGGTGGGTAGATCACGTAACTGATGAGGAGGTATTGAATTGAATTGGGGAGAAGAGAAGTTTGTGGCAAAAATTGTTGAGAAGAAGGGGTCGGTTGGTAGGACATGTCCTGAGGCATCAAGGGATCACAAATTTAGCTTTGGAGGGTAGCGTGGAGGGTAAAAATCGTAGAGGGAGACCAAGAGATGAATACACCAAGCAGATTCAGAAGGATGTAAGTTGCAGTAGGTACTGGGAGATGAAGGAGCTTGCACTGGATAGGTTGTCATGGAGAGCTGCATCAAACCAGTCTCAGGACTGAAGACAACAACAACAACAACAACAATAAGAACTACAACTACAACAACATGTTACATTGAGAATATTGAAGTTGATTATATGAGGGTGAGTCAAATGAAAACCATAAATATTTTTTAAATATTATTTATTGTGCAGAAGTGGTACAAAGCTGTATCACTTTTCAACACAATTTCCCCCACGCTCAATGCAAGTCCTCCAGCACTTACAAAGTGCATAAATTCCTTTAGAAAAAATTTCTTTTGGTAGTCCGCACAACCACTCATGCACCGCGTGGTGTACCTCTTCATCAGAACGGAACTTCTTTCCTCCCATTGTGTCTTTGAGTGGTCCAAACATATGGAAATCACTTGGGGTGTGGTCTGGTGAGTATGGTGGAAGAGGAAGACACTCAAAATGCAGGTCTGTGATTGTTGCAACTGTTGTAGGGGCAGTGTAGGGCCTTGCCTTGTCATGTTGCAAAAGGACACCTGCTGACAGCAATACATGTTGCTTTGATTTGATTGCAGGCAGCAGATGATTTTTTAGGAGATCTGTGTATGATGCACTGGTGACAGTGGTCCCTCTAGGTATGTAATGCTCCAAAATGACCCCATTTTCGTCCCAAAAGAGAGTCAGCATAACCTTCCCTGCAGTTGGTTCTGTTCAAAATTTCTTTGGTTTTGGTGATGAGGAATGGCGCCATTCCTTGCTCGCTCTCTTCATTTCCGGTTAGTGGAAGTGAACCCAGGTATCGTCCCCAGTAACGATTCTTGCAAGGAAGCCAGCACCTTCTCGTTCAAAGCACCGAAGAAGTTCTTCACAAGCATCAACACGTCGTTCTCTCATTTCAGGAGTCAGCTGCCGTGACACCCATCTTGCAGACATTTGTGGAACTGGAGCACATCATGCACAATGTGGTGTGCTGACCCATGACTAATCTGTAAACATGCTGCAATGGCATTCAGTGTCACTCAGCAGTTTTCCTTCACTATGGATTCAATGCAATGTTCTGTGGAGTCACAACTCATTGTGCCTTACCTGGATGAGGAGCATCTTCCACTGAAGTCACACCATTTGTGAACTTCCTACTCCATTCGTAAACTTGCTGCTGTGACAAACATGCATCTCCTTACTCAACCTTCATTCGTCAATTAATTTCAACGGGTTTCACATCTTCACTACTCAAAAACTGAATAACAGAATGCTGTTCTTCCCTGGTGCAAGTCACAAGTGGGGCGGCTGTCTTTATACTAATACTGCGATTATATGTGTGCATTTGCACTGCCACCTACAGGCCATTCTGCACGCTTTTTGTAGCACGCTTACCAACTTACAGGATAACGGCACGAAATTTCGATTTGTTATTACAAATTTAAGGTTTTCATTTGACTCACCCTCATATTCCATTTGACCTTCCATTTCCCTGGGGTGAAATTGGAATATTATCTATTTATTTAGGACACCTTTTCCACTTTGGTGAAATATGCAAAATATCATACTAGAGATTTCCCCAAGATATGCTGAGTGAGGTGATGCAGTGAACCAGACACAGGATTCACAATTTGGAGGATGTAATTAAAAACCTTAACAGGCCATCTAGATTTAGGTTTTCAATATGTTTCCTAAAATTCTTTGTGTGAGTATCGATCCCGATGCAGTCTCCGGAGACCATCTGCCATGAGAAAAGAACAGTCTTTGTACTGCACAGAGGGTAATGCCATCTGAGTCTCAGTCCAAGACTGTTGTGTGTATTTACATTGTCTAATAAAGTTTACAAAAATGTACCCAATGCATTGTAGTCAGAAATACTGGCGCGTACTACAATCTACCTACAGCTTAAAGTGAATGTGATTTCTTTGAAAAGAACACTGTTGATTTTCTGCCTTTTCCTTGTCAGTCCTAACCCTGTGCTCCCACCTTAAATGTCCTTGACCTCGAGAGGACACTTTTATTAAGTGCTGGATACATATGGGGACCACCCGCATTTCCACCTGCGCCGCACCCACCAGTCAGCCCGCACGCTATACTTTTGTTTCTTTCGTCAGTTGACTTGACTGAATCGAGTTATCGAGTAGTTGTACATTCCTAAGTAGCAAGCGTGTCTGCACCATCATATTTTATATGTTTCTGTCCAGCACATAGATAGGTAACACATATCTATGAGAATGCATTATTGTGGCCAAGATAGACATGAAGCCCATGCCTACTACAGTAGTACAGGTTTATATGCCTACTAGCTCTCCAGATGACAAAGAAATTGATCAAATGTATGATGAAATAAAAGAAATTATTCAGATAGTGAAGGGAGACGAAAATTTAATAGTCATGAGTGACTGGAATTCGGTAGTAGGAATAGGGAGAGAAGGAAACGTAGCAGGTGAATATGGATTGGGGGTAAGAAATGAAAGAGAAGCCGCCTCGTAGAATTTTGCATAGAGCACAACTTAATCATAGCTAACACTTGGTTCAAGAATCATAAAAGAAGGTTGTATACATGGAAGAATCCTGGAGATACTAAAAGGTATCAGATAGATTATATAATGGTAAGACAGAGATTTAGGAACCAGGTTTTAAATTGTAAGACATTTCCAGGGGCAGATGCGGATTCTGACCACAATCTATTGGTTATAAACTGTAGATTAAAACTGAAGAAACTGCAAAAAGGTGGGACTTTAAGGAGATGGGACATGTATAAACTGACTAAACCAGAGGTTGTACAGAGTTTCAGGGAGAGCATAAGGGAACAATTGACAGGAATGCAGGAAAGAAATACAGTAGAAGAAGAATGGGTAGCTTTGAGGGATGAAGTAGTGAAGGCAGCAGAGGATCAAGTAGGTAAAAAGATGAGGTCTAGTAGAAATCCTTGGGTAACAGAAGAAATATTGAAGTTAATTGATGAAAGGAGAAAATATAAAAATGCAGTAAATGAAGCAGGCAAAAAGGAATACAAACATCTCAAAAATGAGATCGACAGGAAGTGCAAAACGGCTAAGCAGGGATGGCTAGAGGACAAATGTAAGCATGTAGCGGCTTACCTCACTAGGGGCAAGATAGATACTGCCTACAGAAAAATTAAAGAGAACTTTGGAGAAAAGAGAGAGCCGCTTGTTTGAATATCAAGAGCTCGGATGGAAACCCAGTTCTAAGCAAAAAATGGAAAGCAGAAAGGTGGAAGGAGTATATAGGGGGTCTATACAAGGGCGATGTAGTTGAGGACAATGTTATGGAAATGGAAGAGGATGTAGATGAAGATGAAATGGGAGATATGATACTGCGTGAAGAGTTTGACAGAGCACTGAGAGACCTGAGTCAAAACAAGGCCCCGAGAGTAGACAACATTCCATTAGAACTACTGGCGGCCTTGGGAGAGCTAGTCCTGACAAAACTCTACTACCTGGTGAGCAAGACGTATGAGACAAGCGAAATACCCTCAGACTTCAAGAAGAATATAATAATTCCAATCTCAAAGAAAGTAGGTGTTGACAGATGTGAAAATTACTGAACTATCGGTTTAATAAGTCACGGCTGCAAAATACTAACGCGAATTCCTTACAGACGAATGGAAAAACTAGTAGAAGCCGACCTCGGGGAAGATCAGTTTGGATTCCGTAGAAATATTGGAACTCATGAGGCAATACTGACCTTACGACTTATCTTAGAAGAAAGATTAAGGAAAGGCAAACCTAAGTTTCTAGCATTTGTAGGCATAGAGAAAGCTTTTGACAATGTTGACTGGAATACTCTCTTTCAAATTCTGAAGGTGGCAGGAGTAAAATACAGGGAGCGAAAGACTATTTACAATTTGTACACAAACCAGATGGCAGTTATAAGAGTCGAGGGACATGAAAGGGAAGCAGTGGTTGGGAAGGGAGTGAGACAGGGTTGTAGCCTCTCCCCGATATTATTCAATCTGTATATTGATCAAGCAGTAAAGGAAACAAAAGAAAAATTCGGAGTAGGTAATAAAATACATGGAGAAGAAATTAAAACCTTGAGATTCGCCGATGACATTGTAATTCTGTCAGATACAGCAAAGGACTTGGAAGAACAGTTGAACGGAATGGATAGCGTCTTGAAAGGAGGATATAAGATGAATATCAACAAAAGCAAAACAAGGATAATGGAATGTAGTCGAACTAAGTCGGGAGTTGCTGAGGGTATTAGATTAGGAAATGAGACACTTAAAGTAGTAAAGGAGTTTTGCTATTTGGGGAGCAAAATAACTGATGATGGTCAAAGTAGAGAAGATATAAAATGTAGACTGGCAATGGCAAGGAAAGCGTTTCTGAAGAAGAGAAATTTGTTAACATCGATTATAGATTTAAGTGTGAGGAAGTCGTTTCTGAAAGTATTTGTATGGAGTGTAGCCATGTATGGAAGTAAAACTTGGACGATAAATAGTTTGGACAAGAAGAGAATAGAAGCTTTCGAAATGTGGTGCTACAGAAGAATGCTGAAGATAAGGTGGGTAGATCACATAACTAATGAGGAGGTATTGAATAGAATTGGGGAGAAGAGGTGTTTGTGGCACAACTTGACTAGAAGAAGGCATCGGTTGGTAGGACATGTTCTGAGGCATCGAGGGATCACCAATTTAGTATTGGAGGGCAGCGGGGAAGGTAAAAATCATAGAGGGAGACCATGAGATGAATACACTAAACAGATTCAGAAGGATGTAGGTTGCAGTAGGTACTGGGAGATGAAGAAGCTTGCACAGGATAGAGTAGCATGGAGAGCTGCGTCAGACCAGTCTCAGGACTGAAGACCACAACAACAACAAACCACCTACTAGATAAGTCGTGGCCTTTTTAATGATGTCGATATGTTATTTTGTCTGGCATTTGTTCAAGAAAAGTCCTAGATCTGACTGTCCAACTTTGCACATGCTGTACAAAATATTTGCTTGTCTATGTTCATCTATTGCTACAGTAGAAAGAAGCTTTTCATCATTGTGACATACGAAGACATGACTGAGGTCGACAGTGGAGGAGGATTGATATAATGGCTTAGCTCTGTTGAACACTCACCCTGACATTGGTTGTCCTATTGTTGATGTAATTAACCAATTTGCCTGGAAGAAAAGGTGCATAGAACTCATCATTTAAGGAAGAGAACCACAATTGTAACTTTTTTATATCATAAGATGGCATTGTCTGGTATATGCGTATAATCATTTTAAACAAAACTTTCTTAAACTTTGCATGGGACTTGATTATTTTTTATTATGGTAAAAGTAAAGGTATCAAGATATCTTTAGCGCCCCCCCCTCCTTGAGGTTTATCTGTATCCTTCACTTCTCTTACTAGAAGCATTTAGATGAAAATTATGACATATTTGATGAGACCAATTAATGTGCATTTAAATATTTACAAACACTTTACTCTTCTTTCAATTATCACCCAAGCTCATCAGCAATGCCCTCCACAGAATGCTGCATTCAAAGCATGTCGGACAGTTTCTGTAATGATAAACACTATTCTCTTTCTGTCTGCTTCAAAATCTGATTTTCTCATAGATCAACTGGCCACTCATTACTAAGTTGTTGTATAGTTAGAAACATTGGCAACCCAACAATAAACAATCAGTAGATATGAGAATAAATTTGTAACTCATACCTTTATAATAATTCTACAACTTGAATTTTTCCTAACTTTCATGTAGTAGTCCAGTAAAACTGTCAGAAAAAAAGCCTGTACCTTGCAAAAGGTGGGGTAGAAGATTTTATTTTTTTAAGTCGTTCATATTGTTGGAAAGGTTAGAAAACCAAGTTTTGCCAACAAAATTTCTCTTGGGAAAACTTTCTGCAGTCAAAAATATTCGAAAATTTCGGACTTTTTTCAGTTTTTTCAAAATATCTCAGTTTCATTTGCTCCTATCGCTTTGACATCTATCTTCTTTTTTAAAGAGCACAAAATTCTCTACAAATTTGATTTTTACCATTTTTTTCTACTCCCAATATCTAAGGAGCTACAGCGCGTCAAAAAATACCAATTTTTCAAATTTCGAGCAAAGTGGCAAATTACCTAATTTTTGAACACTGTTATTTCAGTTTCTATTTGTGTAGTATAAACATATTACTCGTCATATTATTCATTGGAATTTACCATCTCACTCTGCTGCAGGGCCAGGACAAACAGCATCATATTCAGTAACTACGAACACATTCACGTCGGATTGCGTGAAGTTTATTTGTGTTACAATATGTAATACGATTGCACACAGGTGCCGTAAATTTTCTACAGTTGATTGACGTTAATGATCAGTTATAAGAAAAAGTATGTAGGAATTGTTCTTTAGCAGACAAAAGCGTATTTATTCTTTGGCGGGCGGAAGGCAATTATCTCTAGTGATTGTTCACAGCGCGCTGACAGGTATTAGCACACAACAATAAGGGTCCTACAGTTTGGAGTCGCTTCCGTTCAGTATATGTTATGGTGCTGAAAATGAGTATGTCTGACATGAATTTTTGTTTCATTTGAGAAAAAACTGTTGAGTGGTGGATGCAATGTGAAAAAGAAAGGACTGAACACACTTAACGATTGTAGTGCTAAACCCAGGGAGTCTGCTCACACCCATTTTTTGGAAATGCTCAGTGAATTGATGGTGCATGAAGCATGCTACAAGAAGTACATTAATGAGAGAATGATAGCAGCTAGCCTTTGACATCCTCAGGAACCAACAGGCATGCTACGTTGGTCGCAGGAAAAAGGTCAGTTCACTTTCAAAGAGAAATGCTTCTTATGTCGAAAAGGGAATTCTGATGACTTTTTAACCAAGCAGTTAAGACTGCCATATGCCAAACGAAATTTTGATGGAGGGTACCTTATCCACAAAGTGACTTGGACTCGAAATGTTTGCTTCAAGTCAAAGCCCAAAGCTATGTTTCTTACCTACAACGTCAATTTGGACCTCAATTTGCTATTGTATTTGATGGGTATCCATGTGAGGGAGACAAATGTAGCACAAAGAGTGCTGAGAGGATTCGTAGGTCCAAAAAACATTCTTCGGTTGACGTTGTGGTTGAATCAGAGATGGTGAACCAAGTCCCTCAGGACAAGTTCTTGTACAACGAACGAAACCAGATGCGTTTGATCACACTTCTTAAAAAGGAATTTCTGGAGTTTAGCGTTGAAGTGCACCAGGCACAAGAAGATGCTGACCTTATGATTGAAGCATCTTAAAGCCAGGAAGAAGAAATGCAGAAGACAAGTGGTTTTCCACTGCATCTTACAAGTTTGACAGTGAATATATTCTGTTCACTCACGCCTTTAGCGGAAGTGATACAACATCTGCTTCTTTTGGTCAAGGAAAAATTAAATGCTGCAATATTGTTGCGAAAAATGAACACCTAACCTCAGCGCTTTGCACGTTCAATAAACCACATGCTACCCGTGAAGAAATAATAACAGCAACAGAACAGGTTACTATCGCATTGTATAGTGGAGGTGTCAGCAGTTCCCACACACTAGACCATTTGCGGTACCAGCTATTCGCCAAGTCTGCCACAAAAAGCAAACTGAATCTTGCACGGTTGCCACCTATACTAGATGCTGCACAACATCATTTGTTGCGGACTTACAAACAAGTCCAAAGTTCGATGGGAAACTGGAAGCCTCCTGAGAAATGGGGCTGGAATCACAGTGACCACGGTCCAATACCCGTTATAATGAGCCAAGATCCAGCACCTGAACCACTTCTTCACATTGTTTCATGCTCATGCAAGCTGAACTGTGGCGGAGCGTGCTCCTGCAGAAAAGCGGGTTTGAAATGTTCTTCAATTTGCAAGAAATGTATTGGGGTCAAATGCGAAAACGTGCCAAAATTTTTATATGAAAACAGTGAAGAAGATGTTATGGAGGATGTTGAGGAAACCGCTGACGAAATCAACAAACTTGCTGAGGCTGACTCGCTGTTTAAAGAAGAGGTCAATTTGGGATCAACTCTAGATACAGACCGTGAGTCCGTAACTCAAGGTATTTCTGGTGACACTGAGGAACCTGGCCCATCAAAACGTTGGAAGTGATGCTCATATCTGTCTCAAGTGGGCTAATGTGCGATATTACAAGTATTACATACCCAGAACTGTCAACATTTTTTAGTAACTGACAATACATTTTAATTGTAATAAAGCTACTTATTTTTAATGTCAACTGTGTGGCTTTTATACACAAGAATAATTACCTACCTAATTAGGTTGCCTATTGCAGCTAATAATAGTTCAGTTTCCTGAGACAATTTATTTTGTGTGCGTGTGTGTGTGTGTGTGTGTGTGTGTGTGTGTGTGTGTGTGTGTGTGTGTGTGTGTGTGTCTAAGTCTCTTAATGATGTATTTTTATATTTATAGTTTTACAAATACCAGGGCTGAGGTGGCCCATAGTGAACTTCAGGTAGTGATGTAAGAATCACAATAGTTGGGTGCCCAGCAATCCTCATGTTGCATACAGAGAAATTGAATACCTGAAAGTGAGGTGGTAAATTCCAACATATAACATGATGTATAATGTATTTATACTACACAAACAGAAACTGAAAAAATACTGTTAAAAAATAAGGTATCTTGCCACTATGCTCAAAATTTGAAAAATTGGCATTTTTTGAGGCGCTGTAGCGCCTTGGATATTGGGAGTAGAAAAAAATGGCAAGAATCAAATTTGTAGAGAATTGTGTGCTCTTTAAAAAAGAAAATAGACGTTAAAGCGATTGGAGCAAATGAAACTGAGATATTTTGAAAAAACTGAAAAAAGGCCAAAATTTTCCAAGTTTTTTGACTGCAGAAAGTTTTCCCAAGCGAAATTTTGTTGGCAAAACTCAGTTTTCTAATCTTTCCAACCATATGAACGAGTTGAAAAAATAAACTCTTCTACCCCACCTTTTGCAAGGTATATCTGCAATTTGACTGGACTATAGCTCCAGTTTAATAATGAAACAGTGAATTTTTCCTCTGTTTTCATAACGATTATGTATGCAGCCAGTCGCTTGTTGTTTACTGTTGTCCTTAAGATATCCTGAACTGTTAATTTGTTCTAATCATACGTTACCAATATAGAAAATAATTTTTTGCCACAGATGAATGACGTACATGACTATGGAGGGTCATGGAAGCGATTGTATATAGAACGGCATCTGCAAGATGAATTGGAAATGATGCCTGTGGAAAATTTTGTTGGTCAGGAGGTCGCAGTGCTTGTTTCTCTGTGTTCTTCATATGTGCATCGCCTACGTCTACGGCAGCTTAAGGTTGCCCGATTGCCTCCATTAATGGAGGGGCCTGATGAATGTTCCACTGAACTTCCTCCCATGAATCATATAGATCTTGCACTCATCATCAGAGGTCTTACAGAACTTGAGGTGTGTGAATATTTACAGCATCATATTCCACATAGAGTTGCTCGCAAACAGCCATACATACAAATTATTTATCCCTTTTTAATTTTATAAAGCCACCAAGTGATGGAGATATAATCCTCCTAAATGTGTAGATGGAAGAACAATAAGTATGACTGGTAACAGTAGTTTGTATTTTCAAATTCATCATTTATTTTTGCCTCCTCATGCACCATCAGAACATCACCCAATGTTTTTTATCAATATGACAGCAGATATATGTGTTACATAAGGTATGAAATGTGTGAACTTACTTCTATTTAATGTGTGAAGGAATTTTCTGACAATACCGGTATTTAAACAGACATATTAAGCAATCTTTTCCATCACCTTGAGCAGTTTATTATGTGTTTTAATTCTCTGTTTCGAATTTTTCTGTTTGTTTTTCCTAAGTAAATATGAGTCCAAACTGGTTGTTGTTTCATTATTGTGTGTAGAACCATTACTGAAATACTTACAGATGTTTTTGCTGATATGCACAACAGGTTGGTAGGTGTACCCATTTTGTGCAGTAAGGATGCCCATATTTTAAGATAGTTCTTTACAGTGAGCCAGACTACTGCTTCTAGTCATTATTCTTACTGCCCTTTTTTACAATTTAAGAACTGTATCAATATTCGTGCCATTGATCCCAGAGAATAATCCCATAGCTAAGGATTTAGTGTTCATAGGAATAGTATCCCACATCAAGACTCTGGCTGTTACAAACTGTTGATAGAGCCCTAAGCACATAACATGCTGATGACATTCTTTTGGTCACTATCTTTATGTTTATTCCATATTATTTGACAATCAGTATTCATCGCTGAAAGTTTTTTGTTTGTTCCACAATGTTTATCATCTATGCTCAATTTGGCATAGTTGCTTTCCCATTGTATGCTGAAGTGAATGCTGGTGTTTTTTAAATGTTTAGTGTTACTTTATCACATACTGCCCAATTGTGAATATCCTTGAGGGTTTCATTTGTCTTCTCTATTAGGAGTTCTGGTGACAATAATGTTAGTGTCATTAGTAAAGAGAACTTTTCTCCTTGTCTTATATTGCTTGTATGGTCTTGGATAATTATTAAGGACAAAATTGGACGCAGTGCATTCTTCTGATGCACATTTATGTTTATATATGTGTTGTCTGTGTATTGTTTTATTAAAAATCTGTCATCAGCAGATGTGTAAACTTTGCCTATTTTCCATGTAAAACTGGAACCACTCATTGTCTATTCCTGTTATGCACAATGCTTCTAATATGATTAGTAGTGTTTTGTTGTCGCTTTTGACAGTGACAAAAGCCTTGGACAGGTCTAAGAATATGCCTGTAACACATCTAAGACAGGAGCTTTTGTAAACTCTGTAGTAGCCGTTATTGTCCTCCTTCCTCTTCAGAAACCAAACTGCGCTTTGTTGACAAGGTACCTCATTTAGTGTATTTGTGTGTAAGTGCACAACTTGTGCATGCATAGGAACTCTGAAAAATATCTGAATTAAAGAACTCATTTATTATGTGTGTTAATTGATTTGTATGTTATCTATGCATGCTTCAGAAGACTGGAAATGCATCTATGCTTGCTCACTTTTTTCTACTTTAATTTCTGTATTATTTTCCTGACTTCAAGTTTGGTTGTAAGAAACATCATCATTATACTTGCTGTGAAATTCATTGTGGATGCTATATGTCCCTTAGGAAGATTTTGCTGCAACTTCTCTGCAGTACCAGAGAATAAATCCTCAGGAATTTGCCAATTCCTGAGGATTTTCTATTTCTCTATCCAAATCTTTACCTTGTGTGTTATGACACTTGTCTGCCTTTTCCAATTTCATATTTTATGATATCCGATATTACTTTGCTTTTATTTTCTGCATCATAGAATGTTTTTTCATTGAATGACTTTTCTGCAGCAAGCAGTACCTTTTGTACATTTAGTAGTTAATTAGTGAAGTGCTTTTGTAAAGAACTGAGAAATGTAAGTGCCTGGGAGGGCTTTCTAATACTCATAGTTACCCATTTATTTTCCTCGGAATGGCTAACTTTGGAAATGTTTTCTTAAAAATTAAATAGTTTGCACAATTTAGAGAATTTAGTATTTACATTATGTCAACAAAAGTCATCAATTCTAATTATTTTTTAATTTCTGTGTTTTACTTTTTCAATTATTATTAATTATATAATATATAACATGTTATATTTAGTATCTACATTGTATTACATTCACATTTTAGCCAAGGTTTTATTTACCAATGACATAGAAAAAGAATGTATTTTACGTTCCAAGAAGACCCTTTTGTGGGCCTGCACTTTCTGGATTCTACCAAACCCGTTCTTAGCTTTATTATCTGACTAATAATCCAAGAGGCCAAGACCTTTTCTAAATGCTTAATAATTTTCCTCATCAATCTCTGTAAGTATGTAGTCTGAGACAGATTCTATGCTTTTTCATACACTAATAGCAGTGTTTACTATTTGTGCTGTGACAAAAGTGTTCAAAATATTTAGGAAGTTATCACTAATTTCACTGACATTTCATGTCTCCACATATTATCATGTTAGTTTTAGGGACTGAGACTCTTTTCAGGACTTCAGTTAATTTGTTGAAGTTAGTGTCCACATTACCACCAGGTGAGCAGTACATACACAAAATGATAAACTGTTTATGGATGTCTAGCTTTGTTAGCTCAGTGGCTGTAAGTTCAAAATGTTTATCTACACTGATCTTGATCAGATCTTCTCTAGCTTTGAAATATGTTCTACTTCTGATATAAATAGACAATCCCCCATCCTTTAATGTAGTTCTATGGTAGAAACTTACACATTCATATGACAATAGCACTGTATGCTGTATGTCAGTGTCATTACAAATAACTTTAGTAGGTAATATGGATATCTCCATCACTTCTACAGAAGAAGTAATGTCTAAAATAAAAAATGTGTGGTGATTATGCTGTAACATTAGCAGAATTAATTAAAGAGTTACAATGAAATGAATACCCCTAGCTGCATACTGGCATTGATATAAGTCAACAGGCACAGTTGAAAATGTATGCCCTGACCGGGACTCGAACGCGGGATCTCCTGCTTACAGGGCAGATGCTCTATCCATCTGAGCCACCGAGGACAGAGGATACTGCAACTGCAGGAACATATCTCTGTCATGCCTCTCGTGAGAACCACAAGTCCAATTTCACTTTTGCCAGCTCTTTTAAAAAATTGTAGAAAATAAAAATTTTACAAGTAGCTTCTTAACCACCTGACTACAAATAAAGTCACAGTTTGTATTTCTACATGAGTCTGATGTTTATAAGTCTATTTAGACATATAGAAATAATGTATTTAATTCATTAGACAATAAATTACAGGACATTACTATATTCTGTGTGACTAAATCACACTTTCTTCACCTTCTGCATTGTGGGTTTCTATTAGATCTGTTGCCAAAGAAAACAGGGAGCAAGTTGTCAGACAGTCATCACTTTGAATGTAGTCATCCAAACTACATGAAATGTTTTGTATTTGAATTAATTTAACAATTGCTACTACATTTCGTTGAGCTTCAGTAAATACAGAAGCATCTTGTTTATCACCTCCAAAGCCTGCTTTGTAGGAGCACTTGGCAGCAGTTTCGGGTCTCATTTCCCTTGTTACCAAGCCAATCCACTGTACTGCAACCAGAACAGAAACTGATTGTGCAAAAGCAAATGCTCTTTCTGCTTCTTCATCGCTAAGAATAAGGGACTGCATCAATAATTGCCTATAGTGAGACTTGAATGTGTAAATAAGCCCCTGGCCATGGGTGGTGTGATGCTGGTTGAACCTGGTGTGTTCCAAGCCAACTTCACATTTGATAACTTGGCTTTTGGGTGGCAGGTTGTATTGTCTAGGAAAAGGAGAACTTGGTGATATCGTTTCTTGATTTTCACATTGAAAAAGCCCAGCCACTCTTCCATAATACCACTTACTATCCTCATCTGTTTATTGCTTCATTGTGTGAGTGGAAGCTTATTGACACCTATGTTTTTGAAACAGTAGGGTTTTGCTATCTTTCTAATCACCTGTGGTTTCTCCATTTCACCCAATGTGTTGCCACACAGTAGATTAGTGAGTCTTTTCATGGACATTTTTCCATTGATGCACTTATCATCTCTATTACTACAGATTTTGAAGGCAGTGCGCAATAAAATAAATATGTTCCATTGACACTGAACACATCTTTTGGGTCATAATTCCCATTTAGTTTGTGCAATATTGTCTCCTATTCTGTTGCTAGATTTTCCTGCACATCCGTAGCTTCCCCATGCATTTCATTCTACACAAAGTTGTGTCTAGCTTTGAGTGTCCAGTCATCCTGTAGATTCCTTAAATTCCATATTTTCAAACTTTTTAGTGGTTTTCAGAGCCTCACTCAGAAACATTGGTTCAGACAAAGGTAAGTTTTTTGCCTACACAGTTACAAATCATTCCTGCACTATCTTGTTAATTTCTTCATTTCCTGTCTTCTTCACCTTTCTGTATCATCTCCTCATTTCTCAAAGTTTCATAAAAATTTTGTTTTACAGCATTGGAAATGCAAGATTATTTTGTGCATAGAGGGTTCTTTCTCGTGCACCTCCATTACCTTAATCTTTTATTAATTGTTAGCAATAGATACTTTTTGTTCAGAAGCATTTTGTTACTGAAAGTGCTACAAGTCAACTGAAATGGGCAAAGAATAATGCAGGTAGTGCATTTCTTTGGACTGCTTGACCTTGTTGGATAAGACCATTGTTGATGAAACTACAGTCACCTCTTTCACATTATAGGATTGTCAGGGATGTATAATCTTCTGTTAAAATTAGCTTCTTTGTCTATACATGTATAACTAAGGTATACTGTAGTGCCAGTACAGTAGTACTATGTATACAATGTTTGATCAAAAGGTAGCACAATTTTTTTAATTTTGTGGGCTGTTTATATCTGATTTTCAATCGTGTGTGTGTGTGTGTGTGTGTGTGTGTGTGTGTGTGTGTGTATACTCATGTTCCTAATGTACATTGGCATTTTCAGTTGTTCCAAATATTTAGTGTATTGTTGACATCTGAAAAGGGTATATGTGGTTTTGAGAGCTCAGCAAATTTTTACTTTCCAAAAAGATGTGTCAAACAATTTGCATTAAATTTTTCCTGAAAATGGAATAAAGTGCAGCACCACATTTAAAATGTTGACTGTAGCTTTTGGTGGACCTACTATGAGTAAGACAAGAGTTTACGAGAGGGATAAGTGTATGAAAGAGGGGCAAGAAGATGCTAAAGACAAAGACTGCCCAGGATGCTCTAGCACATCAGTTACTCACAACACTGTGGAAGAAGTAAAGGAAATGGTTCTGGAAAATCACTGAATCACCATCAGAGAGGTTGCTGAAGATGTCAGCATATCCTTTGGCTCATCCCAAGCAATTTATTTGAATGTTTTGGGCTTGAAACATGTAGCAGCAAAGTTTGTTCCGAAATTGTTGAATTTTCGCCAAAAAATGATGTCGAATATACATTGCTCAGGAATTGGTGAATGAAGTTGACAATGATTCAGAACTTCTAAAGAAGTTTATAACAGGTGATGAAGGATGAGTATGACATCGAGACAAAGGCTCAGTCATCTCGCTGGAAACCACTTGAAAAGCCAAGACTGAAAAAAATTGGACAAGCTCGGTCACATGTGAAGGTGATTCTCCGTGTTTTCTTCAATTAAAGTGGAATAGTCCATCATGAATTCCTGCCTTATGGTCGTACAGTCAATAAGGAATACTACCTGGAAGTCATGCACCATTTGCATGAAGTAATCTGAAGAAAATGACCAGAACTAAAGCAAAACTTCTCGTGGAAACTGTATCACAATAGTTCTCCCACTCATACCCCAATGCTTGTTCATGATTTTTTGGCAGGAAAGAAAACTGTTATGTTGCCTTAGGATATTCATAGGACATCGCCCTCTGCCACTTCTTTGTATTTATAAGTGTGAAGGGAATGGTGAAAGGATGTCATTTTGCCACCATTGATGAGATGAAAACATAGTCACAGAAGGAGCTGAACACCGTAATGAAAAATGAGTACTGGAGGAACTTCCAAGATTGGAAGAAGTGCTGGTACAACTGTATTATATATGAGGGGTATTACTTTGAAGGGCACAAAGTTTATGGTGAATAAATGAAATACTTAAGAAAAACAAAAATTCCTGTTACTTTTTGATCACAAAATGTAAGCTTTTCTTTCACATTATACAATGAAGTATTAATTATGTTTTAAATTTGCATTCCACTTCTGGGTTAGGTATGTTCCACATATACAAAAAAAATTAACACATAAAAAGTATATTGAATGTGCCAGGACTGAAATACTTGCACAGTTTGTCCAGATTTCTGAATTACACACATTCCAATTTAATCAAGTTTAGCTGTATTTGTAATCATGAGGCCAATGGTCTGCAGAGCCAATGATCACTGGCAACTCTCGCACTGCTGCCCGCCGGCCTAGGCTGCATGCATGGTTGAGCTCTGTCATCTGGTGATGTAACTCCTTCGAGGATAGGCCACTTGGTATACCATTGTTGTGAGAAAGGTTGTCAGTCTATAGGATGTACATACCATACACAGCATCCATCCCTCTGCCCCACACCCCATCCTCCAAGAAATAGATGGTGTAGCACATCTTGATGCATGAGAAAACTGTTGCTTCTTTGTTGGCCGCCTGTGGAACTGGTGACCCCAGCGGGCTGAGGTCGCTGTCCATTGGAATTGCTGTCTGGACCGGGGTCTGGCTGACCTTGCCAGAGGCTGGAGGGTATGGACCTTGTGGCTGTGGCAGTTCTGCTGTGCTGTTGTAGGTTTGTGGAGGGGGAACAACCAACTTGGGATCAAAAGAATGTGATAATCCACTGCTAGGAGGTATCACTGTTTTCCGTGGGTGCACCTGATTAATACACTTGTGGCAAATGAAGCCATTGTAAAGTTGTACTTCCACCATGGCTTTTCTTAATAAATGGGCAACAACCGCCAGGGCTCAGCAGTGGTTATTCTTAGAGAAAACTATTGCCCAAATGGTATCTTTGACAGGGTATTAGTGGGGCCAATACCATGGATAGGGAGATGGAGATCTTGTAGGATGGAGAGTTTGGGCCAATACTGCTGTCTGTGGAGTTTTTTGGTAGGGCTGATGGCATGCTGAGGGGTTGAGGTAGTTTTTTGGCAGGGCTGATGGCATACTGAGGGGTTGAGGGAGTTTTTTGCCAGGGCTGATGCCATGCTGAGGGGCTGAGTGATAAGAGACTAAAACAGAATGAGGGCTTCATTTAAATTATCGTCAGTGTGCGGACAAAGTTTTCCACTAATCATTGGACGTAGGATGAAAAGATGCTATGTGCACTTGCAATGCTATTAGAAAAAGAAAAAGAGGTAAATTCGAAAGATGTGAACTGAGGTCTGTTGTTGATAACTGTGGTTTGTGGGAGACATTGAATATAGTGACCATGATAAACCACGAACAGCCAAGGGGCATGTAAAGTCTAAATGGGGTCATGATCAGGGCACTGAATCATCAGGCCACCTGAAGTATATGCAAGCATGTGCTGGCTGTTTGCTTTGGCAGGTGTTGCATGCTGCCACCATGTTGACAGTATCTGCTTGGATCCCTTGCCACTCATATGTTGATGTACCAGTCTCTTGGTGAGCACCCCTTTCCCCTGCACTGGACCTGATGTAGGAGGGACAGGATGCAGTACTTCCAAGTGGATGGGATCACATTGTGGGTGTGACCACTTTTTCCTTGCAACAAAAGGACTCCATTGAAGGTGGAGAACTCATGGCACTTATTCCAGAATGCTTGACCTTGCGGATGAACCAACTGTTTCCGATCTGTCGGCCAACCTCAGTGCACTAGATGGCATAATTTGCAGTTAACCAGCTCTCCCAAAGAGTGAGAGGTGATTATCTGTGCATCCAAGTGAAGGTTGGCTACAAAATCTTCTGCTTCTGTGTCTGTATGGCAACACACCTCTGGTTCTGAATTGAATTAGGAATGATGTGGCAATTTGGTCAGCGTATTGGAGTCTCCCATTAAGAATGGTAAGAAGGGTTTATGGTCAGTCGATAACATGAACTGTTAGCTGTTCATAGAACTTCTTGAGTGTAAAAATAATAGCCAAATAGATCTAAAAACCAATCCAAGTAGCAAATATTTTATTTTTCATTCAGTGACTAGTCTTGGGCTGAGACCGATTTTCAAATCTTCATAACAAAAGTCGAAAATGGCATTTCCAAAGATGTCAAAAAATGTGTAATGCACATTTAGAGTGCATACAGCTAACTAGTGACTGAATGAAGAATAAAATATTTGCAACTTGAACTAGTTTCTTGTTCTATTGATTAACAGAAGTTGCTGACTCAAGCTACTCCAGCATGCTAGAAGTTCAACAATAGCCAGTCTCTTTTTCTATTTGGCTGTAGTTGGATTGTACCTGTGTCAGAATTTTGGATATGATTGCAATGAGATGTTTCACATAATGTACTTTGTGAGGTAACACTGCACTCAAGCTGTAATCAGAAGTGTTAGCTGCTACAAATAAAGATTTTGGTGGGTCATAGGCCATAAAGCATGTCAGCTGAAGCAGGGCTTGATCAAGATCTCTAAAGGCTTTATCACGTGCTAGTGCAATTCCACTTGACAATGTTTTGAAACAACATGGAGTAGTTACACTATGACAGTGTCATTTGTGATGAACTTGCAATAGTAATTAAGTTGACCAAGCACAGGTTGTACTTCCTTTAAGTCCATTGGGACTGTAAGCTGCTGGATGGTTTGAACATTGTGCTGCAGGTTGTACTCCTAAAGCAGTGAGAACATGACCGAGATATTCTACCTGAAGGATGAAAAAATGACATTTGTCCATATTAACTTGAGATTAGCTTGTTGCAGAACAGCCAAAAAGGCATCAAGGTTGGCCACAAAGTCCTGAGCATTTTTACCCTGTGATGAGAATGTTGTGCAGATGGTTTGGTGTGCCAATACATCAGCTGTTTCAAGTGCCATTAAAGAAATAGCTTGGCACTGGCAGTGCCAAAAGGAAGACCGTTATAGTATAATAGTCTAAACACGGTGTTAATGACTAGAGCATTGCCTGATGCCTCGTCCAGAGGAGCTGAAGGTAGGTATTCCGTAGACCAGTCTTGGTGAAAATCTTGCCTCCTGCAAACCATGCCTTAATGGTATCCACTTTTTGATTTGTGTAGGTGTCATGACAGACTGTGTATTGATTGTGACCTGAAAGTCATCACTAATCGGAAGTGATCCATTCAATTTTTCCAGTCATGATAGGAGTAGCCCACTGACCATTGGCGACAGTGGTGAGAATGCCTTCTCCATCTGTAGCTTATCTCTGTGCATAAATGTAACATTCCAAGCTTTGGCAAAGCAGGGTGTGGCTGTTGGAGGGAGGTGACATGAGCCTCAAAACCAGTGAAGCCAATAGTAGGATGAGATAAAACTAACTCATACATGGAGAGAAGATCCTGAGCTCCCAGGAAATGGGGCTCCATGCAGGTGTAAACTATGTTCATCTTAAGGGAAGATTGGCAAACATCCACCTTGTGTCCTGTCTTGCTGCAGGAAGAACATTTATCCTGGTGATAATAAAACTATTACTATGGGTGGGCAATAAAACAAGATACTGCATGAACTGCTGTGGGTGACATACATTGGTCGGGGGCTTGCAGCCGCAGGTGAATCTGAATGTAGTGCGGGCTGTGGCTGAGATTGGGGCCAGCCTACCCATAGGCTGCAAATATCTGCAAAGGCTTGCAGCCACAGGTGAATTTGAATGTAGTGTGGGCTGTGGCTGAGATTGGAGCCAGCAGGCTGGGTAGGCTGCAAATACCTGCAAAGGGTTGTGTAATGTTGCCAGTGATCACAAAGACTTTTTGAAAGTCCTAATGTTTGGGAGGCAAGTCACTGACATGGGATTCTTGGATTTGGGGGGATTGGTATGAAGTCCTCCATCTGGTGAATGTACAAGAAACATGTCTCTGATAAGGGAAGTTACATAGAACTGTGTACATTGAGGATTAGTACACTGGAATCAGTAGTCATGATATAACCCCACAATTTGCCTATCCTCTCTCCTTAAGATTGTCCACAAAACTTGTGGTAAATAAAAAAGTATGGTGGGCCACATGCACTTGCAAGTCAAAATATTCTAGTAAACAAGTCTTGAAGCAGTCATATGTGAGGGAATGGGTCCCCACTTCAGGGTTGAGCTGTTGTATTAAATCGTAATTTGCTTGGCCTGCATAGTCCAGAAAGGATGCATGCTGCTGGATGTCACCTGTGATGCCGTGGCCCAGAAAGTGGTGTTTCAGTCTGACCACATAGTTGACCCAGAGCTCGCTCTTGTTGTCAAACATGTGGAACAGCGGTGGTGGCCCAGCTTTTACCAGTGTGTCAGTGCGGGTCAACCGGATGACAACCAGAGATCCATGTTGGATGTTGTGATGGTCATCATTTTGTGTGCCATCACTTGCATGGTGTGTGGCATGTTCTGGAATACCAGCAACACCTGCGCAGTAACATCAAAATATTAGGACATAGTGAAGCAAAAACATCATATCCAATGACTTTGTGACATAGGTGAACACAGCCCAGGTAAACAATGAGTTTTATTGAAAAGTATATAAACCAAATACTACTCCTTTGGAGACAAGTTAATCACTGAATTTATAAGAGCCTAATTTTGGCCAAAATCTGTAATGATGAAATGGTGGAAGTTAATGTTCACTCATCAGTAGAACAGAATAATGTAATGAAGGTTGACAGACTATACCAAGTTCCTGGACAGCTCTGATGCAGAGGCCAAGTTCTGGTGAAGGTACAGGCAAGTGCTGGCAGTTGGTGATGGGCGATGCAGCATGGTGTCATACATAGCAAATGTTCTGATCGAGGCTCTGATTGAGGAACTGTGGGTACTGTCAGCACCTGGCTCAGAGCTCAATGGAAGATACTTTGGAGTGGAGATGTGCTGCACTAAATATCCAGGCTGCTTAGAGATAGTAGATGAACTATTTATAGTCAAGTGGCCCAGAGAGGTAAACAGGTCTATGGGGCAAGTAATCTATGGCAGCACTCGCACTGCTGCCCACTAATCTATGCTGCGAACAAGGTTGAGCTCTATCATCTGCTGATGTAATGCCTTCGAGGTTAAGCCACTTCATTTTTATATTTTCTCCTTTCATCAATTAAATTCAATATTTCTTCTGTTACCCAAGGATTTCTACTAGCCCTCATCTTTTTACCTACTTGATCCTCTGCTGCCTTCACTATTTCATTCCTCAAAACTACCCATTCTTCTTCTACTGTATTTCTTTCCCGCATTCCTGTCAATTGTTCCCTTATGCTCTCCCTGAAACTCTGTACAACCTCTGGCTTAGTCGGTTTATCCAGGTCCCATCTCCTTAAATTACCACCTTTTTTGCAGTTTCTTCAATTTTAATCTGCAGTTCATTACCAACAGATTGTGGTCAGAGCCCACATCTGCCCCTGGAAATGTCTTACAATTTAAAACCTGGTTCCTAAATCTCTGTCTTACCATTATATAATCTATCTGATACCTTTTAGTATCTCCAGGATTCTTCCATGTATACAACCTTCTTTTATGATTCTTGAACCAAGTGTTAGCTATGATTAAGTTATGCTCTGTGCAAAATTCTACCAGACGGCTTCCTCTTTCATTTCTTAGCCCCAATCCATATTCACCCACTATGTTTCCTTCTCTCCCTTTTCCTACTGTCGAATTCCAGTCAGCCATGACTATTAAATTTTCGTCTCCCTTCACTACCTGAATAATTTCTTTTATCTCATCATACATTTCTTCAGTTTCTTTGTCATCTGCAGAGCTACTTGGCATATAAACTTGTACTACTGTAGTAGGCATGGGCTTCGTGTCAATCTTGGCCACTATAATACGTTCACTATGCTGTTTGTAGTAGCTTACCCGCACTCCGAATTTTTTTTATTCATTATTAAACCTACTCCTGCTTTACCCCTATTTGATTTTGTATTTATAACCCTGTATTCACCTGACCAGAAGGCTTGTTCCTCCTGCCACCGAACTTCACTAATTGCCACTACATCTAACTTTAACCTATCCATTTCCCTTTTTAAATTTTCTAACCTACCTGCCCGGTTAAGGGATCTGACATTCCATGATCCGATCCGTAGAATGCCCGTTTTCTTCCTCCTGATAACGACGTCCTCCGGAGTAGTCCCCGCCCGGAGATCCGAATGGGGGCTATTTTACCTCCGGAATATTTTACCCAAGAGGACGTCATCATCATTTAACCGTACAGTAAAGCTACATGCCCTCGGGAAAAATTACGGCTGTAGTTTCCCCTTACTTTCAACCGTTCGCAGTACCAGCACAGCAAGGCCGTTTTTGTTTAGTGTTACAAGGCCAGATCAGTCAATCATCCAGACTGTTGCCCCTGCAGCTACTGAAAAGGCTGCTGCCCCTCTTCAGGAACCATACGTTTGGCTGGCCTCTCAACAGATACCCCTCCGTTGTGGTTGCACCTACAGTACGGCTATCTGTATTGCTGAGGCACGCAAGCCTCCCCACCAACGGCAAGGGCCATGGTTCATGGGGGGGAGGAAAGATACCATGTACTGATTAAATTACAACTGGTTCTTTCAAGCAACATATTAACTAAAGTGATATGACAAAAGAAAGAGAAAAAGGTTACAAGTAACAATGTGTGTTTCACATTGTGTAGTATGCTTTAAAATTGCAGCAGATTGAACAGAGGGAAGAAGCCAGAGATTTGCATTCATTTGCTGTTGACCATTAAACTGCAACAAATGACTGAGATAGTAATTTGTTCATTATAAATTAATGTTTTGTTGTAATTTCAGGAGCTGGACATAGTTTTTGGGGAGCTGAATTGTGGCATGGATTTTAAATGGTCGTTTTTCAAGTTTGCTGTATCTGATTGCCATAACATTGGCATAGGCATGGAAAGCCTTCAGCACATTACAATTCTAAGGTGAGAATTGAATACTGCAGCTTTGAACTTGGTGAGAACAAGAACTACTTGCAAGTAAGTGTCATATTGTAAGTAAATTTATGTTTGCCCAAGATTTTCCATATCAGTGATGAACTGTAATTGGGTGCATGTGGTGTGATGAACTTTACAAGCTCCTGAGATACTCTGTTTCTAATATAAAATGTATACCAGTATAACTCTTGGATGTTATGTCCTAATCTTCCCTTCTCTTCTCACCAGTATAAAATATACAAGAAAATATTGCCCTTCTTCATCTGTAGAGCAGTATGCTGAGCACTGTGCCTGTACTTCCACATTAACTTAGAAAACAAGTAAGATAGGAGAAAGACATACTGATAGCATTTTGTACAGTATGAACTACAGAAATAGTATACCGTAAAGACATTGAAATTAATTCTTAATAGTACGCAATGAACTAAAGAATATAAAAACATCAGTAAGTGCAATAGTTAATGAATTTTAAGATGAGGCACACTTAGGAAACTCTTAAGGCAAATAAATAAAATAAATAAAAAATTGTGGTTGCCATAACAATATTCCCTTGAACATACATATTTCATATCAATCAGTACTGGCGATTAATTTTCATACAATCAGTTATTTGAAACTACAAGACACCAGAATTAAACAGCAGTTTGAAAATTCAGAGCAGTAGTCAGAGACATACAAACCATCACTAAATATTCTTGCCCATTGCTGGTGCAACACACATAAAAAATGTAAGCACAGGCAATTATGATAAGAATGAAATTTAATGGAAAATTCTGCTAACAGCCTCCATGTCTCAGAGCAAAACTGCAATTATATGCATACTGAAGAAGGGTTGTTGTTATTTGAAAGTATTATAATATAAAATAAAACAAATAGTGCAATCCTTTTTTTTTTTTTTTTTTTTTTTTTTTTTTTTTTTTTTTTTTTTTTTTTTTTTTTTTTTTTTTGAAAAATGCTTTGTTGTGTTTACAGAAAATGAATTCTGTGCATATTGGAAATAGCACATGAAAGTTATCCACATCACAAGTGCTGTACTTGAACATAATCTGCAAAGAAATGATGGTTGAAATAGTACTAGAACAATCATATTGACTGGAAAAGTGCATGAGGTTTAATGTAACGAAACTGTGAAGACATTACATCAGATAAAGAAGCTGTGACCACAGATACAGGTGTAATAGTAGCATAGCAATACCAGCAGGAAACAAAGAACAGGATCACACACTGTGCAAATATCCACTCAACTGGAAGAAACACAAAAAAGTTTGTACACTCAACAGCAAAACAATTTGGCCATCATAGCCAAATTGGTATAAAATTCAAACCATTTGGCAACAGTAACAGAAGAACCAGTCCACAAAATGAGGTCAGGAAGGAAGTCACTGATATAGGAGATGCCAGATATCTGACACTCACTTTGTAATTGTGTATACCACATGTACTAAGTGGTGCTTACTGGACTGGCTGATAGGGGGCACTCCATGTCTCATAGCTACGAGACAGATTATGGACCTGACTGAATGTTCAAATCATGGTGACAGCAACTAGACACTAAACTTCTAAGAACACATTTATATGGGTTCACTATCAGCCATTCAGGCTTAACTGTTTAATTGCAGGTAGAATTCACTGTAAATAAATCTGTGACAAAATTTCAGATAATGTTTAACCAAATTATGCAACCAAGTGTGAGAGTAATGAAGTAGTTGGCCTTACTGCTTATCAGCTGCACTGCATTTCAAGTATTTTTCTTCTTCAGAAAGTAGCAGAGGATATGGTGGCTTATGTCAGGGTAAGATGCAACTGCAAAATAATTTTCACAGAGTGATTCTTAAAAGCAAGACACAAACATAAAAATTATTACTAGTTCAGAATGAGAAGTGTTGCAAATTCATATATCTGCACCTAAATGCTACTGTTGCCAGGAATTTAGAAGCAGTGATTACATTTTTCCATTACATTAATGACAGTAAACTTTGAACAGCAGCAAATGAGTATTTGTGTGCCTGCAAACAATCATTAAATCTATAATGAATAGGCAGTATTATTGGTTTAGAAGCCCTATTTTACTGGATCACATTCTTGTCAGAAACTATTGTCTGTAATCTATGAAGTCTGGAAATAAGTTATGCTCACAATACAAAGCATTATGAAAGAGTTAGAATTCATCCATTCACATCTCAAGTAATGTGGATATTACAATGGATGGATTTTGAGATTCACTATAGTTCATTGCATATGAACTAAACATTAGGATAAAATGATGAAAGTAATAAAAATCGTGATTCACTGTATCTTCCTGCCAGTGGTACAGTTAAGAAAAATGTTGCAAAATGTTTACACTATTATTTGCCTCCTAGTCTTGTCTGTAACATGCACTAACTATTATTCCACGTAACATTCCTGTGACTAAAATGCTTGTATAAAATTTGGGTCTAGTACAATGATGATGCTGTGAAATACACTTCTACCAACCCTCCTATGGCATAAAATCTCTAATTACTTTGTGGTTTTTATAATATTAGCCCAGTTTTCATCATTTAGCCCCCAGACATGATTTCTGGAACATTGTATATTGTGCGGATGCACTTGTAATTGTTTACAAACAAATTGCCAACAGACTACTTGTCCTAAAAGAAGAAAGGAGAAAGGAAAGATGATGAGATGGGCTGCAGTCATATGGTGAAGCATCATAGCAACAATAGCATGGTACAGAGAGCAGTGGAAGAAATCAGAATAGGCCTTTGAAGAAGAGTGGGACACTAGTTGCTAGTAACAAATATTGACAAATACAGCACTGGATGTCATCATATATGTCCTGGGTTCAACTAAAACTGATGACCTCCAGTTAATTGTAATATGCCAATGGTACTGATTTTGGATGTCAAATGGGTTTATAATCAATGTCATACACAGCTTATTGATTTAGTATCCATTTGCCTTCCTTTTCATACTTATGATGTCGAAGGTGTGTCAAACAATTTTCTGTGACTGCATGGCCTGTCTTCCAATATGGGCCCAGTCACTGCTGGACAGGATTCAGCAAACACCTGTAGTATGCTGGTACAGTGACTTGCCATTCACACGTCATATCTCCGATAACTTGATGCATGTGTAGGTATCATACATCTGTATGACAGAGATTAAGTGGCAGCCAAAATTTTATTGTAAAAGGCTATACAAATTAACCCTAGGACTGACTGCAGGAAAGGAAGTTTCTTATGTATCCACAGCTTGGATCGAATATCAGTCCACATGATGGTTGAAATCGTAGTATGTGAAGAGTCTAGGAATAGAGTTGAGATTCAGACCCAGTAAATGGAAGGTATTCAATCTAAATAAACAAAATTCCTGTTGTTGTTGTAGTTGTTGTTGTCTTCAGTCCTGACACTGGTTTGATGCAGCTCTCTGTGCTACTCTATCCTGTGCAAGTTTCTTGATCTCCCAGTACTTACTGCAACCTACATCCTTCTGAATCTACTTAGTGTTTTCATCTCTTGGTCTCCCTCTATGATTTTTACCCTATAGAATAAAATCTGCTTCTATAAATATGTTCCTCAGTTGCAGATCAAATATATTAAACCAACGATAACTTCACACACGCGACATGTATTTCTGCTGTAGCAACACATATGTGTTACAGTGATTCATATTCTCAACATTGGCATTTGACAATTAGGCCAAACAGCAACTCACTGTGCTCCATCATCATCATCAACAACAACAATATTATTATTCACTAAGTTTTCAAAAAGATAAAAGAAACACTATATGATAATCACTGTACCTTGGGCCAAGTTTGAGCTGACAACCTTCATTTTGGCATCTTATTTCCATCTGCAACAGGTATTTGGCCACACACACTATTTCCTGTTTATTTAGATTAGGTGTGGGCAACCATAGGTGACCCAGGGGCATGATGCACATGCTTGTTTATGCTTGCAGGTTGGCTTGTCACATGACATGACAGCAGGGCTCATAGCACGTAGTCAAAGCTATAGCACATGTCATGGTAATGTTTATGAGGTCATACACCAGTATAAATGGCACCCGTTTCCCAATATGCCATGCCAGCAAATTAGCCTCAAAACTTGTATTTTTTAGAGTAAATTCATTTTATGTACACACTTTCTTCAGATGTTTACTTTTACCTACATTTCATAACCTTTGTTTCTTTACTTACAGCATATTACAGTAGCTGTCATAAAAACTTCCATTGCAGAATTCTGCAGTGCTGTAAGTAACAATGTCCACAACATGTAAGTAAATGTCAACACCTGAAGATCGGGTGCCAAGCATCTTGGAATGTAATCATGGAAAAATAAACACCTGTAGAAGCAACTGGTTGCAGCTGATTCATTATAAATTACCTTTGTTTTCAACATTTGCAGTGTTCTAATATGTTCACAATGGACAAAAATTATTTATTAACATTAATACAAGAAATAATATAAATATAAAATACATCAGTGAGATAGCCAATCTCAGTCAACAAGAAACTATGAGCGACTTTGTAATTTATGGCCACAGGCAGGTTATTAGAGTGTTTGAAATTTAGTGTGTTAATACCTACAAACACTATTAGCAAGCATTTTTAAAATGTTTGTCCAAAAATGTTTTTGATGGCTGATAGCTTAGGCATGGGTTGTTTCTGTAACAACAAACAAATTGAGACATAATTTCTTTGTTCATTTTAAAAAGTTTAAAAGTCTAAATCACTTGAATTCTACACATATTGACCTGTATTATACAGAAGCTAAACAGAATAATGAATTTCCGAAGATGCACGTGAGTGGAGTACAGTGTGAGTGCCTGACTCTCTCTTCCTCAAATTTCAGAGTGAAAGTAATTGTGGGCCAGATCTGACCTGCAGGCCACTATTTGCCAATCCATGATTTAGATGCAGATTTTTTAAGAAATTGGACTTTGACTCGTGCCTGGTATAGCTGCCATTTTCTTTTGTTAACTTGTTCAAATTTAGGCACACCCGGATATGCATAGATGAACACAGATGCTAGAAAAAATTGTCTATGTTTTGGGCAACAGTCGAACCATGACTTCTGAAAATATGTCATAGTAACTTTGAGTAGTGGACCATCAGAGGCCAGAACCACAAAGGCTTACAACCAGATATAAAATAAGCAGCAACAGCTTTCACATACGTCTTTGTTCACTCTGTCACTACTGCTACCCCTTTTGACAGAAATATATTATTTACTACCCAGGCTTCAGTGTGAGAGTGGTAGGTAGAAATACATACCATGTGCAGTCAGTTGTAATGGCTCACTGGGAATGTTCAGTTAAAGATAGTCATCACTCTCATTGAAAAAGGCAGGTTTTCCATAGAGATGCCAGCAGGAGGTAATGCCACATCATGTACTGCAAAGAGATGGTGGAGGAACTATGTTGAAAGAGGCATTATCAACAGAGCTTCCAGCCATGGCAGAAAGAGACTGGGCTGACACCAGGACAGAAAACTTGTGCATAAGAATCAACAGTTTCCATTCATAAACACAAGACAGTTGGTACAAGAGACCAGCTTCCAAAGTCCAGTGACAGAGTTCAGTGTAAACTGAGGGAAGATGGACTGTAAGCATGAAGATCTACCATCAGATCAGGAACTTAGTGAAGTTCCGGTTTACTGAATGGCATCTGCAGAGCACCTTCTGAGAGTGGCATGGGAGAACGTACTTTTTACTGTTAAGAAGGTGTTTCCTCCGAGCAACAATGGAACGAGAATGGTTTACAGGCCATGAGGGATGACACATCATGAAAAACGTGCAGCATGACAAAAGAAGTGCTTGGCGATTGGTTTCTTATTGGGGCTGCATTTCTACAAGCAGAGTGTATAACTCTTCCTTTCAGATGAGAGGAAGAATTATATGGACAAGAGAACAAATATTGTTAATTATTGTGATTTTGATATTGAGAGACATAGAACCATTGTCTGCTGCATTAATAATATACTCGCAATTTGTAATTCACAGCCGTGTGAATAATAATTATTGCAGGTGCATCAATTTTATCATGCTAAGACATTGGTCTGCGAAGAGGATTAATAACAGCAGGCTCTGAAATAGTTTGCTACCATTAGTAGCAATCTGCACAAGATGTAAAAAATGGTTGCTAATTGTTTATCAGCAAGCCATTTTTCCAAAAAGTGTTACAAGTACTTACAGAAACTCAAGTAAATAAACACACTTATATAATTTCATGTTAACATACTTATTATTAACAAAAATTACAAATGCTTACATAGCAATGGCCAAGACAGGAGAAAGAGAAGTGTCTGTTTCTTGAGCAACTCAGAGAGAGAGAGAGAGAGAGAGAGAGAGAGAGAGAGAGAGAGAGAGAGAGAGGGAGAGGGAGTCATAAAAACAAGTCATGAACAACTTACAAAAATTAAAATTCAGAGATAGCATTTTGTTCATTTTCATTGCAATCACTAATACATCATACACTAAGTCTGCCTTCTCTTACTATAGAAAGTCGTTGGATTACATGTCTTAAATAGCATCTGTAGTGCAAAATATAAATCACTTGAAGTATCATTTCAAATGAGAGTACTTTAGAGAAGTGAGGAAACTCTTGATAGCAAGCAGTACATTCTTATTCCAGCCTTCAGTGCAAGTGCTGGTGATGAAGGAAAATTCACATTGCAGTAAGATCAATATCAAGTGCATAAGTCCACAGCTGTTCAGTGGCAGCTGTGTAATATGGATTTCAGCATCATGGACTGGCCACCACATGCCACTAATATGAATCTAGTGTGGGCTGAGGTTGCACAAAAAGTCAAATAACTAACCACGTAACCAATAAACTGCAGTTTTTGCCCTTTTGCTCCATGCCCTGAAGGCCTGGAAGTGTGTTGTATCTTCTGTCAATTAGATCTGACACCTCCTAGATTTGAAGCCAAAATGCATTATTCAAGTTTTAAATAATGAGAGCTTTCTCATGTTCCTTCTGAACTCTACGAGCCACCTTCCCAGATGTTGATCTCCACCTCTCAGGTGGCTCTATAAGTAGTACATTGGCTCATATCCAGCATACCAACCCTCAACGTTACCTCTTCTTGACACCTGTCACACATTTCACATCAAGCCTCCCCACTCATGGATGCCACATGCACGCATATAGTGAAAATACACTGATAACTGTACTAGAGTGTTTATTGACACAGTATCCTATCTTGCTCATCCATAAGCAGATCTCGCATACCATCTCCTTCTCTGATACCAGTCAACCTGTTAACTAGCTGCTGACCAGTACTCCTCTGACCAACCAGTACCACCCTGGCCACGAAAATCTCAACCACATTGTTCACCAGGGCTTCAACTACCTCTTGTTGTGTCCTGCAATGTGTGATATCCTACCCAAAATCCTAACCTCATCACCCACAGTAGTGTTCTGACACCCAACCAGTGTACAGAATATTTTTATGCATCCCTATTCCAATACTGCCCTCAATCCTGGAATTTCTTACCTAGTAAAAGGCAGGCCCATGTGTGAAAGCAGCCATGTTAGATATCTGCTGTACTGAATTACTGTGCAGCATTCTATGTGGGCATGACAGGCAACCAACTCGCATGAATGGGCACTGCCAAACTGAAGCAAACCACAAACTTGACCATCCAATTGACAAACCTTTTGCACAGTACAACACAAATTACTTACTGCAGCTTTACTGTATGTGCCATTCTCCATTCCAGCACAAGATTCTCTGAACTGTGCAAGTGGGAATTATCTCCCCAGCAATCCCTCTGACCTAAACCTCTGCTGACCTATTTCCCACTGTTTCATATTACCTTTTCCCTTTCTGTAACTGTCAAACCACTTCTTCCCAATACAGATAGTGTACAGCCTTTGTCTACCACTCTTCCCCGACCTCCACCACCACCCCATACTATGCAAGCATTCTCTCTCTCTCTTTTTCTTTCTTTCTTTCTCCACCTCCCTCTCTTCTTCCCTCCTTACACCCCGGCCCCTTCCCCTCTTTCTATATCTCTTATATGCTCTACCATTTCAGATCTCTGTTTACCTTGTGTCCAGTCATTGTCCCTCTGTGCTTCCCTAATGAAAATGATTTGTGAGTCAGTAGAGAGGAAATGGGTTGAAACCCTGGAAAGAACGGATATGACTCACAGTAGCAAAGTGGCCTGGAACCTAGTCAGGGAACATAATTGTGATCCTAAGATGGTCAAGCAACTCCCTACAGTTACATACAGTCAGATTGCCCACCAACTCCTACTAAATGGAAAATCCAACAAGAAATGTCAGAAAATAAAAACTATCAAAAGCCAGAGCCAAGAATCAGACATGTTAAAAACATCATTTACTGTAAAAGAACTTAATCATGGACAGCATTCAACAGAAAATTTGGAAGCAGCTGAAGTCGACAATATGTACACAAAACAGGTCAAACACCATGGCCGTAGTGCCAAACAATAGATTTTACAACTCATTAACCACTGTCTAAAAATGTGCAAGATCCCAAAGACATGGAAGAAATCAAATATAGTAGTGCTATTGAAACCTGGGAAACATGCAGCCAGCTGAAGAACTACTGTCCTGATTGCTCTCCTATGCCATCCATATAAGCTGTAAAAATGAATTATTTTAATTGCAGATCAAAAGCTCATTCTCCAGGAAGGTGGATTCAGACCCAGAAAATCGTTTACCAGTCAGATCCTGCCCCTTAAAGAACACATAAAAGAAGGGATTGAAAACAAACAAATAATGTGAGTAGTTCTGATACACTGAAGTTCTGCATATGAGGCTGTCAGCCAGAGATTACTTATGAAAAAGACACAGTTTGGGGAGCATCAGCCCACAAAAATTATTGACTCCTTATTACAAAACTGAGAGTTTTGTAAAACACTGGAGGTCAGGAAATGTTGATGGTGTTAACGAAAGAACGTTCACACAGAACAGTGATCTGGCCCTCTTAACCTGTACACAAATGATCAACCAACATCACTAATATTACCCATTTCTTGTATGCCAATGATCTGGCTATTACCACAGAAGGAAAGAGCATAGAGGCAGTAGAATTGGAAAACACATTAAATAGTATGTCTCCTCACAGGTACAAGTTAGCACATTCCACCTTTGCTCGAAAAAGGCAGCCAGAAAGATGAAAGTATCTTGGAATGGCAGCAACCCACAACACAGGCAGACTGACATATCTGTGTGTCATGTATAGATCACTAACATGCAAATATCAATGCAAGAAGCCCCATGAGGTTGCCTCCAGGAACAGCGTCCTGAGGAAACTAATGAGTAGTAAATGGGGAATCAGACCAACTGTACTAAGAACAACTGCCCAGGCTATTTGCTTTTCCACAGCAGAATATGCATGCCCTGTATGGATCAGATCCACAGATACTAGAAAAAGTCAATACAAGTCTAAATCCGACATGCTGGATAACAACAGGATGCGTGAAACTCACACCACTTGGGAAGGTTTATAAAGTGGCTGGATCCTCAGATCCTAAATACTGAAGAAACGCAAAATGAAAGAGACTTTCATTGTGTGCCACCCCCTGCACAGTGCTTCATTTGGATGTGACAGACTTAAATCTCACAAGGGATTCCTTGTAGCAAGCTACATGAGCCCACAAGTGATGAATAGCAACAATACATGAATCTGGAAGATTTGGAACAGGTACAGTGCCAGTCAAAACAGGTTTAATTAAGTAGGTTCTTAAAAATAAAGTGGACAACAAATGCAACTTTGGTGAAGTTCAGGACATAAAATATCTTCGAGAACATCTCAACTGCCCTACAAGACGTACCCTTGACAACCTATGATTTGACAAGAAATAAGCACTGGATGTGGCCAAATGGGCTAAAAATTTTTAAAGGAAATATTCTGGGCATGAAAAAGTAAATCACTCTCCTGCTTTGCACTAACCCATTTTCCTACCTGGCCTTAATTCTTTGTTATGACTACTTCTAACTGCCTGTTCATTAAAACTATTCCGCCATTCACCATGAAAGTAATACGTGGTGCCCCTCTCCTTTCCCCATCTCCCACTCCCCAAGCTCAGATCCAGGATACACCATAACTGAATATACTGCATTTGTCTAATTAACAGCACAGGCCATTAGACTGAAGTTATTCAAAGAGCATTTATCGGTTACTTAAATGTCAGCAAGGTTACCTACACACTGTGAAATGATTTGAATTTGCTGTTCCGATATCTAAAAAAAAAATATAGGAGCACTTGAATGTTCATGTGGTATCCTGTTATACTTTCCAAGCATGTATTAATGGCTCAAGTTTTGTAGCAGCCCTTGCTGGTGCAGTTTTGGCATGCCTGCTAGCACCTGTGTTCACTATTTTGATGTCTCTGTCTGCTGATGAACTGACCAAGCCCATCTTGGCATCCTGGTGAGGAAATAATACTAATAATTTACAATCCAACTTACGATATTCACACATTGTGTATCAAGTGGAATCATCACATAGATTCAGTTATAGATAAACTAAATTACAGGCTTTTTAAGACACTAGGAATCTGTGATTTGTTTATAAAAGAGAATGTTTTCATACTGGAATATTCCTCAAGGATCAGTGTCTGGTTGAGATAAGCATGTATCTAACTCATAAAAAGAATTGCAGCATAAATGGTCAAAGGCTCTTTCAACTGTTAAAGAGACTGTAGTAGCAGTTGCAAAAAATCTCATTTATCTGACTCTCTCTCAAATACTGTAAATGGTCCTTGAGATACAAAGGTAAGAGAGCAGGGTCTTTTACATAAAACACTATGATAATTATGCTTTGGGATTTTAGTAATTAAATAAATTGACTTCTTGCAAGTGGCTGGGATGATTAGAGAAGACAAACTGTAAAACTGTTTCCTCAACTTTTCAGAAAGAATACATAAATTTTACAAGTTAAAAAAAAAAATCTGTTCCGTATTGTATAATCTTAACCCATCACTTTGTAGGAGGTACTGCTATCTTTAATGTTATAATGTATCAGTATTGTACTCTGTACTTATTGCTGGCTTCTGGAATTTTCGAAACTGAGCATGCCTTTCTCTGAGGAAGCGTTGTGTTGCTGTATAATGACAACAGTGCCTCATATTAGTGGTCATAAGCAGTCTTGGTGTGGGCAGTAGAGTTGGAGTGGTCGCATGCAGCTGTGTCACAAATAATAGTATGACAAATTTGTTGAAAGAGTTATGGACCTTTATAAAATACAAGTGTTTTAGTAATTCATTATTTCATGGAAAGGCCTGTGGGATTAATTATGAGATCTATGGTTCAAACAGGGTCATGTTTCCATATCAGTAATTGTCAAGAAGAAGCATATTGATAGTAGAACATAAATGAAAGGGCTTCTGTGCTCAGTGATTATCTGTTTAATTAGTATTGGAATGCAATGCAGCAATGGTTATTTCAGAATGAATGTGAAATGAGCTGATCGGTTAACACAAGGCTGCAGGTGTTTAGACATGATTAGGGGAGTGTGTTACATGCTAAACGGACAATAAAACAAAGTAATTTTGCTTGCACTGTTATTATTTCAAAGTGGCATTTTCCATTTTTCAACTGAATGGTTATAATATTTGAGAAGTATAAAAGACATGTCATTGTATTAGGCACATTGTCGGGTTTATTTCATAACAAAATGTGTTCTCCATGTAAAGCTCCCATACGCTAGTCCAATAGCTGCAAAATGAATCTAAAAATAAAACTAAAAAGACATTGTCAGAGCCTTACATTTCATGACACGTTAAAGGACAACTGCTCTTTAGTGAAGAATGTTAATTTGGTATGCAGCCTTACATTGGCCTATTTGTGCAGAAAGTATACTTTCTGGTGAAAAATAGCAAGTTGAAAGACAGTAATGAGGGATGAATAGTAAGTGTTGCAATAATGCCAGTTGCATGTAGTTTTGAAATTGCTGCTGTAGGCAAAACTTTTTAATCATGTAGTGTGTGACGAATTTTGCATAGTGGGAGTTATGTAGGTATGTGTTTCATACTTTCGGCTTTAAAGTGTAAAAATGATATCAGGAAAGGAGCAAATATAACTCAATAGTGTTGTGAGAAGACAGCCCCATAATGAGGGGGTATTCGGTAGTGCAAGTAGAAAGATTCCAGATCTGAGTACGTACCTTAGAGAGAATCTGTATACATGGAACTAATGACAGAATCAAGTGTGAGCAAAACTTCAACACCTTGAATGCAAAAAAGAGAAGAAATACAGGAGACACCACTTTGTAGTAAAACTGAGCATCAGCCATACCCAAGTATCAGTCTGTAGATATGATAGTGTTTATTAGGAAAACAGCCAACCCCAGCTATCAGTCTGTCGTATATAATGGTGTTTCTAAAGGAAGACTAAGAGAAATTTTAAAAGACTTGGAGAACTGATAGAAAAATTAGAAAATCAAGAGAAATTTCCACAGAAATCTGGAGAGAATGGAGAAAAACTTAGAAGAAAGTCAAAAAGAAACATGAATGGAGTGAAAAAAATGGCAAAAGAATTAAAGGAAGAAATTAAATCTGCATTTAAGAAGGCTCGAGAGGAAATGGGGAATATGTTTGAATAGAGACAAGCAGAGCAACGCATAGATGTATGTGAAGATATGAAAAATTCACCTATTCTCACAGAATGTTCATTAGTTATGGAGTCACATTTAGAAGCAATTTTAGACACTAACTTGTTAACTGAAATATCTAGCTCTGAGCATAGCAGAAAGCCAGCTGGTGTGATCTGAGATGGTAAAACAGCTGACACATGCACAGCCCATGATAGTACACAGTTGGATGCTAATTTTTTTGGTACAAATTCAGCTGTCTTGTCAGTAGATAAGGAATGTACTTTAAAAAGCAATATTTAGGCAGAGGATGCAAAGATTATTGTTGCAGAGGAGATAAAGCTGGCTGTTACAAAATGAAAACAAGACTCAAAACAGAGATGTCAGAGTTCATAAGCTCGTGAGAAGAAAGTTGAAGTTGGTGGAAAGCAAGAAAAAGAACATTTGTCATTGCTGAATTTGAGAAGATGTTCTTGTAAAAATACGGATTGAAAATGACAAAAGATGATAGTTTAAATTTCATTTCTAATGTTACATACTGTCAGGGCTGTAAGAAAATGTACACAGAATTTTTGGAAAAGGGAATAGGGAGGAATCAGTATTTTGAAGTATGGTACAAAGAGAATAACATCAAATGCGGTGTGATGCAATGGATAATATGTGAAGATCGTGATCATTTAATAGGGGCAATACCTGGAACAGTAGACCAGGCATGAGGAAGATCTCCACAAAATGGATCAGAGTAGAAGTAATGGGAATCGAGAGGAAACACAAAGAGAACAAGAGAAGACACAATTACTGCTACAGGTACATGCAATATTATTACAGCCCACTGACTCACTGACAGAAACACAGTATTTAGTGGAATGAGAAAGGAATGAACAGATAAGGATAAACGTATGCACAGAATGGCACAAAGCAGGTTATGCTGAACTGAAGTTGTGTATTCTCATTCGCCCTTTTACAAAGACATATATATTACGAATGGAAGAGGAGAAGAAAGAAAGGGAGACGGGATTGGCATGGTGTATTGTGCATGTTGTATGGCCACAAAAAGCCTGAGTGGCACTTACAAATAAAAGGACATGTCAAATATTTATGAACAGTGACTTTCTTAGTATCTACATACGGGTTGTGTAAAAGTACTGCAGATATGTTTGGCTAGCAGAAACGTAGATTGTCTTTACAATGAACAGTAGAATATTCTTTCTCTTTGACTTTATTTTTTTTTTTAAATTGCAAAACTTATGAGTTGATGGATAGAGGAGTAGGAGTGTTATCCATTGTGCAGTGCTATGATTCTAATTGGGTGTACTGTCACTGAGCCATTCATTATTTATATGTCTGGGGAGCTGCTGAGATGACAGTGGGAGGGAGCTATGATGTAATGCAGTGTCCCCTTCCATCTGGCCACGTTCACTGCAATGCACAGAACTGTGACTGTTCTTTGGACCCCCTGTACTCCCATCATGGCAACATATGCTGAGAAGGACTGCATGCAGGTCAGCAATCTCCACCCACATCGATGGCTATTATGCAGCAATCAGTGCTCACCAAGCTTGCCTGGCATCCTCAACAGGAGCAGGAATGTCAAAATTAGTTGCTGCATCCACCTGCCATTGAGTGAGTACATTGCTAAAAGTGTTGTAACAAAACATTAATGTGTCACTTAGACATGTGTTTGTAAGTGTATTGTTCAAGATGGCTAATCCTCAGCTTGTATTTCTTTGTGTTATAAATGTTTTTTACATATTTGTATACCAGATTCTTTGCCGGTCTTTCTTTACCCACACAAAAACAAAGTATTGTCTAATTCTTTATGTCATGATAGATAATATGCTTGACCTTGATGTCATGTTGTTTACCTTAGATGTATAAATTCATGTTCAGTTTAATTTGATATCACATGAGGAATAACATACTAGCTGAGGTACAGTTTAAAATGCTTTACTGTGTTAGGTAATCAGTTGGTACTAATTAAGCTGCAGTTTAATGAAAATTTGCATTTTCATGCTTTCTGCTATGTACTGAGCAGCCATTATATGTATAGTAACATTCCTTTTGCATAGACTGATCAGTGTTCGAATACAAAGGACAGTTGACATTATCATAATTCCAGAATTTATGGAAATACTACTTCTGGGGGTGAAATATTGTGCATGATTACTGTCATAAGGTATTTTAAGTGATGTTGAGCTAGACAAAAAGAAACGTATTCTGTTTAAGGAGAAAAATTGATGATAAGGTGTATGTTACAGAGACTTAGACTTAATTGACACAAAAAGGAATTATCATATTTCTTTGTTCAACCATTTTCATTGCTATTTCTGTTGACTGTCCACTTATCAAATATGCTAAACAAAATATGAATTGCTGTAAATTTTTGTTTTATGGGTGACAGAGTGCGGTATGTGCATGATATTTTCGTTGTATTATAGTATAACAACGCAGGAGGAAACCATTGGTGGGTTGGGAATCAATTATTTGTTTCTGTAGGGATCTTGCTGCTAAGTCAAAATTTCTGTGGAATTTCTGTTTTCTTCTTCTTCCCCCCCCCCCCCCCCCCTCTCTCTCTCTTTCTCCTTCTTGTTTGATTTTTTCTTGGGAGGTAAAGGAAGGGGGGACTTTAAAAACTTTTTTCTCACAGTTTTGGAAAAATTCTACTGGCAGTGAGTGGAGGGGGAGTGTAAGGAGTGTTGCACTCCTTACTTATTGCTGGCTTCTGGAACTTTTGAAGCTCAGTGTGCCCTTTCTCTGAGAAAGCATTGTGTTTCTGTTTAATGACAACAGTGCCCCAGTGGTAGTCTTCATGTGCCATCTTGGTATGGGCAGTAGAGTCCTTGTTGGGCTCCTGTACTGAGTTGTCACATGCGGCTGCATCATGGCAAAATAGTGTAAAGAATTTGGTAGAAAGATAATTAAGAGTTGAAAGTGTTATGTTACATCCTAGGAGACAAATTTTTCAGTAATTCAGTTATTTTGGAGAAAGGCACACAGGATTAATTATGTGATTTATGTTTGAAACAATGTCGTGTTTATGAATCAGTAATTGCTATTGAGGAGCATACTGATAGTAGAACATAAATGAAGGGGCTTCTGCGATTGACGAGACTGGATGTCTTTAGATATTGTTGGTGAAGTGTGTTACCTGCTCTAAATGGACAATAAAAAAGTAATTTGACTTGTACTGCTTTATTTCAAAGTGCCATTTTTCAACTAAATAACTTTAATATCTGAGACTTATAAGAAACATATGTTAGTGTTAGGTACATGGTCATGTTTATTTTGTACTGAAGTGTGTCCTCCACGTAAAATTCCTATACTCTAGTCTGATAGTGACAAAAATTACTCTAAAAATAAAACTGAAATCACATTGACTGAGCTTTACAACTTTATTTTCCCTACTTCCCCATATTTGTCTCTTTTAAATGAACATTTGAATCAGAATAATGAAAGATTCCACAATGATATTATTTATATTTTAAAAATTTGAGCATAGGTGCATAACACCTACAAAAATAACAAAAGATTTAATACTGTACTGTGTATTTACATGTCTCTGAAAAAGAAGTTTTGTTCTACAGGCTACATCGTTGCACGTTGGATGACATCCGCCTTACTGCTCTGCTACAACATCTTGTCAACAATAAAACACTAATTGAACTGGATTTTTCACATTGTTTGGTGGGTGATGCAGGTGCAATGGCCTTAGGAAAGTTGCTGCAATCTCATCCGACATTGAATATTCTAAATCTGTGTAACAATATGATTGGTATGTTACTACTGATTTGTCTTTGTTTTTTTAGTAGATAGCATCTTTGTTTCATACTGTTAAGTTTAGTAGTATACATTAGTATCAAACATTCATCTAGTGCAAGAAAGTAATTGTCAATAACAAATAAATGTTATGGGTGCCAAGAAAAATATATAAGTTAGAAGTTAGACAATGGTTAATACAATATTATTTTCACTCAGGCAAGGGATTCTCCTGTCTGAGAATAATGACAAATCTAGTTGAGGAAGAAAAGCATCATAACGAACATAGCCTATAAAATATTGCTAAATGAACTATGAGTGAACAAATGTTAATGATGGTTGAGTGTAACTATCAAAAAGTTAGTGTGGTCAAATAATTGGTTATTAGAGGGAGACACTGATCAGACTTTCTAATACATCAGTTAGAAAAGAGTAAAATGATAATTACAATAAACCTTAATGAACAATATTGTGAACAAATTTCTATACACATTGATTAATCATTCATTCATTGCTTTCTGTAAATTTCCTCATCAAGAAGAACCTTCAGAGATGTGTAGTGAGTGAATCCATACATTAACATGACATAATTCTCATTGTGTCTTTATAATCCTGTAAGCTAGCTGATGCCAAATATTGAGCACCCAGGTGCAAAGTATTCTGTGTTTAGATTTCTTGTGAACTACCAGAGAGAGCTAACACCCATCAAGCTAAGATGGCCTGGATTTAGAGTTGTTCTGTTATAAAGGAGAGAAACCACCAGGAGTATCAGGTAAATGTGAGAGGGCATAATTTGCTTTCCATGATATATTTATCACCGTGGAGAGGATAGAAGACACATCTTAAAGTTTGACATTAATCAGCTTGAAGACAAGTGGGACAGTGATGGGGGAACAGATGTAAGTAATACAATGACATTAGTGAGTAGGAATCTAAAACAAAACAACCGGCTTTATATTCAACTCAGTTCACCAGATTTGTCAATGTACACAAAGGCAAGATTTCCTCTCTTTACAGTAATCTTTACATTGTTTACCAGTTATACTGCTACAAATGTCAACATCTAGTTTATGTCATGGATGGGTTATCTGCAGGAAATTTGGTTAACCAGTACATTAAGCCGGAACGGAATGCAGCTCTTGTGACTGTTAGGTCAAGTGTTCACATATCCTTCCAGTGTGGAGAAGAGATAGTTGTGTTCCTCTTGAGGGATAGAAATCAAAATCATGAAACAAATTCCATTTTCCAAGGTGAACAAACCAAAAGGCTCAGTGGTCACCAGTCTTTTTAACATCGTCCACAACTGTGAAGAATATGGTTCCAAAGTTAATTCAATAAAACAGATAAATGTTTCTAAAATTTATTAAAATGTGTTTACAGGCACACACAAAAGAGTACTCACTGAAAATAGCCACAGTCTCCTCCAAGCAAATGATGAACAACATGGAGACAGTTAAAATGCAAGTGGTCCATTTAAAAAAAAAATAATAATTATTATTATAAATTCTATCCCCAACCACTCTTCTTCACATAGGAGGTAAGGACAAGTGAAAAACAAAGACACATTTTGGCACTAAGAGGGACCCAATTTTACAGTGACTGTGTTTGGATACTGTAACAGCATCAAGGGGCATGTAGATCTTCCCCCAAGGATGATACATCAGGTTGCTGACAAATCCACATTGACATCTTAAGGTGACTTGTGACACAGCTTATCACTTTGTAGAATGGTGGTTGCCATTCTGTGAACAGATGTGTGAACCCTGCTGCAAAAGTTCAAGTAGAGGCCAAGTACAGATAACCCCATATTTGGGCTACAAGACAAAAGCAAGACAGATCACTAAGAAAATCAATAACATGTCATGAAAGGAGTTTGTATTGTATTGTATTGTACTGTATTTATTGGTCCAGTAAATCTTACATGTACAGTACGGCACATCAGATATTGGACAGGTCAAAGTATATCTTACAATTAAAACACTTTAGAAACTAGAAAATATGTTCACAAAATTTTACAGCACTTCATATACTGGGCAAGTCAATGTGTAAGCTATAATTAAACCACATTAGAAACTTGACGTTTACAACTGAATACATGTATAAGCCAATATTAACGATTACAGTATTTGCATGATCCTCACTTAAGCTCTAAGGATTTTTGAGGAACTCTTCTACACTATGAATTGACAGTTCCTGAAGTCAATTAAACAAATAACAAGTTTCGCAACTGTGTAGTAAACTTGAGGAGGATTTAAAACACACAGTCCTGATCCAAAATATCAGCTGCATTTACACAAGCCTGGAAACAAATAAAAACTTGACATTATCTAGGCAATAGCAGAACAGTATGCTAGGGTCACCACAACAGCTAGCATGGATCCAGTCTTTTGTCAGCACAAAGAAATCATGGACTGACGAAATTGGAATTTCATTTCCAACAATGAGGATGTGTGCATTTACTTGTTCTTGATATGGGAGGTGAAATCCAAAAGCCCTGTACATTGTTCTTGGTAGTGTCCAATATGCGTCTATTGATAACTTTGCTGTGGGTGAGGCAGACATACAGCAGGCTTCCTAAGGCTGACAATGCTGAGAACTCCACACATGTGTATTCTACTGGTTGACTTCATATATTTATCGAATCCTTCCTTGTCTAAATATTACTCAGATCCTATGTTGGCCACATTCTATTTCACTAGATTGAGAGTGGAGTGGTGTCCCATAGAGATCCATGGTAAGCATCAAATTATTGCTGGTTGATAACATCTACATTGAGAAGACCTACTGTATATAATGCTCACTATTTTTGGGTGTGTTAAATTTAGTTAGAATCATCCAAATGAACATCTGTGGACTAGGGTGAACCATGTTCTTTGTGTGTCTTTGCTTTTATGTACCAGTGTCTTTGCTTAATCTCATTATGTGCCCACTTGACTGTCTGTCTATTTACCAGTGTTGTGTCGTGTCTTGTCATGTACCATGTTTGTCATACCTTATGTCATACATCACTCAGTGCAATACAGTACACAAGTTTGCTTTAGCATGAAGTGGTCGAATAAAAATGTACAGTATAATGTTTATCAGTCTTCTCAATAGAAGTAATCCACTAGCAGCATCCACATGCATATGCTTATGCATTAGAACTCTATTTTTTAACATGTTATGGAGCCAACTATGATACTGCTTTCAATAGAAGAATTATTTTACCCAACAAAGATGGTGACAAATTATTTGGTTTGTGTGCCAAAGTTGAGAGGGAGTGAAAACTATGGAGACTGGGCTTTTGTAATCAAGAACATGCTTATTCTCCTAGGACTGGCAAAATGTATCTCAGAAGTAGTTGTATCTGTAGATGCCAAGTCAAAGGTGGAAATAATTCTTACTGCTGATACAACTTTGTATGTGCATGCAAAGAAGCAAAAACAGCAGTGATTCATAGCAGAAACTGAAACTATTGTTTGACAACTCTGGTAAGAAAGGAGTTATTTGCTGTAAGTGCAGAAAGCCAGGATATTTTAAAAGTAAAGGTGCCCAAACCATGAGGTTAATGATATCAAACAAAATGGAACCACAAATGCCTCCAGTGTAGTGCTTCTAAGTGGTTCTTTTCGAACACTGGAAACTCCAGGTAGCAAATGCTGGAATTGGTAGTCATATGTGCATGAGGTGTGCATGCCTGTGTGTGTGAATGGGTGTGGTCTCTCTTTTACTGATGAAAGCTGTGGGCAAAAGCTTTATATAAGTGTCTTTTAATAGTGCCTCTCTGCAACTTAGCATGTCTTCTTTATGGTAAGTAGCAACAAGTAGTTCTTTTAATAGAAATGACTGGTATGTTGGTTTGGGTACTAACGTGCATCTCACCGCAAATAAAACTTGGATGAAGAATATTGTGCATGATGATAGCATGCATAAAACTGTGGTAGCAAACCATACGGAACTTCTTGTGTTATACTCTGAAGAAGCAAATTTAACAAAAGTTGTTGGAAATACTTTATACGATGTCAAGTGAGAATGAATGTGCTCTAGAACTGACAGAAAATTCACTGTCAGTGAGTAAATTAGTTGAACAAGGAAAGTCAGTTTAATTTAGTAGTGATCACTGTAATATTTTTAACAGGCACCAAGAATCAGATGCAACAGATCTTGTTAGTGGTGTTATAAGCTGAATATTGACAGAAGAAGCTTTTTTTAAGGAATGTTACTGCATCTAGTTCTCATAGACAATTATGACATTTAAATGCAAAGAATCTTATAAAATTCAAAGGTGGTGCTACTGAAGGCATGGTGTGTGAAGACATTAACATCAGTACTGGTATTAGCAAACAGAATCGTGTAGTATATAATCAAGGCAATCAAATGAGACAGCCATTTCCACATGAAGGTAGTACAGCTGCTAAGACTTTTTAAGTTATAAATGCAGATCTGTGGACTAATGGAAGTTATATCATTAGGTAGTGCAAAGTATTTTCTTGTTTTGGAAGACGATTTAGCCAAATTGTATTTGTGTATTTTCTAAAGAAAAAGGATGAAACTTGGAAAAAATTTCAAGAATTAAAAAAAAAACTTGAAAATCAGTGAGATAGGAAAATCAAAATAAGAAGAATAAATAATGCTGAAGAATTCTGTTGTCTGAGTTTTGGCAGTGTGTTGAAAAATCATGGGATTATACATCAACTGACTAAATAAAATTGTTGTAGAAAAGGCAAAATCTATATTATTTGATGGTAAACTTTACAAAAGATTCTAAAGGTGTTAATAGTGCAGTATATTTGTACAAAAGGTCAGTAAACTCAAGTTTAGGGAATTAAATACTATATGAACTGTGGACTGGCAAGAAACCAAATATTAGTCATCTCAGAATAAGTGAAAGAAAGGTCATGACACATATTCCTAAAGTTAAGAGAACCAAATGGGATAATAAATCATCTGAGTGGGATATAGGAATACCGCAAAAGGTTAAAGGTTCTATGATCTTCAAGCAAATTATGTAGTGATAAGTGGAGATATAATTACAATGGAAAATGTCAATGATGTAGAAGTTAAAATAAAGAATCCTGAAGAAATCATGAGTTCAGTGGAGGAAAAAGAAGAAGAAGAAAAGGATACTGTCCCTGTATTGAGAGAAGGCTTGCATGATGCTTCAGAAGACTCATTTAACTCAGAGGAAGAAACTGATGATCAAAAAACTTGTTTCACAAGAAGATGAAGTGTAGAAATCAGAGGATCACAATGGCAGTTCAAACCATATAGGAGATATTATGATTTTGAGACTTATCTCTCTGCAGGAACTTAAGATCTGATGGAGGTCCCAACAACCGTGGAGGGGACCCTTTGCAGACCTGATGCGGAAAAATGGGGACATGCTATGGATGAAGAGATCCAAGCTTTTGAAGAAGTGGTAGATGTCCCAGGAAGTGCTAGTGCAATGGAGTGTAAATGGGTGTTTAAGAAAAATATCAGAAGTGAAAGTAAAGTGCAGCATTATGCCAGATCAGTGGCAAAAGGATTCGCTCAGAAACCTGAAGTTGTTTATGATGAAACCTTCTCACCTGTGGTAAGGCATTCTACACTTAAGACTTTTAATGGCTTTATATGTTGAATTAGATTTAAACGTTGCACATTTTGATGTGAAGACCTTTTTTTAATTGTATTCTCAAGGAGTAAATTTTTGTAAAGCAACCTCAAGGTTTTAACTTTTGTAATGATAAGAGAAAAATTTTAACTTAAGAAGAGCTATGTATGGTTTAAAACAATTATCCATAGTGTGGAATCAGAGAGTAAATGATGTTTTAAATGGTTTGAGTTACAAAAGGTCTAGACTACAATCTTACTTGTTTTTAAAACAGAACAAATGTCTAGTTATTGTAATAGCTTTGTATGTTGATGATTCTTGTATTTTCTCAAATGATAGATGAGAGACTGAATTCTTGAAATGTAAGTTAAGTTTGGAATTCAAAGTAAGGGATTTAGGAATAGCTAAAAATTGTTTGGGGATGGAAAACAGATATAACAATATTAATGGACTGTCAGCTTTCAGTCAGGGGAAGTACACATAGACCCAGTTAAATGCACATTTGTTATCCACATTTTCACATACATTTGATATTAATTTAAGTGCTGCCATCTGTTAACAGTACGTAGAAGCAGTAATGCATTAACACATCTCAATGTGCACCTTCAGTCGTGTTTGTTGAGACGTGATTTGTCAATTCAGATCAGCAGAGCTGTGAAGTTGCACTTGATGGGATCTGTATTTGAAATATCAGGTAAAAGGAAAGAAAGTGGACTTCTCAAGGGAAAGAAGTGTGTATGAAGGTTTTCTTCATTAGGAAAAAAGTTCAAAGGTGTGGATCATTATAAGAAGTGTGAGCGTATTGTTGACATTCATCACGCTTTGAGACTTAAGTGAATTGACTGTGAGAACTGCTTGTGACCATGCAGAATCAGTCCAGCAACATGTCTATCTTGAACAGACTTAAGTGAGACTAGAGTGGCCAATTGTCACTTGGAGGTGACGGAAAAATGCTAAGACACTGGACTGAGCACCACAACCAGCAGCACATGCCTCTCTCTGGAGCTGCTATTCAAGCTTGGCTTTCAAAACAAAATTACGAGTGAAGCAGCTGCAGCAGGTGCAGTTGGAGATGAGGAATTTAAAAAGAGCTGCAGCAGGTGCAGTTGGAGATGAGGAATTTAAAAAGAGCTGTAAAAAAGTTGTGACAGATAAAGGCTATACTGCAAAATGATGTGGCATATTCAAATGAATGTCAAGTGCCTTGCAAGAACCCTCCAGCAACAAAGGATTTGCATGTAAGGAAATGCGTAACAGAAACTCAACTGACTCTAGCATCATCAGATTCTTCAGATGTAGATTGTCCAGAGACTATTTAGGACGTAGATGGGCTTAAATGAAAATGCTTTTAGTTTATTACTGTGTGTTTCACTGTTAAATTGCATTTCACAAACATGATAATTGCTGTTTTTAATAAAAATACTAAGAAACTCTGCTACTTTAAACTTAATATATGAATAAACAAAGACCTAACCCCATATTTGACATATAAAATGAGTCTCGATGTATGCAAATTTGGTACACATAGAAATTTTGCGGAACATAACTATCATGCTTAACAACACTTGCCTGCATATTGATCATTTGTTGGAAAGGTTCAGTAGGACAGATTGTAAAACTGTAAAAATTTCTATTGAAGCTACATTTGATTTTATAAGTGAAAAAGAACATAAAGTTGATGATGTTCCCTATCAATACCTAATGGGTAGCGTAATGTATTGGTCTGTATTCGCAAGACCATTTATTTCTTTTGGTGCGAGCTATTTAAGACAGTTTAATAGTTCATATTCAACCAAGCTTTGAAAATGTGCTGAGAGAATTTTGAGATATTTGAAAGAAACAAAGTAAGGCTTATTGTCTAAAGTTTACAAAAGAAAATTTAGAATTATGTGGTTTTGTAGATGCAGATTGGGCAACTTGTTCCTTAAACAGGGAGTCATATACTGGTTTTATTTCATAGTTCTGTTGTATCATTAGAGTGTTAAGCAGGAAGACTGTTGCTCTTTCTAGCACACAGCCTGAGCATATGGCTCTTTCTGAGGCTTGTCAAGAGAACATTTATTTGAGAAATTTACTGTATGAACTTGTAGGCTATGACAAGTATGTAACTTTATTTAATGATGATCAGAGAGCAATTTGTTTGTTGATCCTTTAGATAGCAAAAAATTCACAGTGTATTGATGTTAGAAGCCATTATATAAGAAAAGTGGAGTCTAATGGAGCAGAGAAGATGGTGTATGTACAAAAAAGTGATATGTCAGCAGACATAATTACAAAAGGATTAAGGAAAGAAAAACATTAGATGAATTTATAAAGTGTATGGGCCAAACTGTTTTTAAAAAATATCATTTGAATGTTTTGAAGTGGGATATTTATTTTACTCAAAAGCATTGATAGGAACATCTGTGCACTACTGTGAGCTATTGGTTTTGTGTCTTTGGTTTTATGTACCAGTATAGTCTCGATACGTGACCACTTGACCGTCTGACTACTTGCTGGTGTGTACTCATAATTTCTTGTCATGTATCATGTTCGTTGTACAGTATGATGAGATAAATGTTAAATGTTACAGGAGTCAAGTTAGCTTCTTACTTCTGTAGAGAAAATATGGAGAAAGGAGGAGTTGCCACATTTGTCAGAAACTGTTTTGATTTCAAGAATATTGATATTAGTAAATTTTGCTCAAAGCAGCACTTTAGAAGCTTGTGGAACAGAAGTAGTATTTCATAATAAGTCTTTTATAGTAGTGGATATATACAGATCACCGTCAGGAAATTTAAACCTTGTCATAAAAAAATCTAGAAGCTCTGTTGTACCATCTCACAGTAAAAAGTAAGGAAATAGTGGTTGCTGTTGATTTTAATGTGGATTTATTGAAAAGCTCTGCCAGCGAACAATTATTGCAGTCAGTAACACTATCATTCAATTTAGTTCCTACTGTGAACTTTGCAACTAGGATACGTAAATTCTCTGAGACTGCTATTGATAATATCTTTATAGACAAATCTAGGGAAAAAAGTCGTGTCACAAAACCAATAGTAAATGGGCTATCTGATCATGACATGCAGCATTTTGTGTTAAATGTTGAAACTTTTCAGTATAAAAATCTATTAAATCTGAGTACAGGAGGGTAATAAATAAGTCAAAAATGAAAAATTAAGGAAATTGCCCAAAAACATGAACTGGATAGATGTTTACAATACTTCTGTCTCAAATGGAAAATACAAAGCACTCATTAATGAAGTTACCTCCTCTTCTGAAAACTGTTTTCCCCTGAAGGTAAATCAAATCACATGGAGGTCAAAAAGTAAACTGCAGATTACACAAGGAATAAAGATACCATTTGGGACAAGAAGGAGACTGTATCTACTATCTAGGAACAGCTCTGATGTTAGAATTGTAATGCATTACAAAGAATACTGCAAAATATTGAAGCAAGTAATCCAGAAATCGATGCAGCTTTATTATGAAAGAAAGATAATTACATCAAGCAACAGAATAAAAACTGTATGGGATGTAGTGAAGAAAGAGACAGGTGGGACCAAAAAGGAAGAGGAACAGAAAACTCTAAAAGTAAATGAGACTTTGGTAACAAATGCATGTAGTGTTGCAAACCCCTCGTTTGCTGACAGCTTGGGGTTATTAGGTTCGGTGAACAGTGCAATAGATTATCTGAGACCAGTCTTTCAAAATAATGTCAGTAAAATGGAAATGATGTTCATGTCTCCCAAAGAAGTAGCATCCACCATAAAATGCTTAAAATGTAAGTATTACAGTGGGTATGATAACATATCAACAAAGTTAATCAAAGAGAGCTCATGCGAGCTGAGTTTTACCTTAAGTTATCTGTGTAATCAGTCTCTTATCAGCAGAACATTCCCAGACTGGTTAAAATAGGCTGAAGTTAAGCCTCTTTACAGCAAGAGGGATAAAGAGATACCATCAAACTATTGATCAATTTCACTTATGCTGGCTTTCTCAAAAATATTTGAAAAGGTTATATATTATCCAAGTTACAGTTTGGATTTCTTAAGGCTTCTGATACAGAGAAAGCTATTTACATTTACAGTGAGACTGTACTTAATTCATTAGATAATAAATTAGAGGCTACTGGCATTTTCTGTGACCTGTCAAAAGCCTTTGACTGTGTTAACCACAGCATTCTCTTAAGTAAATTAGAATATTATGGTGTCATCAGCAGTGCTGCGAAATGATTTGAGTCTTATCTATCTAACAGGAAACAAAGGGTGTCATTGCAAAATACCTGTGCAGTAAGCAATCAGTCTTCATCTGATTTGGAATTAATTACTTGTGATGTTCCTCAAAGTTCCATCTTGGATCCATTGCTTTTTATAGTATGCATTAATGACCTCTCGTCTGTTACATTGCAAGATACTGAGTTTGTTTTGTTTGCAGATGATGCAAACATTGCAATAAGTAGTAAGTGAAGTACAGATTTAGAAATAGCTGCCAATCAAATTTTCATTGTCTTCAAACTTTGAGAAGACCCATTATATGCAGTTCAGAACCTGCAAGAGATTTCCTCCCAGTATGTGTATAACATATGAAGACATGCAGATCGAAGATGTTGACAGTGTTAAATTTCTGGGATTACAACTCGATAATAAATTCAGTTGGGAAGGAAATGCCACAGAGTTGCTTAAGCGCCTGGACAAGTCTGTATTTTCAGTGAGAGGAATGTCAGATGTAGGAGATATAAATGTAAAAAAAAAAACTTACGTACTTTGCTTGCTTTCATTCTATTAGGTCATACGGGATTACATTCTGGGTCACTCATCAAACCAAGCAAAAGTTTTTAAGGTGCAGAAGTGTGTGATAAGAATCATCTGTGTTGTAAATTCAAGAACATCATGTGGAAACCTGTTCAAGGAACTTGGTATTCTAACCGCTGCTTCCCAGTATATTTATTCCTTAATGAAATTTGTTGCAAGTAATATATCCTTATTTCCAACCAATAGCTCAATACATAGTATCAATAATAGGAATAAGAACAATCTGCATAAAGACATAAAAGTACTTACCTTGGTCAAAAGGGGTCCAATATTCAGGAACACACATTTTTAATAAATTGCCAGCAACTATTAAAATCTTGGTTTCAGATAATGCATGGTTTAAACAGAGTTTGAAAGACTTTTTGATAGGCAACTCCTTCTACTCTATAGATGAATGTCTTAACACAGAGTGTTAAGCCAGCTTACGTAAAAACGTCTGTTAGAATTCGCTTTTGACAGCACTTGGTCACAACTGTCAAGATTAGGTATTTCTTGTATAATAAATTTATTAATTGTGCATAACAATGTTTCATTCTGACAGCCTGTTAATTCTGCGAATATTAGCTGCTCCAGTTTACTGCATTGTGTTCACCTATTTCGACAATCTCCTGACAAATGATCAGGGTAGTAAGTATTATATTCACCCATCAAGAATCATCTCATTTTTTGGGTCTATAGAAAGAAAACTGAATCTAATCGAATCTATGTCATGTAGTACCCAGAGCAGTATAATGTGCAAATTTGTTTTAGCGTAAAGTTGTCTAATAAAGTGAACAATATTATGTTTATCAGTGTTCCTGATAGAAGTAATCCACTAGCAGTATTCACATGCATTAGAGCTCTTAACAGAATGATTTTATTGTATTCTGCTTCACCTCTAATCCTGCATTCTCCATCCAGCTACTGCAGATCATTATTAAGAGGTTAGGGGCATGGAAAATAGTAGTGGCTTGAACCAGTCTGTATTGATTTTAATAACTTTTTATTAAGTTTTCATTCTATCTGAACTCCAGATGAGACGCTCCCATTCTGCTGCTTTACAGTGCGTTCCTCATTTCTGGGCAAAAAGATAAGTAGCTGAAGCCTTTGGTGAAGGATATAGTTTAGTTGTTCCAGTCCAGATAATATTGGATGATGAGAGTGATGACCCTTTTGAGCTGGTTCCTGGTGGTGGTCACAGGATTAGGTGTGTGTGTGTGTGTGTGTGTGTGTGTGTGTGTGTGTGTGTGTGTGTGTGTGTGTGTGTGGAGTAATGTGTGTCGGTGAAGGCCTTTACAAGATATGCAGCATACTTGGCAAGGGATTGCTTTTTTACTGGAAGTGTGCTGTCCAGACTACAAAGGAGTGACTTTTTGGTGTGGAAAGGATAGCAGCTATCAAAATGCTGGTATTGTTCATGATTAGTGTGCTCAATATGGACAGAGTTTGTGATGGATCCACCAGTGAGGTGGAGGTCAGTGTCTAGAAAGGTGGCATACTTGTTGAGAAGGACCTGGTGAAGCAGATGGGAGAGAAGGTGTTCCTGTTGAAGAATGAGAATAGTGTGTTGGCCCCGGATCTAGATTATGAGGACATAATCATTGAACCCGCACCAGGCAAAGGATTTGGAGTCATGGATGGCTAGGAAGGTCTCCTCTTGGTGGCACATAAAGAGATTGGCACAGGAGGGTGTCAAACAGGTATCCATGAAAAGAGAATCCAACATGTCACATTTCAGCACATATTGTGGGAGTTTAACAGCTAATGACATCACTGGACCACAGGCTATCAACCATATTATGATGTCATTGCAGCAATCTGGCATCCAGGATGCCAAGATAGTGTTGCGTCAACCTCCTATGTAACACTACTTTTGGGCACTATTTATATGATGCTGTACAGTCACCAGGACACCGAGGCAATGGCTTCTGTAACAAGTGGAAATAGTTGAAATAAGTGCTTTGGTGTTGTAATATTCAGCATCATATGCCCATCGAGGTATTTTCATGATTAAAGAAGCAAACACTAATTTTGTTGTAACAGATCTGAACAGCTGTAATAAAGCATGTAACTAAAGGCTACCAGCAACAATCTTTCTGCCATGTAATTTAATACCAGTTATACTAATCCTGTTGGATAGGAAAAGCTATCATGGATGCAGACAACATACTGTTCATTATTGTTGCATACCTTGTGCACTTGTCTTGATTGGTCTATGTGTATAGAATATACAGATGTGCCTTGACTGAACTTGCTTTATTACACAGTTGCAACAATGTTTTGCAATTGCCAGGGAGTTTTTTGATACTGAGAATATAAAAGTTGTACTGGAAAATATAGTGATTTTTAATGCTTTTCATTACTAACAAAGAACTTTAAGGTGCATGGTTTGCATCTTCAGAAGGACTGAATATCTGGAGTTGTCTGACAAAGTAATATACCTGTAGATTTTACCCCAGGGTGAGATGAAGGTAACATGTAGTAATGATACCATTACATATAACATGCATTTTATTCCATAGTTGACACAGAATGAATACATATATGTTAATGGAAGACATAATAAGACACAATCATAATTCCTCAGGCTTTCCACATCAGGCCAATGTCATTAGCCAGAGATTGACCTCTCTGTTGCTGCTGTTGTCACTGGCTGAGACCACACAAGCCCCCTGACTCCCACCCCCTCCCCTGGGAGTGTGGAGCCTTGGGAGGAGAACATAGCCTAGAAGCAACACTATTGCAATCACCTTCATGTGTGTGCGTATGACGAACCACACTGTGGCTGGCTTCCAAGCAGCATGCAGTTGGAACATTTCTCATTGAACACAAGGTAAGGGCACGATGACATCGATTGTGCTCCATGGCATATAGATGTTATTTCTTGAGGTGAGATGGAGGTTGGGTGCAACGATAATGATTGATAGTGCCTTGCTAGAGTGTATGCATGGTAAAATGGCTGGGGTGTTGATGTAATCCTGCAGAGATCAGTTGCAGGCCATTGTGATGTCCTAGGGGTCTTGATGGTGAGGAATCCCTCATGCAAGAGTCATGATGTGATTGCAGCTGTTTCCACAGTGCTCGGGATTTTGGAACTATGGGAGAAAATCAGGCGATAAATCAGTTTCCAGTCTGATTTATCTCAAGCCACCCCTCAACATAGGGAAATCATCAACTAGTTCAACCTGAATGTTGCCTGGCAGTAAGTGCTGCAAGTCTAGTTGGAATATGGATGTGTTGTTGGTATTTGTGTCAGGTTATGTGTCATTGAGCTGAGAAGGGAGTGAAGTAATCACTAAGAGTGGTTTGTACATTGTCAGTATGGGTGATGTCACAAAAGGGCAAAGCTGGTTTCTATCAGTTAACCACTGCAATGGTAAGCCTACCATGAAGCAATATGTTGAAAGTGTTAGTACCTCGTCTGATGGCTGCCTGAGGGCCAGTATAAGGCACATTTAGTACAGGGCAGATAGTATCATCCCAGAGCATGAAGTAGCTGCAGTCTGTTAGTGCCTTATAGATGAAGATTTTCAGAGAACTATGCAGCTGCGGAGGCGGTGTCCAGAGCCGTGTGATGTGTTGTTGGGCTTGTGTGATGAGGGTGCGGAGTTCTCAAATATTTGTCAGTGCTACTTGCAGCACAAAGTCTGCAGGCAGAGTGAGTAGCTCACCACAGAGGACTTCTGAGAGAAAGGCACAGAGGGTGTCTTTGTGGGCAGTACATACACATGATTCTATTTAGCGACCACCGTGACATGTAAGGCCAGCTTTAATTGTATGGTACCATCATTCCACAAGGCTAATTTGCTATTTACAACCAGTAAACAGTTAGTAGTATTTGACACCCTATAGCTTGCCCATATGCTGTTACATTTATTTACTTTTAGTTAGCTATGTACAGTCACATTAAAACAGCTACTCACAGCTACAATTAGTCAACCTTTTACTGTTGGTACATTTGTTACATACAGTTAGTTTTTAACTTTTTTATACAGATTCTATACACTATTCACTAAGAGCTGGGACAAACACAAACAGCTACCTGTTCCGGTGAAAGCAGGGTTGTAGAAAATACTTCGTGCACGCTTTGCAGTTTGCCACCAGGCTGACATCACAGTGAAGTGTGCATTGCTCATGAGAAACGTATGTTACAAACTTGGGCAACAATGTAATGAAAAAAGTGTAAAAAAACTGACAGGCAGCATAGCAACACAAGCTACTTTAATAACAATACCAATTGCAATGGTATTAAAGAAATGATAAAACTAAGTTCATTCTGTCAAACTTAAACTGCTTTAATTGAGATTTATAACAAAACGCTCTTCTCTCTCCTCTATAATGCAGGCTAATTTCCACATCTGAGTTTCAACATTTTTCACCACATGGAGGACACATTTGTCCCACTCTTCGGCAATCACAGTTCTTCCAGCTTGTTCTAATAGTTCTTGAACTTCTGACATTTTGTATGTTATGTTTTTTGCTGCAACACAGTCTTTGATTCTGGCTGGAATTAACTTGATGGCATGTAATTCATAGTGGTATGGAGGAAGACGAGTTTTCCCTGCACTCTTATCCATTTCATGTCTTGCATATGCATTGTGTGCTACAGTAATTCTTACTTCAACATGTCATCTTCAAAAGTAATATTTTTAGATTGTAGCCATTCTGATATATCTTGCTTATTGGACTTCACATTAGATGCACTTCCTTTTTGATGAGAGTGGTACAGAGCTTTATCAAGAACAATAACTGTGTTTTCATGAAGCTTAGGGAGATTATCTTGAAATCACTTCTCAAACATATCAGTGCATGTCTCCTCATGAAAGTCTCCACTATTACGGAAGCCCACAAACACCCTTTGTTTTCAACATGTGTGGTAATCAGGTGTTTTTTTACACAGTGGCCCTCATTCTTGGTGGATAATCTGCACAGAATTGCTTGTTTAAGGATTTTATGGTATCCAGAAGATACTCTGGTATGTCCTGCATTCAACCATGTCTTGTCCAAATAGTAAATGGGTCTTCTTTTAACTCTTAACAATTTAATGGTTCATAGATAATGCTGCCTCCATAAAATAATGGCATCCCTGTCTTTAGCATGCTATTACATCCACATCAAACATGTTTAAAATTCATTTCTTTTAATTATTTATAAAATGTAGTTCTCCAAAAATTTCCCAAATCTGGGCCTGCATTCACAGAAGCAATCACTTTGTCAACAGCTGGCAATATGTTATGAAAAAAGTTAATATACTTTCCTTTGTATTGCATTCCTATCAGAATCATCAACACTTTCTGAAAGATTCTGTTGTGATTTTTCTTTCTTGGGAGACTTCAGAGAGAGTGTGTCCTTGTACTCACTTATCATACGACACACTGAAGAATGATCAGCATCTGTAGACATAGCTGTTTTCAAAACAAAAGTGACCATTGACTGCTCTGGATGCAACAGTTCCATTTTATAAAGATTAAGAACCAAATGTTTCTCTGCAGAATTTAATGAGCTCTTCTTTGATCGCTTCTTGGATGGATTCGCAAGTGACTCATCAACCTCCCCTGTTGTATCTGTGAAGGATGGCAGAACAAGTTTACTCGTATGTAATACCAATGAAAAAAAGAATGGCTATTGGGTGGGCACAGAAACAATAAATGCCGAATGCAGTTACAAACACTGTTCCTACATTAATAATCAGTAATTGGTCTTTTAAACATGAGGGACTTTACAATCAGATACTCAAATCACTGCTGTATAGCAGTGTACACTAATGACTTATGCTCGCAACAGACACAGCCGCACAAGCATTCCCTGTATTTTTCACTCCTCAACGGAAGTGCTTTACTCCTGCATCTTGGTGTATTTACAGGCCATCTTATTTCATTGATTGGACTATAGTAAGTTGACCATTTATAGTTATCAGTTGTTAGGCATCTGCAGTTACGAGGGTAAGTCAATTATTATCCGCACTTTAGTTATATTTTTGTTTATTCTGGTAGTACTGTTATTTTACGTTGATGATGCATGCTTTGTTTATTTGTTGTTATATCTTTGCAATTTTCAAGCTGCTAGGTTAGTTTTGTTATAGCTGCCGTGCTGTTAATCATGGCTGCTCTGCTATCTATTTGCACCAAAAAAGAGCAATCTTCAGTGATCCGTTTTTTGTGGTCCAAAGGCATATCAAGGACCGAAATTCATTGAAGACTTTCGGTACAGTACGGGAACAGTGTTTTGCTACAATGGAGTGTCTATGAATGGATTGAAAAATTCCGAAATGGTCACACAAGCGTTATGCACGGTGAAGGAGCTGGACGACCGTTTACTGCCACAGATGAAGAAACCATTAAGCATTCACCTGAAATGATTCACTTAGACAGACGATTAACTATTGACAAAGTAGCACGTCATCTGCAAATTAGTCACTGTTCTGCCTACGAAATCATCCACTACAGACTTGGGTTTCATAAAGTTTATGCAAGATGGGTCCCAGAACAACTCACACAGTTGCATAAACAAACGCGCTTGGACATCTGCAAAAAACATTTGGATCGCTATGGTAATGAAGGGGACTACTTCTTAGACAGGTTAATTACTGGTGACGAAACATGGAGGCATCATTATGAGCTGGAGAGTAAACGCCAGAGTATGGGATGGAAACATCCAAAGTCGCCGTGCAACAAAAAGTTTAAGACCCAACCGTCTGCAGGAAAACTGATGCTTATGTTTTTTTGGGACGCACAACATCCAGTACAGCAACATTACGAGGAAAGGAGCACAACAATAAACAGTGTACATTACGGTGAGATGCTTACTGCTGGGCTAAAGCCTGCAATTCGAGGCAAACACTGATGATTGCTGTCAAAAGGTGTTGTGTTGTTGCACGACAAAGGCCGCCCGCATACTGCTGCTCATGTTGCTGAAATCCTCCAGAAACTCAAATTTGAAGTACTGGGTCATCCTCCATATAGTTGCGAAGTTGCCTCTTCTGACTATCACTTGTTTGGTCCACTCAAACAGGCATTAAAGGGCCATTGATTTGCCTCAGATGGAACAGTGAAAGAAGCGGTGGATATATGGCTCGCAGCTCAACTGAAAACCTTTCTTTATGAGGGCATCAGGAAGCTTGTACAATGATGGACCAAGTATGTTGAAACGCAAGGAGACTCTGTTGAAAAATTATGTTCTTGTAAATTTCCTATTTGCTTACTATAAAATTTTATAACTACTTTGCGGATAATAATTGACTTACCCTTGTATAAGACGTTAAGCATTTTCAGTTGAGGGGAACATTGTTCGGTAGTCAACCATTTATTGTTGCAGACACTAAACCATCGACATCTTACAGGTGGTGATTTATTTTTGCTACAGATGGTTAGCTGTATGTAAACAATGACCTACAGACATTCTACTCTTAAAGTTACAGATCCTCTACTTTATATTTGCAAGTAATGTTTATGGTTAATGAGCACTCTTAGTCATTCACAATCAGGTAGCCAAACCTATTTTACTTATTTCATACAGCTTACGTGAATATTGTTAGATACATTTACTTCACGAAGAGCATTTTGGACTAGTTATTCCACTGTAACATTTTTCCTCTAATTACTTTTGACTCTCAGTTTTAGCTACTGCCTAGGAATTGTTTCCTCAGTTACTCCAGTTATTGCTTCCTGCACACTGTTTGTGTGGCTTTGTTTCCTGCTACCACACTACTGATGTCTCTACACCAGTTTAGAAATATGTGTATCACACAATTGGTACGAATACCACTAGTTACAATTCTTTCACGAATTGTACTTGTGACCTGCAAATATTCCAGTACTGGCTGTTTCACTATAACACAATTGTGCCCTCATGTTATTTCCTCTGTAGCCACTTTCCAGTACTTAATACTAGCAAGTGGTTGAAAATTGTCTTGCCACTTATTCCAGTTACAGTTTCCAGCCCCATGATAAGTATTGCAATTAGTTTTTGCTGACAGGTTCCCTGTTAGTATGCTGCTGACCTCACTACAGCTGTTTAGAGATTAGTTCTCAAATTTCCCACCTATAGTGCCACTTGTTGTAACTATTAACTTTTTTTGTTTGTCATTAGGCTTTTGTACACTGAAGCATCAAAGAAACTTGCATAGGTCTGCATATTCAAGTACAGAGATATGTAAAAACAGGCAGAATATGACACTGCTATATAAGATGAAAAGTGTCTGGCGCAGTTGTTAGATAGGCTACTGCTGCTGCAATGAACTGTGAATATCAGGAATCCAGTAAAACATCAAATTCCAACATCGCTGTGGCCAGAAAAAGATCCTGCAAGAAGAGGACAGCAATGACTGAAGAGAAACATTCAACGTGACAGAAATGCAACCCTTCTGCAAATTGCTTCAGATTTCAATGGTGGCCATCTACAAGTGTCAGCATGCAAACCATTCAACGAAACATCATTTACATTGGCTTTCAGAGTCAAAGGCTCACTCATGTACCCTTTATGACTGCACAACACAAAGCTTTATGCCTTGTGTTGGCCCATCAACACTGACAATTGCACTGTTGATAACTGGAAACATGTTGCCTGGTCGGATGAGTCTCGTTCCAAATTGCATCGAGCGAATTGATGCGTATGGAGATGGAGATAACCTCATGAATCCATGGACCCTGTTCAAGCTGGTGGAGGCTCTGCAGTGGGGTGGGGCATGTGCAGTTGGAGTGGTATAGGACCCCTGATGCATTTAAGTATGACGCTGACTGTTGGCACATCCGTAAGCATCCAGTCTGATCACGTGAATCTATTCATGCCCATTGTGCATTTTGACAGACTTGGGCAATTCCAGCAGGACAGTGTGACACCCCACACATACAGAATGGCCACAGAGAGGCTCCAGGAGCGCTTTTCTGAGTTTAAACACTTCTGCTGGCTATCAGACTCCCCAAATATGAACATCAGCCAGGGTATCTGGGATGCCTTGCAATGTGCTGCTCTGAAGAGATCTCCACTCCCTCATACTCTTACGGATCTATGGACAACCCTGCAGGATTAATGGTGTCAGTTCCTTCCAGCACTACTTCAGATATTAGTTGAGTCCATTCCAAGTCATGTTGCAGCACTTCTGCATGCTCATGGGGGCCCTATATGATATTAGGCAAGTGCACCAGTTTCTTTGGCTCTTCAGTGTATATATTACTTATTATGCTGCTTATGTGCACTTAAGTTTTTGTTTTAATATGCTGCATGCTCCTTATTGTTGATACTTGCAAATAATGCAATAGTTATAAGTACGTACCATTTTTTATCTTTAAATTTTAAAAATTTTCATACTTTTCATTCTTAATTTTAATATTCTTGTGGTAAATTTTTCTGTACACCCTTCTGATGAAGGGCAGTAAGTGCTTGAAACTGGTAAGGAAATAAAATTTCTTTTATGCATTGGTTGTTAATTATTTTGATGTAAATTTTACACTGTCATCTGAGAAGCCATGGGTGAACAGAATACACTGAGCAATTGTAAACCAAATCACAGATTGAGTTGAGCAGAATGGAGGCAGCTTAAATTGTGAACCAAACTGGGTGGTGGAATAGTTGATGCATGGTTCTGCAGATTTCCAGGACAATGTTCGAATAGGCATAACGAATGAGTTCACATTATCCATACGTGGTGTGGATGTAAAATTCAGTAGCAATGTCCGGAAATTCTCCGAAAGGTTGGATCATGTGATGTTGTGTGAAAAGATTGATTGAGGTTGGACATGTTGCAGTAGGCCTGTCAACATCAGTGAACATTCGAGAATTTACATATCAAAGAAGCTAGCACACAGTATGGAATGATATGCATCCGAAGTAAAGTCTTAAACAAAATCCTCTGATAGATTGTCTGCAGGGATACATTGTTCTGTGTCATAGTTAGCATTATCAGCAATGGTGACACTGCACTGAGAGTGACCATTGTCCTGCTTGAACAGCATCAGCTGCCGAGTGTTTTGCTGCAAAACTCTAAATGCATCTGTACAGAAGTCATTGTCGTGTCATAGGAGTTTCAGTGCATGACAGTTGCAAGATGGCTCTGTCCTCAATGAGCAGTATGTGAACTGAGAATGTAAAAGCATTCAAATGAGCTGTATCATTCATTGTGGGTCGCCAATGTATATTTTACCCAGGAATGTAATAAAGGTAGCATGTGGTAACAAAACAGTTATGCAGAATTGTTCATGGAAACATAAAGCACACTGAATGATAGTTCTCAGATATTTCACACCAGGCCAGTGTTGCTAATCAGAGAGTTTCCTCTCTGCAACAGACATTGTTGTTAGCAGAGTCCCCACGTATTAATTAAGGACTAGCTATCATTACATCAATCATGTACATTCATTTTAATTAATAAGAACAAGACAGTGATTGTGAATTTTCCACTTTAACCTAGGGTCAAAGGGTGCAGAGGGTCTGGCATATGGCATTTCTCATGGTGGAAACTGTCCTCTGAAGTGCCTTAACCTGCGTCTTAATTCAATGATAAAGGATGAGGGAGTGGCATTCCTCTGTGCAGCATTGGCATTGATGGAAGAAGGACGGTTGGCAGAACTTAACTTAGCTGGATGTACTATTACTTCAGCTGGGGCTTTGAGTATTGGGGAGATGCTGGTCAAGAATCAGAGTCTCCGAATACTTGACCTCTCCAACAACCAACTTGATGAGGTAGGTCATGTAACTGACAAACGCATGAATACAGGAACCTCATAGTCATATGAATCAATAAATGTGGTAAGTGTCGCACGATACAGTTCAGATTCTTACTCCTGAAGAGCTGATGAAGAGAAGGAAGAATTGCCACATCTTTAATAAACATTTTTATGTAAATAAATTTTCCTTATAATGGCATCTAGAAGAATTTATGATAGAAGTATATGACTGTTGATCTCTACTTCCAGTGTATTTCACACATTTCTATTTGTTAAAAGTTGTATAATGTGAGTTTTTGTAAGATTAAGGGTTAAGATGTTGGCTCAAACCAATTGTAAACCTTTACCATTATTATTCTGGCTGTGTCTGGTATGGATGTTTCTTGAATCATTTATCAATATGCATTAAACATGTATCATCAGCAGAGATGACCATTTTTGAAGAGTCCTCCACTATCATCGGTAAATCATTTATGTAGATGCATAACAGACAAGCAAAGTATCAGCCCTTGTCCTACAATGCACTATGATGATTACATCTTTGTTTCTCTTTTGTAGACATAGATTCATGTCTGAACTCCACTTTTTTCAACAAGTACAAGAGTGTTTTGAAAAGTTCTTACATCAATGAAACCTTTTTTTAATTTTTCTATGTAGTTTCATTTTAGATTAATACACTTGGTCCAACGATGTTCCAGTGCCTTGATCCCATCTTGGGAATGAGTTTCCTCCAGGCCTGCAAAATACGAGGGTAGTTTCAAAAATAAGGTTGCCACAGTTTTTTAGACACAAGGAATTTTTTGTTCGAAAAAACGATTACACCATTGAAAACGTTGATCTTTAAGCCATTTTTCCACATAGTCCCCATTTTTTTCTATGCATTTTTTCTGTCGAGTAATCCACTTCTGCACTCCCACCTCAAAGAAGTCTGCCGCCAACCTGTTGAGAAACTTGGAAACTTCTTCTTGCAACTCCTCATCCGTCTCTACAATTGTAGACTGCCTAGGTGCTCCTTCAATTTCAGAAACACATGGAAATCACTGGGTGCCAAATCAGGGCTGTAAGGGGATGGTCAGTGACATCCCAGCCAAATTTGATGATTAACTCCTTTGTTTGTTGCGACACATGTGGATGGGCATTGTCAGGGTACAGCTTTACGCCTTTGCTGAGTTTTCCCCTACGACGATTTTGGATTGCCTGTCTGAGCTTTTTCAAGGCCTCGCAATAACCTGTCAAGTTTATGGTGGTCCCTATAGGCATAAAATCAATGAGCAGTACAGCACACTGGTCATAAAACACTGATACCATGATTTTTCCTGCTGACAGCTGCTGCTTAAACTTCTTTGGTGGTGGCGATCCAGTGTGTTTCCAATGGCACGATTGTTGTCTTGTTTCCAGAGTAATGTAATGGCAGCACAATTCATCCCCTGTAACAATGGGATCAAGGAAGTCTTCCTCATTCTTGTTGCATTCACTCCAGAGCTTCCGAACCCAGTCAACACGCTGCTGTTTGCAGACTTCTGAAAGCATGTGCGGCATCCATCACATGCACACCTTATGGTAGCCTAGCGCTTCATTCAATATCCTGTCAATTGAAGCTTCAGAAGCCTCAGGAATTTGAGCAGCCAGTTGCTGGATGGTGATTCACTGAATTTTGAGCAGGATTTGCTCAACTTTCCTCACAACTTCGTCGGAGATTGAAGGCCTCCCACTTCGTTGTACATCGTGAACGTCCATACGGCCATTGGCAAACTCCCTACACTATTTGTGGATGTGTTGAATGCTTATACACGTTTCCCCATGCACTTCACTCAATTGCCGATGAATTTCTACAGGTGGTAACGGTGGTGGGTGTGTGTGTGTGTGTGTGTGTGTGTGTGTGTGTGTGTGTGTCACTGTGTGTGTGTGTGTCACTGTATTGCGTCATATGTGTGTGTGTGTTACTGTATTGCGTCATGTGTGTGTGTGTGTGTGTGTGTGTGTGTGTGTGTGTGTGTTACTGTATTGCGTCATATTTATGAATGCAAAAAATTTACTTAATAATAATTTCTGGTTTTAATACACATCATCTGTGACTGTATGTAATGAGGTGTAGTTCTGAATATAGTTTCCATTAGGCATTCCAAGACGTCTGATGACAAACTAAATGCACTCACATCATTTAGGTATTATTAAATCTCCATGATTTGTGACAGCAGTTCTGTATGATTCTATGCAGAGTGTGACAACAGATTTAGCTGAGACATCTCTTAAGATGCAACATCATGATTAATACATTCTTTTTATCTTCCTTTTTTGTCCCCAAGTATCTTATAGTTATTTTATAAGCTGAATCCCTGTTATCTTCTCAGTTAAATGAACTTCTAATGGAGCCTTTAGAATTTGGAACCACCTAATATTAGTTTTTGTCAGGTTCCCCCAGGCACTATCGGCCTCCACAAATTAAGTCAGTAGTTCATCCAGTATGTTGGTATTAAATCCGTAAATAGATATTTTGAATCTTGATGTGAAAGAAATGTCAATTGCCCACATTTTAGCTGCTTAGGGAGCATAAACGATGGCATGTATTATCAGCACACTGTACGTTAATAATCTAAACTCAGTTCCAAACATATCTGTATTGTTTTATGAACTGAGGGTATATAACAATGTCCATGGTGCCAATACTCCATTTCACCATCTCATTTTTCCTTCATCACCATGAGCTAACTACTCTCTGTATGCACCCACCATAGTCATCTACAGTAAAGAGCTACCCTGATAGTCAAACATTCACACTGTTTTACAGTGGGCAAGTGCACTGCAACCAAAGTAAGCAAATCATTCCAGACTGAAACTTCCCATGAATTTCCGCAGTCAGTGATGCCACTTACTATTGTACTTACGTCTCAGTACTAGTGTAAAGCTTTTTTATGTTTCTTGTAATATATTTGTTTCATTCATTATTTTACTGTACTTATCATGTTTTTATTGTAATTGCATTCATGCTTTATTAGGTTGGCCATTTAACTTTAATATTTCTTAACTCCATGTAATAGTTTATATCACATTATCAAGAACAACCATATTTGTGTTTCTAGAAAGGAGGGAAATATCTTGAAGATGGTCTGAAACATAACCAGACACTCCTGCAGCTTGATCTAAGAGTGACAGGTATTTTAGAAGAAAATAGTTTGAATATAATGCTTGACCTACAAAAAAATAAAGAACTACACAAGAAACAACAGAAAAAATTACGAAGTAAGTTGGTGAGCTTGTTCATGAAAGTATTCTTGCACAAAGGTTTATTGAAGAGTATCATTATTATTATTGTTTCCTTTTTATTACAGAAGCACATAAAAGCCGAGTTTATTTCCAAGATATGGTGTAAAACAGAGTATTTCTAGGACATTGTGGATGTGAAGAAATGCAGAAATTTTCAACATTTGGAGGGCCTTTTTATTTTAACCTAAATTTTAATTGTTAACATCGTTCTATAAAAGAAAGGAATTATGTTCTTGTGACACTGTCTTAATAACAAATATGGATGTTTCAGTATTTGTAAAAAGTATGATCCACAATGAAGTATCAATAGAAATTATGTCTTTCATAAATATTAAATATGACATAAAATGGCTGTACATGTATGTTAGATATCTTTTAAATTTCACATTACATCCTGAAACAGCAGTGTTTCTGAGGACAACACTAGCATCATCACATGCTGGCGCAGAGGCAGAATTGTCAACTCGTAAACTGTAAAGCAACTCTTTTAAATATTTCTGTATAAGCTGATTCAGGTGTTATTACTCCAGCCAGGTGTCACATTTATGACATCATGCAGCCTTCTAAAGGGTGGGTGGTGCGACTGGTCTGCAGAGTGCCTCAAAAGTCACACACAGCGATGCTGTTCATGGCTGTTGATGTATGTCCATAACAAAGGCAAGAAGGAAAACGTGGACAAGCGATATGGGGGGAGACAAATCAGATGTAAATTATGAGAAAGTAACAAAGTATGCCCAGCATGAAATTAGGACAGAAGGGAGCCACTAGGCATTATAAATGTGGTATGGTAGGTTCTGACAATGTAAATTGTGTAGGAGTGACTCACCAAACAGTAGAACCATTGAGCCATTAACAGACACAGCCAAAAGAATGACATTTTGCTAGATATTAGTCAAATATAGTGATGCCAGTGTAATTAATTTCTTACATATGAACATCCCTTTACAAATCTCAGTACAGTAGAGATTTCACAGAATCCTAATTGCATTTTTTTAGAGGAGGACTACTTTATTTATATCCCCATACTTCTGCTCCATAGGTGAGGTATGATAACACAAGTGCAGAGTATGCCATACACATACATTTGTGATGTTGAATGCACATTGTTCTCTTTGCAGGAACAGATTTTTTTTTAAATTTCTGTCATAAAAATCAACATGATGTTAAAGGAGGCAGATGCTTGTCTTAACATTATGGCATTGTTATTTACATCAAAAGAAAGATTCTGTCAAGGAAACTCTAAAAGTTTTAAGAGAGTATTGCTGGTCAGTAGTCCCCTAAAGAACATGTAATTCCAGTACTGCTGATGAGCACATAGAAAACAACATGACACTGTTCTACCTTTTGCACTAATAGTTCCTTACTCAGGGAGGAGAGCAGGATAGATGGGGTTATGTTAAAAAGAAAATGGAGGCCATTCAGACCCCAAGGTAGGCAGTTGTGTCATACAGTACTAATTTCGTACCATCATCAGACAATGTTTCATTGCACTGCTTCATTTAATATGTAAGCGGTGTTCAAATGAAACCCAGATGCTAGTGTAAAGTAATGGTAACGATTTTATTAACTCAAAAATGTAGTTATACGCAGTACACATACTCGAAAATAGTCGCCAAAACTGTTGGCACATTTATCCCATTGTGATGCTAGCTGGTTGATCCCATCCTTGAAGAAACTAGTCGGCAGTTGTCAGATTCAGACCTAGATCCAGTCACACACTTCTTCATCCGTTGTGAATCAATGTCCACAAATAGCTTCCAAACATTGGAAGTCATATGGTGAAAGGTTGAGATGGTACGCTAGATGTTCCAGCTTTCCCACCGAAACTGCTGCAATGTCATCTTCACAGCACAAATTATTGAAAGTTCAAGTGTTGATACATTATGGTGTGGGCAGTGCTCACGCCAATACACAGTAACCGACACATCTCATCCACGGTGATTTTGCGGCTGTCCAAGACTAAAGCAATCACTTCCAGACCATTTCTGGTGTGATGACATGATGAGCCTGTTGGGCTCATCTTCCAGTGACTCGTGCCCATTAAGGAATCATTTGTGCCATTCCACAACACTTGAATGACTCAGACTGTCCTCAGTGTACACATCTTTCATCCGTCGATACATTTCATGGCCTCCAACTCCCTCTGCCACCTAAAATCGAATCACTCCTTGTTTTTCGTGCTTACTCGCCTGCGTGTTCGGTAGAGGATGATAACTTGTGTGACCACCTTCTCTTCGGCATGAAACCACACTAGCGCTATGCAACATCAGATGGTGTGCATGCATCAGTCTCTCTACCAATAGATGGTGCCACCATACCCACAGTTACATGGTGCCACCTTATGTGCAAGGCAAAGGTAGACACACTGACCAGGTTTAATTTAAAAGAACCTTGTATAATATGGATAATAAAAGTGCCAGAATGATTCTACCTTGTTCTGTGGGTAGGTCTTTAATATATAATATGAATAATAAAAGCTTCATAATGATTCTTGTGGCTCAGCTTGTCTCACCATAGCTGTACATCATAATAATTTGAGTCTCATTGTGTTCAGCAGGTATGACTTGGCACCTCTGCTGTAAGTATGACTGGATGAGACTTATAGCCATTCTTACGGTACCCTTAGTTTCCAGTGTATTAAGTAGCAGCTAGTAGTTTTCAGTTTATTAAGTAACAGCTGAAACGTCCCCTTAGAACAATTTATACATGACTGTGCTTAAACTGACATACAATATTTTTAGCTCAACGCAATCTGACTTTCAAAAATCCCTACAAAAGAATGGCCCTGACTAACATTAACCTATACATTTCACAAATCACTTACCTCACAAAAATCTTGGTTACTCGAACTACTGCAATACAGCAAGCACCACTACTGCCAGCTAAATAAAAGATTCAAACTACGGAAGGCACTAACTAATGATAGGGATAGTTAGCAAATGAAAGATATTAATAGAGAACAAACAATGTATTTACCTTAATATCATCAAAAGTCATAATATATATAGGAGTTCATAACATCCATTCTTACAAATATCAAAACTCCGCCATTTCTCTCTCCACATCCATCACTGCTGGCGGCTCACCTCCAACTGCCAACGCTACGCGCTGTTCACATCCAGCTGCCGCTGCCCAACACTACAATGGCAGACAACAATGCAAACTAGCCACGGATTGCACACAGCACAGCCAGTGATTCTCACACAGAGCGTTACGTGGCGTTACCAATAAGAAAACCTAAACAACCTACTTACATAGCCCCCATGCTCCCTACAAAAAATTTTACAAATTGTTTTGGTCAGTGGCCAATAATGATTTGATAAAATTTTTCATAATTACAATAACAAAGATATCAAATGCACACACTTATTGATACAATGTTGGTCAAAAGCTAAAATTTTCTCACAGTCCATAAAGACAGTCCTCATCGCTCATCACAGTAAAATAGCAGTGTTTTTCTCAAAGTCTGAGCAGTAAAAGAAAATGCACACAGAAGTAGTGGATTTCCATGCAGTCTTGAAGAAGTAGTGTTGTCCTTCCAATGGAAAGACAGTGCTGACTCTTGACATGCAGACAGGTAATGGGCCACAACAGAGCAAACCCACAGCAGAGTCAGTTGAAGTTATGAAGAATATTGGTAGGTAGGTCATCACAGAGCATACCCATTGTAGTCCTAGTAGAGATTACGATATTGGTGGGCCACCAGAGGTGCAGACCCACTGTAGTTCTTGTAGAAATAATGGTATTGGTGGGCCATCAAAGATGCAGCCCCAATGTAGTCCTTGTAGAGATGGCCAGCAGCCATCTGCTGCGACTGTGCAGGTGCACAATCACCATCGAAGAGTCTTGCAGAGAAGGTAGCAAGTCCATAAACCACCACTTGTGCACGCACAAAGTTTTGGAATTGTCCTTAGAAGTCTTGCAGACAATATAGCAAGTCCATAAACCACCACTTGTACACTCACGAAGTTTTTTATAATTGTCCTTAGAAGTCTTGCAGACAATATAGCAAGTCCATAAACCACCACTTGTACACTCACGAAGTTTTTTGGAATTGTCCTTAGAACCAGCAATGCTGTTATCCAGTCCCTTGCTGAATCATTAACACACGTGCAAACACTATCAGTCCCTACTTCTCACATATTGTCCATATACTATGACCAACAGAAACGTGTGCAGTGAAATGTAACTTACAAGTTGCTTAATTTGATGAACTGGTGTCAATTACAATTTTATAACATGAGAATACAATAACAAAGGTACAAAATACATCATTAAAGAACATAACAATACAGATAACATTTGTAGATAATAGGGGCTTTACAAAAGAATAGAAATAAACACATACATCAGTGTTACAGGAATTATGACATAAGTACATACACAAAAGATCAGAATAATTATTGAAACATCAACTTCACACATGAGCATTAAAACAAAACAGAATAAATAATGTCTAAACACCTTTATGAAGAAAATAACATAGTATTTGAAAAATTCTACAACATAAATCTTATTAGCTAAACACATAAAGACGGGAAAAACACAAATACACAAGGGAACACAAACACATAGTGGGATAACACAAGGAAAGGACAGGGTTTCTTTTACTGCAGTATTTTGGAAACAAAACTTTCTTTATTTCTTGGAGATCTCCCTTCATTCGTCATTATTCCCAAAAAGTCCTATCTATACCTGCTTTCTGTACTTTTCTCGTATAGCCTCTCAGTGCATTTCTTCAAATTCATCGCAACTCATTCTCTTATAGGCTACCCCCTCTTAAGCTAACTTAAATCTACTGAGCTCGGGATGCTAAACTAAGGGACGAGGCAATGCAGCAGCACAAATCAATTAACACAAACATCAATGACAAAAAATTTAAATAGGCAAAGCAATTGCAATATTACAACTAATATAAGGCACTGTGCAGCAAACAAGAAAAATAAATCAGTAGTAAAACTAGCTTAACAGAGTAATGCAAAGTGAAATTTAGTAGCACTATGCATGGCAAACAGCAGCAGCAAATGCTGTAACTAATACCTAAGCATGGCAAAGATCAAACAGAAAAAATATTGCACTAAAGACAACAATGCAGACAAGGGAAATGTCTATTCACAACTTAATGTCTATGTAATTAAAGTGGTGCACCACAACAACTTATTGTAAAAAAAATATTACCATGTACTTGAAAAGAAAATTATGTGTGCAGTTACTGTTACTAGTCCCTTCTTATTGTTCCTTCCTTTCCAAATGCTCCTTTTTTTTTAAGAATGTGGATTACAAAATTATTATTTAATAGATCTGTTGACAGAAAGTGTTCACATTAGCAAATGCATTTTATTTTATAAAAGCAATGCTGCAACACAGCTGGAAACTTGATATCAAATGAAATAAGCAACTATGAAAAGCAAAGCATAAAAATATCATTCAATAGTCATGTGACATTTCATAAGTTAGTAGAAATTCTCTCAACTATCGTAGAAAGACGCTTGTCATAATCAGGTGTGCAGATGTATCTTTCCAAGTAATGAGCGTGTCGTATTTGCGATGCTTTCTCTAAAGGAATGTCAATGGCGAGTATAATGGCCTCTTTTTTTCTCCACCTAATGGCTTTCTTTTGTCAGACGACTACCTCTCAGCCGGGCACTAAAAACACATTACGACAAGGTCACTTACCTTTCTTAACGAAATATTTACGACAGCAGTTTCCGCTACAGTGACAGTCTCATATAAAAATTTCATAGGTGAAGAATTTGCGTTACAAATGTAGAAACTAAATCCTGTAAATATAAAAGTGTCCAAAAAATTTTCGCGGGCATTATGATACATTCACGCATTTACACACATTTCATAACTCTTAAAGTACGATTCTTGGTTTCCAACATCCTTTTTCACTAGTCAGAGTCCCTAACCACTACTCATTATTCCTTACCATATTATACATATACATATTCGTCAACACTTCTTCAATACTTCATCATAAGAAATACGTAGCATAATCAAATTCCTCATATACGGTAGCATCATCTTATTGATCATAAACATATCTCAACAGCATAATACACATCGTCGTCGTAATAATATCACAACATCTCAGTCAATGCCCAAAATCGTCGTAGCTTCCTCCAATAATTTCAAAACCTAAAAAAAAATTCTCTGCTCATTTCAATAGTGTCATCTACCTCAAATGTACTTTAAAAATTATGATCCCATACCAAATACATCATTCAAAGCTCTCATAGTATCACAATGGTTCTGAAAAAATATGAACAGTTCACAAAGTACAAACAACATACAATTTGGTAAGTGTGAAGTTATCCAACGGTGTAATTACGTAAACGTCTGTCACTGATGTAGTAAAATAAATGTTTGTCTCTCTCAGGTAAATAATCAGATAGCTGTGTAATTTGTGTGTTAGAGAAATATGGTACCGATGTGTAAAGTTGTATAAGCAAATACCATATTAGCTAGGGCTCCTTGTGCTTGCCAAACACATCGTACACAAAGTAGACGTGTACCCCCCTGAGGATTGATGAATAATACCCTCAGGTGTTACAGATTACAGCAATGGGATGAAATGTGTCACGGAAAACCTTTATATCATTGTACTTCAAATATCTTTAAAAATAAATGATTTAAGTGCAAAATTAATCACTCAAATACGTGGAAAGCTAAGTTCTGCAGAAGTCAATGTACTTACCTCATGATAAACAAAAGTGAAATGCTTTGCGTATAGATATCTTAGTTATTACGCTTATTGCCATGATGAAGAAAGTACTGTGCTGTAACGTATTGTTGTGCTACGGAAAAGGCAGTCTCATTGTAGCTATACCACAAAAGTTACTACTAAAACATGTTTTACTTTCCAGAATAAAACAGAAAACTGTGCAGATATAAAACAGAAACACTGCAAAAGCAACATTGTAAATTGTCACTCATTAGTAGCGTCGTGATAAAATTGTGTAGCTGTCACATAAACTAACCACTGTGTCATCTGGTATCTCACTGAAAGTACTTTAAATCCAGAATATATTTTCAAGTAAACCAAAATGTTGCATTAAAATCTCATTAGCAGTACTGGTAAACGTTCTAAGTAGGTGAGCCTTATAGTCATCCATAATCGTGCAACTAACAAGCAAGAATGTACACACACAATAACACTGTGTCGTCTGTTCACAATAACAATGCATTCGTAATTTCTGTTTAAATAAGTTCTCTTGGTTCTTGACTGGATATTTAACTTCAAACATTGTTGTATGGTAAAAGTTTCAAAGTCTGACAATGCATACTAGAAATGTGAAAAGTTTTATGGCAAAGACAAAGTTAAAAAGCAGATTATCTTTCAATAAACGGTTTTACATGTGAAATGTTGTGTAAACCTTTACTCTTCTTAGTATGCAGAGTTTCAGCTTCAACGAAACCATTGTGTGGTATATGTCAGTAAAGAATACTGGAATTTTTCTCAAGGTTAGCATCATGTTATTTTTCTCTGAGCCAGCTGGCGCAAGCGGCTGCCTGCTGTGCGAGTCATTGTCTGTCTCTTTGTTGGCGCACGTCGTAATTGGGATTAGGAGACCTAGCTTCTGCACAGTCACGTTGTCGAATGTGCCCTGCTCTGTTTGAATCCCGCCAGTTCTGATGAAATTCAGGTCTGTCGTTATGATTATCTCATCTGTCGTCATGTCGGTAGATTTCATAATTTCTTTCTTGTTGGTCATGTGGTGGAGAATTTCTTCCTGGGTGTCCTTAAAACTTTAATCCACCGTGCCCATACTATTTCTGATGTCGACAGTCTTCAAGCAGAACTGAAACACCTGATAAAAGTATTCCTGATGAATCGCTTTTCAACTAAGCAAGTGAACAGAGCTATGCAGTCCTACAAACGACTCAGCAAGGAAGAAGAAGAGGTCTTCAGGTCAAGGGCTTATCTACCTTTTATTGGGAACATCTCGTCACAGATAGGTAGAATATTGAGGAAGCATCATGTTAGAGTCATCTTTCGCTCAACTCCTAAAATATCATCTCTGGTGGGATCCGTTAAGGATGACCTGGACCTACGTAAATCAGGTGTCTACAAGGTTCCGTGTGATTGCGGCAAGTCATATATAGGGCAGACAACAAGAACGGTGCAGGAACGCATTGTGGAACACCAGCGGCATACTTGCCTTCTCCAACCTACCAAGTCCGCAATCGCTGAACATTGTATTTCCACTGGCCACTCTATGAATTACAATGATACAAAAATTGTGGCTCAAACATCAAATTTCTGGAGTACAATTATAAATGAATCCATAGAAATAAAATTGTCAGACAGCGAGACTCTTATCAATCGAGATAGCGGTTACCAGTTAAATTCCGCTTGGAATCCTGTTGTAGAGAAACTTCGTAGTCAACTTAGTTATCGGTATAAAGATGAAGATCGATCTAATATCAAAATGCCAGTTTTCATTGCGGAGGGCGCCAGGCGCAGCGCATGGAGTTGTGAATGTGCACGCTAAACAGTACATGCACAGCGCATGCGCAATGCAGCCCCGTTTGGCTTTAAATAGCAGAGCTCTGCTCATATTCGTCAGTACTTCTACAGCTGTACTCACCTGAAGATGGCCAAAAGACTTTGTGCCGAAATATTGTGGCAAGATGTTACTGACTTACGGCAGGTCTCCCGTGTTTATATGGAACAAAGATAAGACTATTTAACAATGATTATATTCTTACTTTGGGGGTACATTCCAGCTTCATATGAAGGTCTATCTGGATCTTCTATTCTTCAAACTGGTCCTCAATGTTTCTTCTTGCTTTCTGTGTGGCCTGGTGACATCTTTTCTCAATTTCTGTGACAGCTTTGTCTGCTTTTTTAATCCGAAGTTCATCCTTTTTCAAAAACTTGACACAGTTCTTGCCTGGAGATATGCCTATATGACTCAAAATTTTACACTTTGCTAAATTTCCTTCACTGAAACTAAAATGTTGTCATCAAAATAAAAGTTGCTTTTGGTATCCGCGACCATACAACATTGTTGAACGACTCTGACGGATTTTGCATTCCACCATGTAGGCACTTACGCAAGAGGTCAGGGTGGGCCAAGTCTCTAAATATGGGTTTTATTTGTTCCATGGCAGTGAAAGGAAGATGAGTGTGGTCATAAGGCTCATTTTTCTCTTGGGCTTTTCGGAATTTCCACCAGCTTGTCTCACCTTTGGGGCATAGTCCGTGTCCAGATGTGTCTTCGTTGGTAGCCATCAAATGAAAAAATTCTGCCTAGACTGCTCCCTTCATGTTCTTTAGAGTTTTTCCAGCACCCCTTCTTATAGCTAGGCCATAATATAGTTGTATTTGATTTATAGCCTCGCCAGTAAGGCTGCCACGACCCCAGATGGTTTTGCCACCAGAAAGTTTCGTTTTCGCAAGTTTCTGTTTCAATTTCCAGAGGCGACTACCCATCCACTTCTGGACATGACCGCAACATTCCAATTCCTCAATTGAGAAGTCGGGACAATATGGTTTGGCCTCACAGGCCTTAGGGTAAGAAGCACTGCCCCCGTCTCCTGAATAATACTTGTACCGCACTCCATATTTCGGCAACAATTCTTGGAACATTTCCACAACTCCTTTTACCTCCATTCATCCACTTACTCCAGAGTAGTTAGCTAGGCAATCATCATCATGATTGTCGGTCATTCTATTTTTGCATCTACAATACTTGGATAAAATTTTAACATTAATTACCTTGCCTGTGTTTTCTGCAATTGCAGTTACAAGTCCGTTGAGTGAAGTGTGTCTCCTACGTTGCCACGGTCCATCTAATATTGCTGTCAAGTGTCTGTTACCATTATTTTCACCAACACTTTCTTCAGCAGCAGCCTTCATACTCTCTTCACAGGCCTCTCTTCCAGCATCTCGAAAAATCTTATTGTAATAATTGAAAGGTGGCAGAGTCGACAAATTCATTACACTGCCGAAAGTTTTTGTCGCTTCTTCACCTTTTCCAGTAAATCGGAATGTGTAGGCTAATCGAACATTCACTTCTGATTGTTTAGAGTCTGGTAAGCATGGAGAATTAATAGTGGACATTTCAAAAGAACAGTCACTGCACTTTATTACTATCGGTACTTGTAAGCCTAGCCTGGTTCCAGTAGAGACAGTAAGGGATCCTTCACATTTTATGCACACCACAATTTGGCTAACTAGGCTACATAAACTGTTGATATTAACAATATCATAGCAACCTTCTTCTTTTCCATATATTCATATTTAGCAAAGTTATGGGTAAGCTTCTTAGAAGAAGAGCTTGTTTTAGAAGCACAAGCAGCTTCAGTATCAGTACTAGGCCTAGGCTCACCTTCACAATGAACTTCCACTTCAGATTCACCCCGATGCAAAAACTATGTTTGGTTACATCTCCCCCCCACCCCCCACCACTGAACTCACATTTTCTTTTCTTGTTTTGTATTTGCAGCATTTTTATATAATATAAACTTATTTGCTGAGATCTAAACACTGAAATATGAATATTGTAAACAAACTTCACTTTTAATCACCACAAACAAAGAACTGAAAGCAACAAAGTAAACTGGCAACTGTTTGCGAGCACACAGTGTGCAGATGTAAGTATTGTCAGAATGCTATATAAGGCTGCTTGAATAAACAACTGTCAATACTGCCACAGTTTGATTGTACACCCTGGCATAAATCTGCCCTCTCCCTCACCATTCCTCTCAATTATCCTGATGTTTAGCAGCCTGGAAAAATGGCAGGTCATTACAATAACATAATTTCATTACCATGGAAAACTACATGTGTCAGATTTGCAACCTAAGACCAACAACCTAGTCAGCTTTATATATTGACTGTCTGTGATTCAGAGAAAGTCATTTGTTTAGCTTGAAAACCCATAATTCATAAGTTATTAATTAGCTAAGATATAATTTCAAGACACTGTCCATTTTTATACCTTGCCTATTTCAAAATTCTGTTTTGATAATACAAGGGTATGCTGAAAAGTATTGCCCTGAATTTTTAATGAGGGCAAACATAAAGCTTTCTAAATGAAACAAACATCATTCACATTCTACATAATTATTCTTCATATCTACATATTTATTTCTCAACATAATCAGCCTCTCCCAATGAGAGACCAGTTTGCCAGTACTGTCATTACAGAATGTTTCATTGGTTGATGGAGCCACAACCTCAACTCTCCTTGCACCACTTCATCACTATTAACATGAAGTTCTTGGAGGTGTTCTCTAAGCTTTGGAAACAGATGAAAATTGGATGAGGCCAAGTGGATGCTCTACAGAGGATGACTGACAGCAGTGAACCCAAGGTGTCAAACTGTTGCAGATGTTGCCGGACTAACGCGTGTGGCCTGGTGTCATGATGCTGAAGGAGAGGTTTCTACATGTGTAGACAAACTCTTTGAATTCAAAACTTGATTACAAAACAGCGTTTCTCATGCACCAATGTAGTTACATTACACACTACCATGTTATGTGCTACAATTTGGAACCCTCTGGAGGCAGAAGGCTCCAAATATGAAGAATAAAGAATTAGAATGTTAATAACACTTGTTTCCAGAATGAGATTTTCGCTCTGCAGCAGCTTGTGCGCTGATATGAAATTTCATGGCAGATTAAAACTGTGTGCCAGACCGAGACTCGAACATGGGACCTTTGCCTTTCACGGGCAAGTGCTCTACCAACTGAGCTACCCAAGCATGACTCAGCCCCATCCTCACAGCTTTAGTTCCGCCAGTACCTCGTCTCCTACCTTCCAAACTTTGCAGAAGCTCTCTTGCAAACCTTACAGAACTAGCACTCCTGGAAGAAAGGATATTGCAGGGACATGGCTTAGTCACAGCCTGGGGGATGTTTCCAGAATGAGAATTCACTCTGCAATGGAGTGTGCACTGATATGAAACTTCCTGGCAGATTGAAATTGTGTGCCGGGCAGAGACTCAAACTCGGGACCTTTGCCTTTCTCGGACAAGTGCTCTACCAACTGAGCTACCCGTACCCAAGCACGACTCACGCCCCGTCCTCACAGCTTTAGTTCTGCCAGTATCTCATCTCCTACCTTCCAAACTTTACAGAAGCTTCTGCATCATTACGATATCAGAAGTTACTACCTTGAGCAGACCAGATGGGGACTTCACTGTGGATGACATCGTTCCTCTGTTGTGTATGGAGGTTAAGCATTGCTGCTGTTCCTCCAGAAAATCTCCAACATGGAAACAAAGTCCTCTCTCTTTAGTGTTCTCTCATTGACCCAACTGTTTCTCAGGCTGTGAGCAGGGTGCCAACAGCAAGCTGTCAGTGCGTGAAGGCTAGTGGGCTGGTCTTCTCGTTGCACCTGGCATGGAGGTCAGTGGGAGCGGTTCAGTGATCTCACCATGCAGCTGTTGTGGTTGATTGGACAGCCATCATCATTGCCTTAGTCATCTGCTGCAGCATCTCAGTGAGGCCCGAGACCTGGCTGAGTACTGCAGACAGTGAGGCAAGCAGTGTGGCCACCAGTGACAGCAGCTGGAATGGCCTGGAGCGATATATCAGTACGATGAGCATTAGAAACTTTGCCACTACTGCTGCCTTCTAAAGTGGTACCGTTTTCTGAGGAGCAGCACATTTTCCCCTTGTGAGGAGCATCTTGCTGCACCTCTGATGTCTGTTCTGTTGCACTACATTTGTACACCCTTTCCCATCTTATTATGTTGTCTCCTGGGACAGGGCAGCTGCAGTCTCAGTACTGAGTGGTGTTGATGTGCAGTGGTAGTGTAGGCTGGCCTCCCCACTGATTGGAAGCGTGGTCATGGATTTTGGGCAGAGCGTCCAACTGTAATCTTCACTGACAGGCCATGCAGGTGAACTTCTGTGGATTGAAACGTCTCTCTCACAGCACATTAGCTCACAATGTGGTTGCCATTGCAGTTCTTGCACATTGGAGGGTGCATCTTTGGGTGCAGGCAGTGCAAGCTTTCGTGGTCTCCCACACACTTGAAGCATGCCTCAAGGAGGAAACAGTGCCGAGTAACATGTCCCACCTTTTGCCAGAGGAAACAGTGCTGAGATCCTCATTTGTGCTTCCATGGTTCTGTGGTCACTGATGTTCTGGCCACCATTGTCAGTTAGGGCTTCCTGTTCACCACATTGCCCTGTTCGACGACAAGCAGTGACAGCGATTCTCTCTATCTTGGGTCTTCTAGTTCTTCTTTTATGTTCCCAAGGTCTACACAATGTGGAAAACCCTTGAACATGATCCTCAACAGCTTTTCCGAAATTGTGGTTTGCATGAAGAATTGCACCAACAGCTGTGCCGCCTCTCATCACCTTCCTGTAGTCCTCACATTTCGACAGCTGCACTCTTACCAGGTGTTTTCTCACAGTCTTGACGGCATAGACATCTGACATCCACTGACCAAGTCACTGCTGGAAGCCTCTGTAGTCATCCTTGATCTCTATGATGACTGGTGATGGTTTGAGATCGGTCCACCTGGTGTTTTGCACTAGGCAGCAGTTGCTGGCCTCTTCCCTGTTTGGTTGTCAAGTGTTTGCTGGGGCAGATGTCTTCTGTTTCTCCTCCAGTGGTTGAAAGTGGTTTGAGGTAGGTGTCACGATTTTGATGGCTGTTCACACAGTTTTGGATGCATGTTTTCTCTTCAATGTCACCTCCTGCCAGGTGCAATCTTTGGCATTCTTGTAGTTTCAGCTAGCACGGTGGTTGTGCCACACTTGAATGTCACTGACATCCAGGCATGAGCCAACACACTGGTCTCTGCAACTGTCCTCTTATTGCCTTATGTGGTGGAGACTGATAAGGCTCTCTTCTTCGGTGAGTGTTCACCCATCAGTTGTGCTGCAGCAGTGGTTCTGGAGTGGCTTCTCTATTCATTGTCCAGGTGGAAAAGATTATTTGTGCCTCTCTTTTCTTCCATAACTTCTCTGGTATGCTGGAGTAGTGGTTTGGCACTGTAGGGTGAGCCCCTGCATTGGAATCTTCATCTGAGCTGTGTAAGTCCAATACTGTTGTCGGAGGCTGTGTCTTCATCAGGGGGGTTTCAGATGGGGTTGACAGCAGAGCAGGCTTCACCAAATGGGGATCTGTCACACCATTCACTGTGTTGAGCACCCCTAAGAACAATGGGCATGGCCATGGCACACCCGTCTTGAAACAAGGAGGAGCACATTGGAGAAAGGCACATGCCATATCAGATGTGCTACCATCACTTTATCTTGTCGCAAGCATGGCTGAAACTGCATTCACATTCATAAGCACGTCTCCTGACTGCATCACATCTCAGGCCAGTGTAGTGCATTGTGTTTTGGTAAAAGACTAGGATACAAAAGTTTTTGTATATAAAGTAAATGGTCCTAAAGATCTATGCTGGTTATGTTTAAAATTTCTCTCTTTTCTTTCATTGATTATTATAGCAAAAATGTGAATGACCAGTTACCACCCAAGGGTGAGACTATAAAAAGCCACACATTAGCTGGGAGCATGTGGTTGGACTATGAATTCACGGGGCTACAGACTATATTAAAAGTATTGGTGAAAGCCTATATGAACATTGTAAAGAGTACTGCACAGTGATACTGTTAGAATTGTTGAGTACTATGTTAATGTAATGACAATAGCAGGTGAGTAGTTTAAGTATTCATCTTCAACTGTGCACTTACATGAGACCAGGCAGTGAACAGTTATTATGTTGCATGTATTTCATTATTGTATTAATGATTAGTATCTGGCATCATCAAGAATTATGTGTTGTGGGAATAAACTGCCCATAAATTACAATGCTGTTAACTCAAGTTTTTTAATGACATACCTACAACTTCATATTCCAAGGGACTTCTCCTATTGAGATTTTAGATTCAGAGTTTGCAGTGACATGTTGGAAATGGAGAAACTGGCAGAGTAAAGAACACACAATGAAAATGCGTCGTATTGAGTTGGTCTGTCCAATATACGACAACCTCCACTTATCTATTCTACTTGACTGAAATTACTGGACAGAGCATAGATGTTGAATTTTGTCATAGGAATTTAATTCTGAGACAGGTCTGAAGGTTTAGCAACATTTTCAGTCTCTTTATCTACCTGTCAATTACATTACATTTCAGCTATATGGTGAGTTGTTATCTTAGGCCTTCCTTTATTTATAATCCACCAAGAACATTCCATTATCATACTCATTGTTACCATGTTGTTTAATATATGCATACAGTGGGCATTATACAAAGCAAAGGATAATTTACCTGAAGAGGTACTAAGATCTGTTGTCATTGTGTTTTCCTTACAGTATAAAAGCTTTGGCAGAAAGCGAAGATCACCTGAATCCTTACTGAGATCGAGATCACATCAACTAAAATGTCAGTACCTGTAGCAATGCACTGCGGCACCATGTTGAAGAATTTACCAGTTTTATCAGTAAAGTAACAGGTGACAGGAAAAGCAAAACTGGAATTAATTATAGAATTCACCAAGCAAAAATTCACCAAGAAAACTATTCCTTTCAAAAAGAATTAGAACTAACATAAGTATAAATATAGTCATGACTTTGGTGTGGAGCTTGAGCCTACATGAAAGCATAATGTGCACTATAGATGCAGCATACAAGAAAAAAAATTTAGTCTTCTGAGTTATAGTACTTCTGCAGAATATTAAGATCGTCGGTGGACAGAGTTACTAATGAAGTACTGGTGCACTTAGTTGTAAAATCAGACCTGTGGTACACTTCAGCTACAAGGAGAAATGTTTGGATTAGGTAAATACTAAAACATTAAGATCCCTTAAAGATAATTTTTGAAGGGAGAATAAAAGGAAATATTAACAGCAGGTAACCCAAGTTAGAGTACATTACCAGACTTGTAAAGGACATGGTTTATAAACAAGGAAACTAGCTGAGGACACTAGAGTATGGACATTGCAAACCAATCTGTGTGTTCAGAATGAAATTTTCAATCTGCAGTGGAGTGTGCATTGATATGAAACTTCTTACAGATTAAAACTGTACAGGGACTTCAACTCGGGATCTTTGTTTTTTGCAGACAAGTGCCGTACTGACTGAGCTACCCAAACACGACTCACAACCCATCCTCCCAAGTTCAAGTCTTGCTCCAGCACACAGTTTTAATCTGCCAGAAAGTTTCAGCCTGTATACTGATCGCTGAAGAAGAAACTTCCAAAAGATGAAAAGAGCTCATAGATACCGAGCCTTAGTTTCACTTTCAAGTCAGAGACAGAACTCCATATTCATTTTAAATGCATCTGTGTATCTCGTATGTTCAATAGGAATGTTTTTTCTTTCATTTTGTTGGAGAGAAAGGAAATGAGAAAGTATACATGGTGAGGTATAGTTGCACTTGCCTTCAGACTTTTGACTATACAATTGTATTTCCGTCTCATCTGAGGTAGGTCCCCATGTCATGTCTGCCCACTCATTGCATACTTGCCCTCCAGAGCCAGGCTCAACATTACAAAACTTTGCCTCTTCAGATATATTTGCAGTTTATTTTCATCTGAACAAATAGTGACAGGGGTAAAATGAAACAATGACCAACCCAATTTCACAATTTCGTTATTTACTGAGATACATGATTGACTTTTTTATTATAAAAAAAGAAAAGGAAGCCATGGAACTGTTTTGCAAGAGAATAGCAGATATTTGTGAAACAAATTCAGTGATATAATTAATTTTTGAGCAAATTACACTTTGTAGGCCTAAGGTTTTTTTTATTCTGTTGGTATACCCGTTTGAGTGGCATATCACCCTTAAGTTTAAATCACTCTTCACAGAAACTTGTGCTCTGAGGCTGAGGTACAAGTCATGCTTGAGTTTTAGAGTTGAAAAAGGTTTGAACTCCTTGTTTTTTATTGAAGAGAATCTTGTTTCACTGAAAAGATATTCAGCCAGCCACAAGACGGTGATGTTTAACTTTTATGCTTCCTATAATATGATCAGTAAATGGTCAGACATTCATGAAAACATCAGATGCAATGAACAGTGTTTTACAGAAAATGATTAGAATTTGTAGATGAAACTGATTATTTTACATAAAAATCTAATCTATTTGTTGTGCACAGGTAAACAGAGTGTACACAAACCGGGAGATCTGGGAAAAACCCAGGAATTTTTTCATCCGGGAGAAAACCGGGAAAAACTAGGGCATTTTTTATACTTCCAGGAATTTGTTGTTGTTTTAGTTTTCAGTTAATTTTTTGTAATTTTGACTGGTAAGAATCGATACTCTAATGAAGGAATTACTGTATCCCACTACTGCAGAATAATACTGCAACAATAAAATGTGAACGAGAAAGAAACCAAAATAAAACGTAAATTGCAAAGGAAATGAGCCATATATAGCAACAAAACACAGTGCTCATACAAGTGTTTGCCAACAGCAAAATGTGTCAAAGGCCTTAGGAAGACTATGCAGTGCTTCATAACAACAAATTGCCTCCGATGAGTTTGACGTCAAAACTGTTTACATTAGATTGGCTTTAGCAGTTACGAGTGGGCTCATGCACAAGCGCAGTTGAGTGGTGTGTGAGTAGTACTTTCTACCATTTCTGGCTACAGAAATGTGGCTGTTGGCTGTGTAAGCAGTTGCAGCAACCAGCTAGGTGCAACCGGGAAAAATTTTACTGCCGCACCCAAGCTGCCAGATTCACCCATGCGCAGCCGGGCCGGATCTATGAGGGAGGGGGGGGGGGGGGGGGGCCAACAAAATCATATTCTTGAGGAGAAAAACCCTTGTTTCACAAAGCGACTAGCATCCAGTGCACGTTGGTCTATCGATTACTCATGTGATTTTGATGTGCGTACCTGTTGGTTTTTGAACACACTCTGTAAGTTGATTTCTGACTGCCGTTCAGTCTAGGGCAACTTGTCATGGTTTATGGTTTACGCACCCCCCCCCCCCCCCCTCCCCTGTCGGAGTTTCAAATCTTCCCTCAGTCATGGGTGTATGTGTTGTTCTTAGCGTAAATTAGATTAAGTAGTGTGTAAGCCTAGGGACCGATGATATCAGCAGTTTGATCCCAAGGGAAAAAAAACAACCATCAGTTGATTTTGGAATGCGTGCATAGTATACGTGATGTCTCTGTCAGGGGAATCCTCGTCACATCTAGAAATAAACTTTCCTGCAGGCAAAAGGGGACTGGGCTATACAAGCTGAGCGGAGGAAAGCCGAACGAGTGAACGCCAATTGCTGTCTGATTATGTTGTTGTTTGGGTTTGCGAATGTTCAGCATTGTTGTAATTACTAGGGAAATCCATAGATTCAGACTACCAGAATGGAAATAAATGACTAACAGGAATAACAGGTAAGAAAGATTATGTATTATCTTCTCGGTGTATCCAGGAAACAAATTTTGTCAAAATTTTTGGCCAGATTGCTACACTGGTAATGGCCAGTTGTACAGTCCCCATCTAGCAGCAGTTTAAGTTCTATTCTGGAAGTAGTGCGGAAAATGGTTTATGTGAACAAAACAACTCCTAACCAGAGACTAATCAGGAATAACTAAACTGATGATTCTGGCAGGGTTACTGAAGTAAACAGCGAACAAATTTTTAAAATGGTAGGAATAGCTACAAAATTGGTGATGACAAGATTGTTTGTTAGAACGTGGAAGGAGAAGAAATGGGGACATCAAACAAATTATGGAAGAATAAGATGATTCCAAATTTATATAAAATTATGAAAAGGAAAGTGGCTACTCACCATATAGCAGAGACGATGAGTCGCAGATAGGCACAACAAGAAGACTGTCACAAATAAAGCTTTTGGCCATTAAGGCCATTGTCAACAATAGAGGACACACACACACAAAATGGTTCAAATGGCTCTGAGCACTATGGGACTTAACATCTGAGGTCATCAGTCCCCTAGAACTTAGAACTACTTAAACCTAACTAACCTAAGGACCTTACACACATCCATGCCCGAGGCAGGATTTGAACCTGCGACTGTAGCGGTCGTGCAATTCCAGACTGAAGAGCCTAGAACCGCTCAGCCACACCGGCCGGCTCACACACACACACACACACACACACACACACACACACACACACACACAAACACAACTTACACACACGACTGCAGTCTCATGCAACCGAAACCACATTGTGAGTAGCAGCACCAGTGCATGATGGTAGTGGTGACTGGTTGGGGATATGGAGGTGGCTGGGGCAGGGAGGGTGAGGGATAGTATGGTGGGGGTGGCGGATAGTGAAGTGCTGCAATTTAGATAGAGAGGCGGGGAGGGAGGGGGAGAATTAGTGAAGAAGGAGGAAATCCTTCCACCATTAGGCCCATTCTTCTTACTTCCTTCTCTTCTGGTTCTTCCCCCCCCCCCCCCCCTGCCTCGACCTCTCCCCTGCCAACTGTCTAACCTGCAGCACTTCACTGCTTCACTGTCCTCCACCCCACCATACTATCCCTCACCCTCCCTGCCCCAGCCTCCTCCTTACCCCCACCCAGTGGCCACTCCCATCATGCACTGGTGCTGCTGCACGCAATGTGGTTTCAGTTGCCTGATATTGCAGCTGTGTGTGAGCTGTGTTTGCATATGTGTATGTGTGTGTGTGTGTGTGTGTGTGTATGTCTGTTGTCTATCATTGACAAAGGCCTTAATGGCCAAAAGCTTTATTTGTGACAGTCTTTTTGTTGTGCCTGTCTGAGTCTTAGCATCTCCACTATATGGTGAGTAGCAACTTTCCTTCTCATAATTTCATTATTATCTTTAATAATTTTATTATTATCAGGTGATTGAGGGTGGGCTCCAGCTATTATTCAGATTACACACTTTTGTCCAATGAATACTTTTTCTCTTAGTGATGAATTACCCCAAAATATGAAGCCATATGAAAGCAGTGAATAAGAGGAGCCCTAGTAGGCTAATTTACAGATATGTTTATGAAATATTTGCAGTAACCCTAATAGCATAAGTAGCTGGACCTAAATGTTTCATCAGATCATCAACGTGTTTCTTCCAATTCAATTTCTCATCAATGCACACATACACACAATTTGAATATTCTGCCTTAGCAACAGACTTCTATTCAAAGTGTATATTTATCAATGGCATCATTCCATTTACTGTACAGAACTGTATATATTGTGTTTTCTCAAAATTTAGTGAGAGTCCATCTTTATTTTTCTGGAAGATGTTATGTAAAATGTTCTCAACTAATTCTTGTTTGTTGGGTGTGATTACTATACTTGTATCATAATCAAAAAGAACTAGCTTTGCATCTTCATGAATATAGAGTGGCACAAACTAATATATATTAAAAACAGTTAGGGTCCCAAGACTGAACCCTGTGGGACACGAGTCTTGATACCCACTGAGTTAGAGGACTTCGCTGATTTTTGCAGATTATCTTTCCTGGTCAAAAGCCTTTGAGCGGTCGCAAAAAACCCAATTTCTGATGTAGGTTATTCAGAGCAGTTAATATTTGATCATTGAAAGCATACAGAGCATTTTCTATTGAAAGGCCTTTCTGAAAATCAAACTGACATTTTGTTAGTACTAAATTTTTGCAAATATGTGAAACTGCTCTTGAAGACATTACTTGTTTAAGAATTATGGATAAAGCTGCCAGAAGTGAGATTAAGTGGTAGTTGTCAGCATCAGACGTATCCCCTTTTTTGTGCAGTGGTTTAATGGTAGCATATTTCAGTCTATTCAGGACAATGACATGTTTCAGTGAGTTACTACATGTGTGTCTGAGAATCCTACTTATATGTTAGGAACAAGCTTTTATTACTCTGCTGGAAATGCTATCTATTCCATGCAAACTTTTACTATTGAGTGAATTACTTATTTTTCCTAATTTCATTAGGAGAGGTGGGTTGAATTTCAGTTTTATGAAATTGCATAGATATTGTCTCTTCCATATACAGCCTTGCGTTTTCTGATGTCAGCTGGATCCTATTTTCTCTACAAGACTTACAAAACTGCCATTAAATATATTTTCTACTTCTGACTTTTTGTTAATAAACTTTCCATTGTGTTTGATAGAAATAAAGTCTTCCTGTGCCCTCAGTTGCCCTGTTTCCCTTTTAACAATTTTCCAGATTGTTTTAATCTCTTTATCAGAGATGATAATATGAGACATAATGCACCTGCTTCTAGAGTTTTTAATAACTTTCTGTTATACAGTGCAGTAGTTTTTATAATGTTTGACTGTTTTTGGGTCATTACTCCTAGCTATAATGTACATTTACCTTTTCTGTTTACAACATATTTGTATCTCTCTAGTAAGCCATAGCTTTTTAGACAGACAGTTATATTTCTCTGTTTTCTTAGGGAAACTGTTTTCAAATATACTCACAAAGTTATCATGAAAGGGGTTAAATTTTAAATTAGCATCAGGTTCCCTGTAGACCTCATCACAGTCTAACTGTTGCAAACTTTTCCTAAAATTTGCAATTGTTAAATCATTAATTGAGTGCAGTATTTTGGAGGACTATTTTGCATTACTATATGGAGTATGTCATACACTGTAACTAGCTGTGCATCATGATCAGAGAGACCATTCTTAACAGGAAAAGTTTTTGTTTGAGTAAATTTATCTTGGTCTATCAGTGTGCTGCTTTCTGGTACTACCAGAGGGAAAAATCAATAACTGATGTCAAATTGAAAGAACCAAGTATTACTTCAAGGTCATGCTTTCTATCAGACTCTTCCAGAAAATCTACATGTAAATCCACACAAACAAGAATTTCTTCCCTCTGTCTAACAGATAGTACAAAAAAGAATCCAAGTTTTTCAGAAATAGCTGAGAAGTTCCCAATGTAGACCTATACAGAGCCACAATCAAAAAAGTTCATTTAGTTTAAGCTCACAGTGTGAAAGTTTGCCTTCTTTTATTTCTTCATTTGTTGTCCTTGGTGTTGATGTACTGGCTGCTAAACTGGCTGAAAAAAGGGTTGTGGAAGTACAACTACTGTCTACTGTTAATGATGTAGCCAACAGATGCACAGTTGTGTTTCACAGTCTTTTACTTTTATTGTTCACCCCCCCCCCCTCCCCCCCTCCTCCCAATATTACACAGTTATATGGCCAGTGCACTATTGTTTAACTTTCGATAAGCCTCATTAATAAGTTACAGGCAAACATCCACACACTGCTGTAATAGTTAACTGATGAACATCTACAAGCAGTAAAAGCCCAACCACACAGTTCACAATCTCTGAAATAAATTGAACAGACACTGACATTGCTTTAACACATGGCCTATTGGTGTAACACATATTTGTCTAAGTTGATGCATTGTTGTCATTCTAACCAACATAGGTTCCTCATTTAAAACTCTGCCTTGGACTGATTGTCTCATACCAAAATTGGGGTCCTTATATATCCTCACAATAATAGGTACTGAAATTACACATTGTTTGAAGTTAAAATTACAGAAGTTACAATTAAAACTTGCCTCATTAAATTAACTGAGTACATTGAAATATTCCACCTTTTTTAACAGTTTCTTCTACTACAGGGGTTAAGCCAAATTATTTGTTTAAATCATGAAATTAACAAATATTATTATGCAAACAATACTTGTGACAAAACTGTTAATTACTTTGGAATTAATTAAGATCTGGTTTTGCTAACATGTTTCCGACCAAATCCAAATAGATACTTTTAAAACACTAGCCTTTCGTCTTCCAAATGTTTATAATTAGTTCATAATTTATGTTTGTTTATACGTCAACAATGGAATTAAGTTACAAAACAATTATTGATTTCACCCTATATCAAAAGATACTAACTAAGAATAGTCAATATAAATTAGACAATCAATTATATACCGGTACATAAAATTTATCACTAAATTAGATCTGCTGTTATATTCTTTAAAACTGAGGGCCAATCTTTCTCTTTTGTCTAAGTTGATGCATTGTTGTCATTCTAACCAACATAGGTTCCTCATTTAAAACTCTGCCTTGGACTGATTGTCTCATACCAAAATTGGGGTCCTTATATATCCTCACAATAATAGGTACTGAAATTACACATTGTTTGAAGTTAAAATTACAGAAGTTACAATTAAAACTTGCCTCATTAAATTAACTGAGTACATTGAAATATTCCACCTTTTTTAACAGTTTCTTCTACTACAGGGGTTAAGCCAAATTATTTGTTTAAATCATGAAATTAACAAATATTATTATGCAAACAATACTTGTGACAAAACTGTTAATTACTTTGGAATTAATTAAGATCTGGTTTTGCTAACATGTTTCCGACCAAATCCAAATAGATACTTTTAAAACACTAGCCTTTCGTCTTCCAAATGTTTATAATTAGTTCATAATTTATGTTTGTTTATACGTCAACAATGGAATTAAGTTACAAAACAATTATTGATTTCACCCTATATCAAAAGATACTAACTAAGAATAGTCAATATAAATTAGACAATCAATTATATACCGGTACATAAAATTTATCACTAAATTAGATCTGCTGTTATATTCTTTAAAACTGAGGGCCAATCTTTCTCTTTTATGAAAATGTATATTATACTTATGTATGTTAATGTTAATTAGTTAAAAGCGAAAAAAATGAGTTTAATGGAGGCAGATGGCAAAACAAGAGAGGAAGTAAACATATCCCAGCTTGCTTCGTCACAACAGGCATGTGCTTTAGTATGTTTCTCTACACATAAATTTTTAGTTTCTAAATTTTTCACACTATGATAAATTTTAACATGTATGGCAGCTTCTCATCTCTCCATAGTGTCTCTACTTACAGGTGCTGAAAGCTTATGTCCACCTACATTTACTTTTTCCATATCTGTGACGATACAATGTTCACACAGGCATATTACATCTGTTCAACCCTCAATTTATAAATCTTCCAAACAAACAAGAAGCTTGTCTACTTTGCTTTTTAATCTGCTGTTATTCAGATGCAATGTACTAACATTATTTTCCTCTGTACGTTTATGATAATCTTGTGATATTTTAACATCTCTAGTGCCTGGCTGTCTGAGTTCCTCACCCTAGGATACCTAAGGGACGGTTTGTTGAACCCACGATTTTTTATGTCCCCTGCTTTTGCCCAAATAACTTTCATACTACATATTCCCTTTGAGTTATTGTTTGTTGGTTATTTTATGAAACTTTAGTGTCAATATATTTTATAGAAAATTCCTGCTTTGAAAGAAAAAATAAATAAACTTATTATGGGCCCACAACCCCCCCCCCCCCCCTCTGCTTCCATGCTATAGAAATTTCCCTTAGTAGGATTTCATATTTCTCATCTCTACAACAATGCAGGTTAGTTTCTTGTTGGTTGGTATTCTTGATATTCATAACAATTGGTTTACTTTCAGAGGTAGTGATTGTTGATGTCAGTCAGCTGTTATTTATCTTGTAAACTTGCAGTGAGTTAGTGCAGTTCACTACTATTCACACCCAGACTTAGAAATGACTAAAAGAATATGTGACTAGTCTTTAGAAAGAGTTCTGAATGAAATTTTAGATGAAGATTCTGACTCGGGGAGTGATACTGAATATGAGCATGGTGTTATGGAGTACGATTCAGATCGGGAAAGTGATGTAGATGTTAGAGAAGATGAAGATAGCGCTGCTTCAGGCAGTGACCATCAGGATGTTATTGTGGCCAAGTCTAGAAGAAGGTAAGTAACCACACAGCCTAGAACTCCTCGGAGGTCTGTTGCTAATATAGTAAGAGAGCAGGCAGGAGTAACTCCAGCTGGTGTTTGCCATTCACCTGGAGAAGCCTTGAAGTTACTTCTTACGCCTGACATCATGGATGTTAAAGTAAAATATTCAAATGAAGAGGCAGTTAGGCAAAATGTTACTTTGACTAATGAGAAAGAATTGTATGCTTTTATAGGAATCCTGATACTTATGGGGGCAAATAAGGACAATTCTGTCAGTGTACACAATCTTTGTTCAGACCTAATGGGTCGGCCAGTTCAGAAGGGTATTATGGCAAGAGAATGTTTTAAGGAACTTATTGCAATCAAAAGGTTTGATGACAAAAGTACCTGCCAGCTAGGAAAGGAAGCAGACAAGTTCACAGCAATCCGTGATGTTTTCAACAAAGTGAATGATTGGTTTCCACTACTCTATAAACCAGGATCCACCTCACCATTGATGAGGTGCTCAGCTTGTTTAGAGGGCACTGCCCCTTCAAAGTATTTATGAAGGATAAATTGGGCAAGTATGGCATCCTTATATGCATGATGTCCGATGCAGTTGACAGATACGTCTTGAATATGGAACCCTATGCAGGTAATGTTCAGAATTTGTCAAAAGAAGAACAGGGTTCAGTAGCTGTCGTCAAACGTCTGGTAGCACCTGTGAAAAATACTGGTCGAAATATTACTACAGACCGATACTATACATCGGTGGATTTGGCGGAAGAGTTATACCAAGACTACAAAGTTACTACAGTAGGAACTCTCCAGGCAAACAGGAAGCATATTCCAGAATGAAGAACACGTCAGATCGAGAGCTATATTCATCAGTGTTCTTGTTCACAGACCCATCAACAGGTAGGCCTCCAGTAACTTTGTTGTCCTACATAGCGAAAACGAAACCAAGTAAAAATTTACTAATGTTGTCAACAATGCACCAAGATAAAGGCACTGTTGGAGGAGGGAAGAATAAAACCAAGATAAATGCATATTATAATTCCACTAATTCCACTAATGGTGGAATTGATACCATTGATCAAATGGCACGTATGTACACCTGCAAGAGGGGAACAAAGAGATGGCCTCTAACTGTAATTTACTCTCTCATCAACATTTGTGCTATCAATGCAACCACCATATTCATCCAGCAATATCCAAGATGGAATGAAAAGAAACAAACAAATGGAAACTTTATCTTCTGCAAGCTGGGATGGAACTAGTGAAATTGCAGGTAGAAGAAAGAAGTGCCAATGCAAGAGGGTTATCTAACCAGGGAAAGGCCGGTGCCATATTTGTGTAAGAGAAGCTAAAACAAAGAAGCAGAAGTGCAACAATCTAAGCAAACAAAACAGTATTGTGGACAGAGTCATAAACATGTGTGTAACACACATTCAGAAAAAATTGTGAAGTGTGTCCCTTGCCTTGCGGTTGAGGACTCAGAGTATTCTATTGTATACGAACACATCTGTATTTTGTACTGTAATATGTCAATTTTTTATTCACTCAATCCAATATTTATACCAATTAACAACATTTATAAACCAATGCCTTAGTTAAAATACATAAACCATTTTGAAAGTTGTAATTTTTCGTCAGTAAACTTATTTAATACCTGGGGCTCACCGAACCCCCCACCCCCCTCCAGGCATCCAAGTTAGAAAAAAGGGCTTGGGCATCCTGGGGTTAAGTTTAATTTCATTCAATGATGAATTCGGCTCCCCCATTGAAGGTTTGAGTCCTCCCTTGGGCATGGGCGTGTGTGTTGTTCTTAGCGTAAGTTGGTTTAAGTTTGATTAAGTAGTGTGTAAACTTAAGGACTGATGACTTCAGCAGTTTGGTCCCATAAGACCTTACCACAAATTTCCATTTCCAGTTATGAATCATTGAACATTGATCTTAGTCTAAAAAAGATGTACTCCACAAGTTCCAGTGCCCTCCCATAAATATCTTGCTATTTTTGTGACCAATTTACCCTTCCCTTTCATATTGAGATGCAGGCCATGCCTTGTGAAGTCCCATCTACCAATAGCATCATCAGGAATCAAACTTATGCATGACAAATTAGCTGCCCAAAGCAGCTGATCTAATTCCATACTGACCCCCAGACAGAGCTGTTTGATTGGGGCATGAAAGCAGGAACCAAGCCAACATGTGTACGGGTCATTGCAGAGGCTATTTTTGACACATCACACAAAGTATTGCAGTGTTGATCCCTATCAATACTGTTTCCTGCTGCACTCACTGTCACATGATCCTGGTTTGTAAAACCCTTGCACAATAATCCTACATCCTCTGTCTCACAGCTAAGACATGCACTAAGCTTGAAAAAACTTGACTTGGTACCTGTCATCTAATTTTTCCTGCAAGATCTGGCCCACATCTCTTCCTTGGCTACTATTTAACAATGTAACAACTTTCTACTTTTTTTGAAACAGTTGGTTTCCTGCCAAAGTTCTGTTAATTATTACCTACACTTACCTCTACTGGAGCCTCTTCCTTAGTTATCTGAGGTAGAAGGCAAATCTATTGTTTGTGACAATGATGAAACTGTCAGATATCAGTACAGTTCTATTTCTGTGGCCCCTGTCCCTTGCTATCACACCCCAACTGTCTTCATCCTTCTTCCGTGTTAACCTAATCATTTCCTCTCTAGCACTAACCAGTACAGCCTTAATGGCTTTAATCTTCCCTTCCTTTTCAGCTATTTTCCTATCCCTTGAACATACTTTGCAATACCAGGGAAGAGACCCAATTCTTCCCAATTCCCATACCAGCACATCCCTCCTCCTGTCCTCCCCTCCTCTCCCCCCCCCCCCCCCCCCCCCTCACCCTCTCGCAAGGTAACCATCTGTCACAACAACTGCATAGAACCCCAGAACTGACTTTCCTACAGCTGCTCAAACACTTCTCACTCATGGTTGTTTACACTCTATTTAAAAAAATTATCAAGACAATAACAGTAGTATTGTGTTAACTACAGATCACAAGAGTGGCTAAAAATATATGGAACACTAATAAATGTGTATACTCTTAATATAGTAACGTTATGCGCTGAAATTAATGTTAAAATTTGGGACTTGTATATCCAAAAAATTATGCCTGAGATTACGTATGCACAATATGGATTTTACATGCTTTAAAAAGAGAAAAAAAAAGATATAACTTAGAAACTTTTAATTCCCTGAGTAGTTATGGTACTACTGTATATATGTGTAATGAAAACAATCTAAATTCTTCACTTAATACCTACACAAACGTCTTGAATTTCTATGAAAATCTAATTTGAAGTACGCAGAAACTGACCTTAAGGATTTTTTTATTTTTTCCAAAAAGTACATTGAAACAAGTGAGGCCTTCAATAAATAAAATGGACTTTTACCATTAAAATCTTATTAATGTGCAGATAAAGAAAATGGGTTTATAACATCTGACACAGTGTTGTCACACACTAGTGCATGCTTTCTGGTTCAATCACAGCTATAGCCATTAATTACTCTTAACAGCATCAAAGGAAAAACAAACACAGACATGTATCTCACTTCAAAGCAGAAAAGGAATGTGCATCTCTATCTTCCATATCTTATTTCTGAACAGAAATCACAGTGAGGGGAAATATGGAACGACTCTTTACTAGCTACCAGTATTTAAAAGTTTGTACAGTTTTCTCTGTCAATTTAATTCCTGGCTGCACTAGGGAATTATGACAAAATTCATTTAGATGCAGGGTAGATTAAACTGGTTTACTTATTACATGTGCTGTTAGAGGGACTACTACATATAAAATGCATTGTATCTTACCGTTGGGCAACTAATTTCAGGCACAGTGGATGGAAAGCATATTGCTTTTTCTTCACCAAGAAGCGTTGGCGGTGTGCATTACAACTACAAGAAGTTTTACAAGATTGATGCCTGATATTGTTTCACACTAACAGATATAGGCTGCAATGGGACAGTTAGTGATGGTGGTGTCTTTGCCAACAGCAAATTAAGTGAGGCACTGAAAGAAAATGTACTTAATGTACCAGGAGAGAAGGAGCTCCCATGATTCAGATTTGACTGTCCCTCACATCATTGTCGCAGATGATGCATTTTGACTTCTTCCATGTGTAATGAAGCCTTATAGAGAAGAAAAGGTATCCAATTACAGATTGGCAAGAGCTCGATGTGTAGCGGAGAATAAATTTGGAATTTTAGCAAAACACTTTGGAATCCTATTGAGTACTATAATGTTACCAGTGGAAAAAGTTGAACTTATAGTGGAAACACTTTGTATTCTGCATAATTATGTTACTGATGAAACAGATCCCACTGAATGAAGACACAAAACAGTGCACGATGAAGTAGGTCTTGTGGCACGCAGACCCACCATTACAAAGCATTGAAACACAAAGGAGTAACAGAACTTCATTTTGTACTTCAGAAATAAGAAAGAAATGCTGTAAAAATTTTATTACTATTGGATATGTATTATGGTAGTGGGTGTCATTAAAATGATTTAATTATTAAACACTTTTTATTTTCAAATAACTACAATTTTTATTAAGTTTCTTCTTCTCCTTTCTTGTAAACCACAAGCTTAGCCTATTTTATCTTTGACTGTAATTGACGGTTACTGTCCATTTTACTTCAAAGTGAATCTATGTATTGACAAAAGGTCACTTGGGTTGGCGGTGCTGCACTTGGGTTGCTCTTTTGGGAGCTAACAGAGCTCAGCCATGTTGGCTGACTGGAACAGATGGTCTTCTTTCTCCTGCTGCTTCACTTTTTTATTGTATGGCCCCCTTTGCGGTGACTGTTCTACCTAAATATTCTTTAATAGGACAGCTATTCTGGTGTCAGGGATCACCTGAAAAATCCATAGATAAGAATCAGTAAATATTGTAAGTATGATTTTCTACATACAAACCATCTCTTTACCTGAATTCAGTATTTTCTAAGATGTACCAACTCTAATTATTATAAAACATGGGAAGAAAATGTGCTACACACTAACAAGAATTTTAATTTTGCACTTTGTATCATTGAGATAAGAAGGGAAAATTTGAGAAAAAAATATACGGTACTTCACTCATTTGCATTCAATAATGTCTCATTTTAGAGCAATTCCACATTGTGGGCCATGTGACTAATACATAATATAAATCATCCCTATGTTTTAGACCACTTCTTAAGTGTGTGAGCATTCTGAGAGCATTACAGTATATATTTCTCCTTGGAATGTCTGTCATTAATAACCAGTTTGGGTTCCAAGGTACAAGTGCGCAGACAAGTGAAATACCAGGTAAAAGACAGGCTTCCTTTACCCATGCTATTACCTTCTCTTTGCTCAGAAGAGAGTTAGGTACTCAGCTGTATTAATCTTTGACTATCTCCCAATACAAAACAGAGAAATATACAAAAAATTCTTGAAAACTGTTGACCAGTAGCTGCAAGCAATATAAATGGCATATGACATGTTGTGTGTCCATGACTTGTACTAAGCTGGGAAGTTTCTTACTTATAAATTAAAGTGGTGATTGGAGTATACTGCTCCAATTACACATTGAAACTTAAAACTAAAAAACTTTCCAGTCGAAGTAAAAGCCACAGGCATGTGACTGCCTGACTGCTGATGCCAAATTCAACTTTGAAGTGAATGGTGAGCTTTATTACTGTACATCTACATCCTACTCAGACCTTATTCATTTCCATCCAGAACATCAGATATAAAGAATAGGCAAGTATGATCTCAACTATTCTATTTTAACAGAATATCTCAAACGGCTACACAACAGACTGAATATAAGTAATATTACAGTGGAGAAAAATGAAACTACTGATGTCATTTATGCATCCTCCCCTTCCAACATTTTGAATGTAGACTGTTCTTTCAGTATATATTCTAATATTTTTTATTTCCTAACCAGGCCTTGCTATTGTTAATTAATCATGGAAAACAGATTGCACAAAGTCCTGGTACCACTGAAAATACAATATTACAGATTACAAGATTGTAAATGATAGTTCATTGCTAAGTAATCCAGTTCCAGTTGATATCCCCAAAGAATCTAAAATGTGTTACTTACATTGACAGGTACTGACTCTTCTACCAGTTCTCTGGAAATGATTTCTGTAGCCACTGGAGACCCTCCTGATACTAACTGTAAAAAGAAATTATTTGGATACAGTGTATATCTGAAGTGAGTGTGTGCGCACACACGCGCATGCACACGCACACACTGGAGAGAGATCTTAATATTTATGTTGGTGTGGATTCCTATTCACATAGCTCAGAATTCACAGGAGCAAGTCAAACTATACATACATACAGCAATGAAGATAATACATTACTGTTGAAGAAACTGTACTATTGCTATATTCATTAGCCCCCCTTTCTTCAGGATAAAGACATCGCTCATCTAAAGTGGCCAGCATGTTCTCCAGACATGAACCCTATTGAACATGCCTGGGATAAACTGAAAAGTGCTGTTTATGTACAAAGTGACCCTCCAACCACTGTGAGGGATCTACCGCAAATTGCCACTGAAGAGTGGGACAATCTGGGCCAACAGTGTCTTGATGAACTTGTGAAAAGTATGCCACAGTGAATACAGGCATAAATCAATGCAAGAGAACATGCTACAGGGCATTAGAGGTACCAATGTGTACAGCAATCTGTATGACCACCTCCGAAGGTCTTGCTGTATGGTGGTACAACGTGCAATGTGTGGTTTTCATGGGCAATAAAAAGGCCGGAAATGATGTTTTTGTTGATCACTATTCCAATTTTCTGTACCGGTTCTGGAACTCTTGGAACCGAGGTGATGCAAAACTTTTTGTGATGTGTGTAAATAGGGAACAGGAGTGGCCCCAGCACTGATCCCTGGGGCATTCCCATTTAATCATGTCTCGTTCGGGCCCCACAGCACAGCTATTCTTAGTACTGTGGAGAATGACGTTTTGCTGTTTTTACTTAAAGTAAGAGGTGAACCAATTGTGAACCACGTGCCCATATTTCAGAATTTGATTATTGCAATAAATATCCCAGGGTGTAAGACTTCATGAAGCTAATACACCTTGCACTTTACTAAAGCGATTAAAACTGAGTACAAAAATTGAAGGGTGCACTTACTGATTGGTCATGTAGGATTTACAACAATAATTTCCCAGTCAAAAACTACCAAGTGCACTTTATTTTATCTCAGCTTTGGGTATACAGTTCTAGCATTAGTGAATGCAGTAGAAATTGCCTTGATGTAAATGTGGCAGGAAAGTACAGGATCTAGAGGGCTTTCTTTAGTGGTGTCCTACTTATATATCATACTGAAGGTAACATTAAACAAGGGTGGCAACAATTCCAATCTTGCAGTGAACACATAGTGTGTTGTGGGGCAATCACTCTGTTGTATAAATAATTCAAAAGACAAGATCGCTTAAACACTGCTTACTAGATGACCGGTTTCAACACACTAAAGGTGCCATCATCTGATCTGTGAAGATATAACATGACAGGTTTGAGGGAGGGCTTACATGAGTTACACTATATACATTACTATTAGTACATGAATATAATAGGGAAACATTCCACATGGGAAAAATATATTTAAAAACAAAGATGATGTGACTTACCATACGAAAGCGCTGGCAGGTCGATAGAAACACAAACAAACACATACATACACACAAAATTCTAGCTTTCGCAACCAATGGTTGCTTCGTCAGGAAAGAGGGAAGGAGAGGGAAAGACGAAAGGATGTGGGTTTTAAGGGAGAGGGTAAGGAGTCATTCCAATCTCGGGAGTGGAAAGACTTACCTTAGGGGGAAAAAAGGACAGGTATACACTTGTACACACACACACACACACACACACACACACATATCCATCCGCACATACACAGACATAGTACAGCAACACATACCTGTATATAGCTTAATATGCATAAACCATTTGGATATAACGATACATGAGGCAGGCCAGCTGATATAAAATCATTGTCGCAGAAATAAAAATTAAAGAACAACTGCTCTCATGGTCATTTTATTCCATCAGATGTATAAAACCAAAGTCACAAGATAAAAATATTTGACACATGACCGCAGCTTCTCTAACAATGGTCAGCAACACCGACATGTTAAGCAACATTCAGGTATGTGGTGCTGTACTAATAGTAATGTATATATTGAAACTCATGTAAGCCCTCCCTCAAACCTGTCATGTTATATCTTCACAGATCCGATGATGGCACCTTTAGTGTGTCGAAACTGGTCATCTCATAAACAGTGTAAGCTTTCAAAGACTTTTGATTGTGTAAACCACGCTCAGAGATGGCCTACCATTATGGAATGAGATAGCTTATAAGTAATTGGTTAAAATCATATCTCGAAAACAGGAAACAAAAGGTGGTCCTAGATGGCTGCAATAATGGATCTCTTAATACACTGGCTTCTGAAGGGGGTGAAATACAGCATGGTGTTCCCCAGGGATCTGTCCTTGGGCCCTTGCTGTTTGTAATATATGAGGGTAGTTTGAAAAGTTCTCGGAATCACCACGAGAGGTCAGTGCTAGTGCAACGAGTTGTTCATGTGATATTCATTGGACTGTTGCCTGTAAACATTTGCCACGTCAGTGCTCTTTGAAGAGAGCTGTGGCGGTGACATGGTTCTGTTGTTCCGCAGAGTGATTTGCGAAGATGGAAAAAATCGAGATTCGAGCAGTGATTAAGTACTTTGTAAAGAAAGGTATGAAAGCAAAGGCCATTCTTGCACTGAGGGACTCTGTTCCTTCATATTCAACTGTTTCCAAGTGGACACATGAATTTAAATTTGGTCGGGAGAGCTTAGATGAGGATCGGCGCAGTGGTCGGCCAAGACGTGTCACTACTCCAGAAATCATCGCAAAAGTGCACAAAATGGTCATGTAGGATCGCTGATTGAAAGTGAGTGAAATTTCTCACACTTGCCAGATGTCATCTGAAAGGGTATATCACATTTTAACTGAAGAATTAGAAATGAAAAAATTATCTGCAAGATGCGTGCCACGACTCTTGACGCTGGGTCAAAAACGCAGGAGAATGGATATATCGGAACAATGTTCAGCCCATTTTAGGTGAAACGAACAAGATTTTTTGTGCTAGTTTGTGACCACAGATGAAACTTGAGTGCGCTACTACACGCACAGACAAAACAACAGTCAAAGCAGCACAAATATGCTGAAGACAATTCCTTTGATAGGAAAGGTTATGGCATCTGTGTTCTGGGATGCAAAGGGGATTCTGTTTGTAGATTATCTCCCCACTGGGCAAACAATTACTGGGGAATACTATGATAACCCCCTGGATAAATTGCAACAAAAGATACGTGATAAAGGGACAGGTTTAGCAAGGAAGAAAGTCATCTTCCAGCAAGACAATGCGCACTTGCACACGTGTACCATCGCCATGGCAAAAATTACACCTACTAAGGTATGAATTGTTGCCACACCCACCTTATACACCTGATATGGCTCCATCAGACTTCCATCTCTTCCCAAAACTGAAACTTTTTCTTGGTGGATGAATATTCACATCAAACAAAGAACTGATAGCCAGAGTTAACAACTATTTTGCAGGCCTGGAGGAAACTCATTTTCGAGATGGAATCAAGGCACTGGAACATCATTGGACCAAGTGCATTAATCTACAAGGCGACTACATTGAAAAATAAAAAAAGTTTCAGTGATGTAAGTACTTTTTTCTACTCTGTTATGAGAACTTTTCAAATTACCCTTGTATGTTAATTATCTACCCCTGTCCATTAGCAAAAAATGTGAATTCACAATGTTTGCTGATGATACAAGCATTGTGGTAGATAGTATGTCCGCTACTGATCTAGAGCCTGATGTTAATGACACACTCAGAGAAGTTACAGATTAGTTTAGAATTAATTCTGTTTCACTTAATATTAAAAAACTGGTTTTATTCAGTTTCACATTAAAAATAAAAATCCAGAAAACATAGTCATTGCACACAACAACCAGGTACTAGAACAAGTGCATTCCACTAAGTTCCTAGAGGTTCTAGAACAAGTGCATTCCACTAAGTTCCTAGAAGTTCATATTGACAGTAGGCTCATCCGGGAACATAATGTGTCCCTGACTCTAAAAACCCTGTCATCAGCAACTTTTACTTTAAAAATCATTGCAGCTCCTGGGGATACCACCATTTTAAAATCAGCTAATTTTGGGTACTTTCACTCATTAATGAGTTATGGCATAATCTTCTGGGATAATTCACCATTCTCTAAAAAAATAAATCCTAAAAGCTCAGAAAAGAGCAGTGAGAATTATATGTGGGTTTCTCCACGAACTGCATGTAGAAAACTCTTCACACAGTTAGGGATACTGACAACAAATCAGTACATATACTCTCTGATGAGTTTTGCCATTAAAAACTATGATCAGTATGAAACAAATTGTTTATACCACAGCTGTAACGCTGGACGTAAAGATGATCTCCATTTTCAAGTAAAAATTTGTACAGAAGGGAGTACACTTCTTGAATAAAAAGATGTATCTTATTATTCAATTATTAAATGAGAGATACAGTACTATGATAATGTTTGACAGTGAATTACAATAATAGGTACATGTTAACTAGTAAATAAGAAAAATTGATACCTACTGTAATTTATATTACTGTACGGTGTTATTATTATTCTGTAGTATTACTTGTATTTGAATTGTACTTGTATAATTCTATTGACGCGTTCCACATCCAAGTGAATTACTTGCATGTTCAGATCCATGGAATACACATATCAAATAAACTTTACACTAGCATCATCACTGCATGCTCCAATCAAATTGTCATTCAAGTAACTTGAAGAAAACCCATGCTTCGTGAGACATTTCAGAAGTTCTGTTTCTATTGTTTCTGCATCTGTTCTTTTAAGTTCAGTAATATCCAAGAAGTAGTTATTTGTACAACTGTAACTGGCTTCAGACTTAAATAAACTATTAAAACTGATTGTGAAGCAATAGCTGTAGACTCATCAATGAGTGCAGACACCTTGGCATTCTTTGCTATTTTGGATGAACAGAACTTCTTCCTCATAGTTCCCACAATGCAATCTATGATGTTGGCACAACTGAGTACATTATGCAGCACATCTAGAGATCATTTTGGATTTGCAAATCCACAAGCTTGTGAAAGTCTAAATATGGTTTGTTATTTTATGCTAAAAAATATGCTGTGCAAAACACTCACCTTGTAGTTTCAAAAATGTCTTTCTGCTGCTCAATTACAAGGTTTTCTGATATTGTATTGTCTTTCTTTTCGTTGTGTGCATGCAGTTAAACTGGCTTTAGAATTCCTATGTTTATCAAATCTTTTTCTCAGTGATGTTACCTGAGTGTCTTTACTTCTGAAAATTGGATCCATCAAAATAATACTCCATTCTTTAGAAATGTGCACTTCCTGTGATTTACACATTCCAATATTCTGTACATCTTTACATATTGAGCAACCTAGCGTGCCTTCCCTACAAACTAACCACTCATATTTCATCTTAAATTCTCTACATGTACTCTCGTTCCAACAAACAGGTATTAAATATGTTTTGGGAATCCAAATAACAAGGAATTACTTCAAATGATTGGCTTTTATCTTCAACAATACCTGTTCCGGTGCTACTATTTGTATATGAAGTAGATGTGCCATTATCAGCTTCACTTTTTTTCGGACCACACAGACCATCTTCCGTAGTTGAATCCTCCGAACTTGATTAACTGAAATAATCTACTATACTGCGTTCCATACTGAAAAATTACACCTTTCAATTATTAGCACAGTTTATACACTTTTCACTTAAAAATGTAATATGCCAAGCTTTAAAACTGGGAAAGTAATATGTATAACTGAAGGAGTCAGCAGAGCTGTTCACAGCAATGCCTGTAACTTCACTGAAACGAAAACTTGACAGTGATATCCAAGCCGGATGTGCAGTGGCTAATCATCAACGTTGTTAACAATCAAATTATAAATGCACAAACGAAAGTCATGATAATGACTCCAAATAATAAATAGGTCTACCGTAAAATATCGTAGCAGACATTCGCTATTATGATCGGATCATTTAAGATTGCAATATCAACATAAAGTAGCAGGAAATGTTTTTACTTTACTTTTATATTATATTACAGATTGGGTTTCAGATAGGAGTCAGATTTTGTTGTATTGTTAACCTTCAGGCGCTCGTGCAATTTTAAGCAATGTTAGTACTCACACAGCTTCATTTGCACAGCCATGAATTGGTTTTCGAATTCAAATGCCCATACATAATCACAATGGGCTATAGAGTCAAATCAAAGAGTGTCGAGGTCATGCGCCATAAGGCGAGCCGATAGATAACCAGAAATTACCTGAGAGTCAAGCATGTAGTTACATGTTCAAGAGGTGGTCTAAATGCTGCCCACGCAACCACCCGAAGGTTGAAGAATACATCAGCCTATGGAAGAAGGGAATTAAATGTTTTCAGGCTTGGTTATCATGTCACACGATGTGAGCACTTAAAAGCGAGTCCACATCGGATGTGCAATGCTGTGCAGCGCCACTCAGGCCGGCCAATAACATGGAAACTGTTTTCTCGATCAAGAGTTTGTCTGTTGTAGTCAACACTGTCAAAGACAAATCGAAATGATACGATGGAACAAACCAATCCCTTTACCATCATTGCTGCACCTCAAAATGTAGGCCTACTCCTGTGTAGGAGGCACTGTATCAGGAAGTACATCAACTACTTTCTGAGAACCACACGTCTTATAGATGAATGTGACCAGACCAACTTGCAGTGGTGACAAGAAGGAGTTGGGTCGCACAGCTACCACAATGATCTGTGCTTTAGCCATACTTTGGTCTTCCATTAACACAAGTTTCCTTGCTTCTTCTCCATCACTAGCTGATTAAACAAATTTTGGACAGTATCGTTCTTTGTAAGAAACTGGTCTGGAGATGGATATTTCATTGTGTTGTAAATATGTGATCAGATACTTTCGAAAAATACATCTGCTGCTATATCAACCACACATCCACACTCTTCCTCTGGAGGTGACCCTTTTTTAATGATACCAACTATCTGTAAGAATTTTGAAACAAGCGACAGTTGATTTCTTCACAAATGAGGCAGTCACTTCACCACTTCCATACTTCTTCAACAGCTGAGCTTTCGCAGTCTTGACATCAGAATGGTAGTCACTGTGAATCTGGTCTGTTAACTGCTGAAGGGAAATTGGCTCTCCTTACCATTTTCACTGAGGTAGTTGAAAATTTGCTGCACAGCACCATCAATTCCTGTGGCATATAGTCCTCATTGTTTTTCCCTACTTGCTTTGGACTGCCATGTCAAACCTTCCTGCATTTGATGTGGTAATGAACATCTGCTGCAACCCAGTGGGCCAAATCCCGGTCTATTCAGAGACCTAATTCTTTGGTTTGTCTCTCAGCAAGGTTCAGAACAATCTCTCGCAGCCCCAGCTTATGCACACAATACACTAGGTTCTGTCGATTGGCTAGGGTCTTGTTTTGATGAGCCCGGTGTTCTGAGCAGATGGAGTTTTCTTTCAGTTGTAATCAGCCACAACCTCCTTAGCCCCAAGAGCAATTAATTTTTCGTTAGTGTACTTCACACGGTTCATGGACCTTAACTGCAAACCAAAATTTTATTCTTCAAAAGGGTAGCTATCCCATCCGTCCTCTTCTTACTTAATCAAAGAACATTCTTCAACCCCTCTTCAGGCATAAGCGATGATACTTTTCTCCCATCATCAGAACACCTTCACACAGAATACACATATCACTTGAACTCAGTATGTATGACTACTTTGTACACTTAAAATGAATTTACCACTCACAAGTATATTTTAAGCAATCATCAGAGGGCAAACTCATAAACAGCTACTGGTGCAGGAGACCAACACAAAGGACCGACTATCTCCCTGTCAGGAAGTGGGGTGTCATTGGTATCTCACAAACATCTTACCCCTCCGCCATGGCAAGTATAAACTACTAACCACTCCAATAACATCGTCATACTACTGGAGGATAGAATTCTGAAATGGATGTGCAAAAAAGTATAATAAGGACGCAGTGGGAGGTGGAGGAGATCCTGAGATGGCGTATCTCCTCAGCTTTGAAATCCACTAATATCAAAAGGCACTACACACCATACAACTGGGTTAACGAAGAACATCACTGAGACCTATCTTGTGGAAAGTTTTATCTTCTTTATTTTCATAACTTGTCAGTTCTGCCAAATAATGCATTGTTTGGAAGTTATAAGTGAAAAACCAGAGAAAGTCCCATTTCTTTTGGATTTTTTTACATTTTTGACTAATTTCTGGGTCGAAATATTTGGTAGGACTTGGTGGTTGGGTAGCTGAGATGGCAGAGCAGTCGACCATGATAGGCAAAGGTCCCGATTTCGAGTCTAGGTCTGGCATACAGTTTTAATATGCCAGGGAGTTTAATATCAGCGCACACACTGCTGCAGAGTGAAAATTTCATTTTGTATAAGTGACTTTTAATTGCACCTGCCTGCAACTTAACATGTCTTCTTTACGCTAAGTAGCAATCTATCTTTTCCTACATTCTAAATGTATAAAAGAGTTTTTGAAACGGTAGTGACACTGATATCTGTCTACTTTCATAAGTAAATGCGAGTTATTGAATGGCATCAATGCCACGAGCACAACCAACAGAGTTCACAGGATAGTGTCAAACAGTTCAGGATAGAAAAACGAATTACTAACAATCAGTGGAGGCCTACTATCGAACCCTCATTGATTTTAATCATCCATGCTCAGAAAACTCCAAACTGTACAATTTTTTCCTTTGGAGATGACTGACGGCACTGTCTGTCATCAGCTACGATTTCACAGAAGCCCATACATTACATCATAAAAGGCTAGCAACTAATTTTTGTTGATATCTGACAGTTAAGTGTATATGATTTTTCTATATTTAATTAGAAGAGGAGAATAAATTAATGAAAGCTGAGGTATTGCTATTGATTGACTATAATGATAGATTGTCGCATTATATTTAACTGCTTTTTAGTTATAGATGAGAAATGGCAGATGCCAAAAATAGAAATGCATTTATAGATGTTTCTATGACAATATGCAAATTTTTCCTGTTTGACATATTCATTTTCATTTTTCTGGGAGAGTGCAGTACTACAAATGGTGGCGACTATGATTATCTGTCTTCCATCACAAGTAAATGCGAGTTACTGAATGGCATCAAGTACAAGCCGACGGAGTTGGTGTCAATCACTTCAGGATAGAAAAATGGATTACCCTACTAGCGATCAACGCAGTACTAGTATTGAATGCTCATGTGATTTTAATCATCCATGTTCAGAAAAATCTGAATATATGCATATTATTTTCTTGACAACAACTGACGACACTGAAAAATCATCTGCTATGGTCTTACCATAGCCCCCGAGGTATTTCATGAAGGCAAGTAATTAATCTTTCTCTGTACCTTACAATTATGTGGAATGTAGATTTTACATATGAAACCAGAAGAGGAGACTAAATTAATGAAAGATGAGACACCTCTGTGGATTGACTACGAGTATAAAAGCTTGTGACCTTCCATCTAAATGCTTTCTAGTTTACTTCAAGAAAGCAAGCAGTTAATATTTCTCCGTACCTTAAAATTAAGTGGAATGCAGATTTTGTATGTGAAACCAGAAGAGGAGAATAAATTAAGGAAAGATGAGACACTGCTTTGGATTGACTACGAGTATAAAAGCTTGTGACCTTTCATTTAATTGCTTTCTTATTGGAGATACAAAAATTGCAGGTGCTAAAAACAGAAATACATTTATAGATGTTGAAATGCCTACAATAATTAATACATAAAATTTCCTCTGGTTGTCATTTTCGCTTTTGTATTTCTGGGAGAGTGCAGTACCACTACTTGCAAATATTATCTTACACCCACTTTCAAAGTACTATGAGCGCACTTAGCAATAATATTGCTTTTAGAATATTCATATGGTAAGACCAAGGCCAAGTGGGCTTTGTTTTAATGGACTTTTCTTGGATCAGCTGATCTTACCTTGACAAATTTTTAAATTCTTCTCTCTGTCTCTAAGGTGTTTCCGCTTAGATTTTTCTACTTCATCAGACACAGTAACAGGCAGATTCAGCAGAGCCTCGAACACTGCAGGCCTGGTAAATGAATTACTAGAGATTGATGCAGGTGTTGTGTGTATCCTCATGCAGTTCGAACCAGTTTGATCGGTGAGGAGTGCGTGTCTTTGTATTTTTCTTTGGTTGTCTGATGCATACGGGAAAAGGAATTTTCAATCTTTGACATCTGACGTACATGATCATAGACAAACAGGTGCATCCACCAGCTGTTCACTGCTAACCAGTTTGAGCCATCTTAAACGATTTCCCAGTCATTATTTTATTGGCATTGTTCTGACAGCATAGTGACTCACTGAGTTTCAGACTCATCCTATGAATATAGATGAACATTAGGATTTTTTTTTTCATTACATGGAGAAATAAAAATCTTTTCTGAATAAGGTTACCATATTACAGAATGAACCACAGAAAATATCAGACATTCAAGCTTAATTTCGAAACACAACAGTTTTTTTAGGAGTATAATAGCAGAAGAAAAATTGTGTGTGGCTATAAAGTAGGATGAAATAGTGCATACTCTTTGTTTTTGAAGCAAAACTTTGCACAGAAGTCACTGCGTCCCATTCATTATAAAAAAAGTTCTTGTATTTTATGTTTTAGAAATATTTGCCTTTGAAGAAAAATAGTGTTAACTGTACTCTTGAGATTCCTCAGGAAGTAACAAGTATCGTCAACTTGGATGGCGCCTTGGTGTGGCTTCGTCAATGGTAATTTGTTTTCTTAAGTTGCTAAAATTATTTGTCAAGTTTTCTTTCCTTTTTCCTTAATGATGTGGTACCCCTGAATGGCGACGGTTCATGGATTGGAGCTAATAATGACTTCAAAGAGTGCTCTTCATCTTGTGACACAGACAGATTGAAAACCAAAAATTCTTGAGATAATCCCATTTGCCTCACTGTTCTGTTTCCACTGACAAAGAACTTGTTAATTAAAACATACATATACACAAAATTCTAGCTTTCACAACCAATGGTTGCTTCATCAGGAAAGAGGGAAGGAGAGGGAAAGACGAAAGGGTGTGGGTTTTAAGGGAGAGGGTAAGGAGTCATTCCAATCCCGGGAGCGGAAAGACTTACCTTAGGGGGAAAAAAGGGCAGGTATACACTCGCACACACACACATATCCATCCGCACATATGTATGTTGCTTTGATGACCAATCCACCTGTCATGAAATATGCTATTCAATACCACTTCAACCGCACGCAAGCTATGTGCCAGACATCCATCATGTTGGAAGTACATCGCCATTCTGTCATGCAGTGAAACATCTTGTAGTAACATCGGTAGAACATTACATAGGAAATCAACATACAATGCAACATTTAGATTGCCATCGATAAAATGGGGGCCAATTATCCTTCCTCCCATAATACCGCAACATACATTAACCCGCCAAGGTCGCTGATGTTCCACTTGCAGCATCCATCGAGGATTTTCTGTTGCCGAGTAGTGCATATTATGCCAGTTTACATTACCGCTGTTGGTGAATGACGCTTCATCGCTAAATAGAACGCGTGCAAAAAATCTGTCATCATCCTTTAATTTCTCTTGTGCCCAGTGGCAGAACTGTACACGATGTTCAAAGTCATCGCCATGCAATTCCTGGTGCATAGAAATATGGTACAGGTGCAATCGATGTTGATGTAGCATTCTCAACACCGACGTTTTTGAGATTCCTGATTCTCACGCAATTTGTCTGTTACTGATGTGCGGATTAGCCACGACAGCAGCTAAAACACCTACTTGGGCATCATCATTTGTTGCAGGTCGTGGTTGATGTTTCACATGTGTCTGAACACTTCCTGTTTCCTTAAATAAAGTAACTATCTGGGGAACAGTCCGGACACTTGGATGATGTCATGCAGGATACTGGGCAGCATACATAGCACATGCCCATTGGACATTTTGAACACAGTAGCCATACATCAACATGATATTGACCTTTTCTGCAATTGGTAAAGGGTCCATTTTAACACAGGTAATGTATCATGAAGCAAATACCGTCTGCACTGGCGGAATGTTACGTGATATCGTGTACTTATACGTTTGTAACTATTACAGCGCCATCTGTCACAAAGTGAAAAATGCGGTCCAACTAAAACATTCATATTTCTTTACATACTACACGAATATGTAATAAAAAAATGGGGGTTCCTATTTTACTATTTTAAAAAACGCAGTTGATATCCGTTTGACCTATGGCAGCGCCATGTAGTGGGCCAACCATAGCGCCATCTGGTTTCCCACTTCAAGCTAGATGAGTTTTGTTCTTTGTAATTTTTTCGTTTGATACTTATTTCGTGAGATATTTGGCCCAGTCACTATCAATGGACCACCCTGTGTGTGTGTGTGTGTGTGTGTGTGTGTGTGTTTTCGCATCTTTCATGCCTTCCAGAAAAAGAGAGAGTGGCTCCTTGTAGAAGTTATTTCTTTTGTGCCATGTCTAGCTAGCACTGAGATGGGGAATCCCTGTTCAGAATAATAAGTTGTCTCATGCTACGTTATTTTTGAACTTGTGGTCCTTATGTAGTCACAGTGAGGGATTTGTCACCTGTGATACTAATAAGTCTGTACACCCCTGGTCTAACATTTAAGGACAACTGTTTGGAACAAAACACTTGCACAGGGAGTAAAAGAGCTTATAGTCACTATGAAACTTGTTAGTTTCTTAATATTTACAATGAACAGGTGGAGAATATACCAATGCCTGTATTATTTAGCTTGCTAAAATTGTAATATTAGGCCTGTTGGTAATAAGCATCATAAGGCGCTATCAAATTATGTATCATCAAATTGTACTCCATATTTGATTTCTACAAAACTGTGCATCATGCAAAATGCTTTTACTACTGATATCTGTGATGAGGTTGAAGATCTAGAGCTCTAGTTAAAATTCGGTTCTTGTTTGAAAGAATACCAGAAGTGCATTAAATCATTCTTCTTGCTCATGCAAGTCGATGACTATAAACACGTTGTTGCACAGTTAAGTTGTGATTCAGGTATGATCTTAAAATGTGTCTAGATAAGGTGAAGGCTTCCTCAACAATTAATACAAATGGCATTGGTTTTCCATTTGTCTCATTAGGTAGTGTTCTCAGGTCAGGTAAATTAGTTTGCTCCGATTCCAACCTCCTGTTAAATAATGTACTTTTAAATACATTTGAATCAATGGAACCACCGTATGTCCCTAATTCACTGCTAGTAAAACAACAGTTTGTGTCCCAAATTGCCATTAAAATAATAGAAAAGTAATTCAGTTACCTGTAGTGCAGGGAACTGCTTTTATCAGGCTTTGCTCTTTCAGTATGCTTGCCGTTGACACCCCCAATCACACTAGGAAAATTAGTACACCTATAAAACTCTTCTGAAATTTTTTGGCATATACATAGTCATTAAACTGTGCCATAAACAGCAAAGCAAAGCGAGTTCTGGGGCATTTTGTTTATGTTGGTTGGATACATTCAGGGGCAAACTTGATTGATTTATGACTCCCTACCCTTTCCCCTTGACCCATTGTTTTGCTAATTGATTTAGGACCCTCTGGGGGTTGATTTATGACCCCCAGAAATAATCTGTCCTTCTCAAAAATCCTAATCCTTTCCCCTCGCTCTCGTCCACTACCACCTTTCTGGGAAATCCCCAACCCCTCGCCAGTACAAGCACACTTTTGATATTGAATTAATTGACTAATTAATTAATTCTCTCCTGGGAAATCCTCAAGCCCTTCCCTCTCCCCCTCCCAACTCAGAAAAAAACTGGCAGGAAAATCACACAGTCTGTGCAGAGATGTTGGCGTGGGAGGTGCAAGTGTTACCCTGTCCAGCATCTACATGTCCTAATTACATAATTACACTGTTGCCAATTGAAGATGTTGTCTTGTTGGAAAATTTTCACCTTTGTGCTCACCTTAACATGCAGGATACTACTGAGCTAGGGCACAATGCCACCACCAGAGGATGCTCCAACCATCACCCCCCTCACTCCACACCCTTCCCAGAAAAAATTGGAGGGAAAAGTCGCTGTCAGTTTTGAAAGACATAGGACACCATCACTCGCCCCCTCCCCTCGGGAAACCGAGCACCACTTCTGACATCAAATTAAATAACAAATTAAGTTCTCTGAAGAGCCAAAGAAACTTGTATACCTGCCTAATATCATGTAGGTCCCCTGCAAGAATGCAGGAGTGCTACAATGTGACATGGCATGGGCTCCACTAATGTCTGAAGTAGTGCTGGAGGAATTGACACCATGGATCCTGCAAGGCTGTCCATAAATCCGTAAGAGTACAACAGGCTGAAGGTCTCTTCTGATCATCACATAGCGAGGCATCCCAGATGTCCCGAATAATGTTCATATCTTGGGAGTTTGATGGTCAGCAGAAGTGTTTCAACTCAGAAGAGCATTCCTGGAGCCACTCTATAGGAATTCTGGACGTGTTGGATGTCGCATTGACTTTCTGGAATTGCCCAAATCCATTGGAATGAATGCTGGACATGGATGGATGCAGGTGATCAGGCAGGATGCTTATGTACATGTCACCTGTCAGAGTAGTATCTAGACATATCAGGGGTCTCATATCTCTCCAACTGCACATGCCCCACACCATTACAGAGCCTCCACCAGCTTGAACATTTCCCTGCTGAAATGCAGGGTTCATAGATTCATGAGGATGTTTCCATGCCCTTACACATTCATCCACCCAATAAGATTTGAAAAGAGACTTGTCTGACCAGGCAACATGTTTCCAGTCATCAACATTCAAAAGCCGGTGTTGACGGGCCCAGGCGATGTGTAAAGCTTTGTGTCATGCAGTCATCAGGGGTACATGAGTGGGCCTTTGGGCTCTAAAAGCTCATATTGATGATGTTCCATTGAATGGCTAACACACTGACACTTGTTGATGGCCCAGCATTGAAATCTACAGCAATTAGTGGAAAAGGGTGCAGTTCTATCCTGTTGAACGATTCTCTTCAGTCATCATTGGTCCCATTCCTGCAGAATCTTTTTCTTGCCACAGCGATGTTGAAGATTTCATATTTTACCAGATTCCTGATTTTCACAGTCCACCTATGAAATGGTCATACGGGAAAATTCCCATTTCATTGCTACGTCGGAGATGCTGTGTCCCATGGATTTGTGCACCGACTATAAAACCACATTCAAACTCACTTAAATCTTGATGACCTGACACTGTAGCGGCAGTAACTGATCCAACAACTGCACCAGACACTTGTTGTATTATGTAGGCATTGCCGACTGTGGTGCCATTTTCTGTCTGTTTACATATCTGTGTGTATGAATACACATGATTATACCAGTTTCTTTCGCGCTTCGGTGTAATTTGATCAAAAATTGGTGGTATGGCCTTATGGGTTTTTAGTCATAAGGTTAAGTCAAAATCCTTTACATTAGAACTCTACCTCAACTGGGATTCGATCTGTCAGTCCCTCAGAGCTTCCTCCCCCTTTCTGGAAATACTGACACACTTCTTATTGATAGACCCGATCCTAATCCTTGCCAATCGTGCTAAACCATCTGGCAAAAGCAAAGGTCTTACAACAATCATTGAAAATTATGCATGTCCCACATACAGCTTACGATGGCACTTTTTTCCGATTGTGGAAGAAAAAACACATATCGCGTGCAAGATCACACATTGAAGGTACTTGGTAGGCTGGCTTGCCTCAGAGTGATGCCGATCACGTTTTTGCATGTGTGCCACACCACACCACATGTGCAGGGCTGCCTGCAACCCTTTGAGTCCTGAACATTGGGTGGGAGGGCGTGATAAACTTTATCTACCTGAGGAATACGTGACACGGGATGTTGGCTTCCTATCTAATTTGATACCAGGCTCACTTCCTCCCTCTCTCTGTCTCAAGTGGTTACTTCCTGTTTATGTGGAACGTTGTGTACAAACACACACAGACCAAGATCTAATCCCCATTCCTCCTCCCTCCAATCCTCCCCTCGCACCTCATGCACACCTTTCACTGGTAGTTGGTGCATCCCTTTGTTCTCACATTTCCACTATTATGCAACAAAAATGTTCGTGAAGAAGTAGGTAGCATTTGTCATATGCCACACTGACACTTCCCTTGTCCTGAACAAAGCAGCAGGTATATGAGCATTCTCCAGCCTTCTGAAAATACTGAGCTGAGGAGGATGTCTTGGAAATATTTCCTCACTCTGTCAGACTGATTGACTAATTAATTAAATCGATACCTCTGCATTGGACAGTTTCTCCTTGCATCCTATTGGTGTATACTAGGGATGCTATGTTTGGCGGGATTCGATCCTGCAACCACCTGGCTTCCTAACCTTCTGTTTTATTTTTCTTTACCTCCTATTGCTGGATACTGGCACAGCTACATCGTTTGTCGTTTGGTAGGAAGTCCATTACGTTGGAGGTAACTGAGAATTTCAGATTTCAGCTCAGTTGCATGCTATGTCTTTAAACAACCCCTGGAGACATTGGACTGCTGGGTGTGCTCTCAGTTCCACTATTGGAAACAAAAAATTGACCAGTACGGAATTTGATGTTTCGCCTGGAAGTGATGCTGTATAAAATGTTAGTTGAAGATTCAAATTTCGGTGTGGAATAATACCATCACTGTTGTGGAATTCCCGACCACTCCAAATCTGCCAGTTGAGTTTTGTAAAGCACTATAGAATTCTTAAGTTTGTTCTCGCAGCTAGACCAGGATGAAGCAGGAGGAAAGAGACTACCGTGTGATGGGATAGTAATAACAACAAATACCACTACAAGACAGAGTGCACTGCAGTGTATTGAGAAGCACTAAACCACAATCCTAGTAGCTGCCACAGCTAGATGCTTGAGATCGTTGAAAACACTTGTACATCCAGTCCATTCACCTCCCAGGTGTCCACATGCAGCGCACCTGTACCCTCACCCACCACCATGAATGCAACTTCTGTTGTGGATGCAATGTCTGTCAGAGTGCACCACCCCTGGCTATGGAGGGCATCCAGGGATGCTGGAGTGCAATAAACTTCAGTACATCGATTTGGGGTTAATTTTCAGTTGCCAAGTAAACGAATAGTGAAACGTTTGGATATCACACAACTGTGCTGTATCGAGTCCAAGCACATTTTAAGTTCCTCCTGCTAAGCACCACACCTGTTCAACACTTTGACGGAGGAACACCCTGAGTCGGATCTGATGCTGTTGGCAAAAATGAGTTTGTTATGAAAAAAATAAGAACCTGTGAGAGGCTCGTACAAAGATTTTATCTGTTACGTGTGCGAGAAACAGTAATTTAATGACAAATAATAAAGTTGTGTATGTTCAGATTTTATAATGTGTGTGTTGAAGCTGAATTTCAAAAAGAATACCATGTTATGTAGAAACATAATATAGGCTTGAATGCAAAGCATGCTTAATTCCAAGTCTACAATAGTCTTCTATTTGCCATTTCAGTACACCAGCTGTGTATAACTAAATATCCACAATGAATCTATAGTCATTCAGCTTCAAGTGCATGCAGGTTGTCTGTGAATAAGGCAATGCTGTCGGAGGCTAGGAGGAATAGTAGCAGTGCCGTAATTCTAGTAGTGAATTTGAGCAGTGGTAATGAATGTATTGTGCAAAGCATGGTCATGGATGCTGATGTTCATGATTTAGTTACCGCTATTTCTAGGCTATTAAAGGGGAATAGTGACTGCATGACTCTGCTTTCATGCTGTGTCTAGGAATCATGCATACTCAGTTCACTAGAAAAACAAACACCTGGTATTAATGAGTTTCATTACAACAAGACAAGTAGAAATACTTAACTTTTATCTGAAATTTTTTGTAACCCCTTCTATATGATCATCCACAATTGCAATTACACAGACATGTCGCGAGCAAAGGGTGACATAAAAAATAATCAGCCTTCTTCAGAATAGACAAACACAAGTAACAGTTCTGGTCCTAGCAACAGCTTCTAACAAGAGTCTGTCAACTGAAATGGAGTGACTGCTGATAAATGTGCTAAGTAGAGATTGCTAATGAAGAAGCTATGGTGCATTGGCTAACAAAGTGGCTAACGTAGAAGCTGCTATCAAAGTGGACTGCCATCTGTTGGGCGAGGTGCTTCTGTTGTCTTTGCCTAGGGGCTGCTGCTGTCGCGTTGTCGTCCTGGAGGAAGATCGGTCAGCGTGTGATTGGCTGAACTCTTCGCACAGCCTTCTCTTTTCTGTCGTTCCCAAGTGGCATGCCAGTGCTGACTTTATGCCTTAACAATTCAAGAACACTTATGTTACAACGGCAATGGCCTTGCCGCAGGGGATACACCGGTTCCCGTGAGATCACCGAAGTTAAGCACTGTCGGGCATGGCTGGCACTTGGATGGGTGACCATCCAGCCGCCATGTGCTGTTGCCATTTTTCGGGGTGCACTCAGCCCTGTGATGCCAATTGAGGAGCTACTCGACCAAATAGTAGCTGCTCCGGTCAAAAAAACCATCATAACGACCGGGAGAGCGGTGCGCTGACCACACGACTCTCCTATCCGCATCCTCAACTGAGGATGACACGGCGATCGGATGGTCCCGATGGGCCAGTTGTGGCCTGAAGATGGAGTGCTTTATGTTACAACAATTAACCTTGAGGACTATGGATTCAATGGCAAAAGAGAAAGTTACTGCTTACAACATGTTTGAGTAGGTGAAATCATGAAATGTGCTCTTGGATATTTATATGAAAGAGCTTAAGAGTCATCATCACTTGAATGCTCTTGATTACTACATGTTCCCTACTCAGCTTATACCATGTGCTATGCCACACAGAGTCAATTCACAAGGGATGAACTCATTTCAAAGTATGAGCCCTGCTTTATGCACTATGAATCGAATGCGTAATGCCAGATTGATGGACCACCATCACATAACATGTGTTGTGTTGGATGTATAGCTGAAATGATCAATAATAAATCATCTCTATCCCATAGTCATAACAATCAAGCAAGATGATACTACTTATTTAAATAACCTATTGTTTTACTTCATCGGTTCTATGACGACTAATGTAGACAGTTCATACTTAAAGAAATTGCATACACAGAAGATATTAGTATAATAAGCATTGCATCGCTGACTTCTTTCAAGGACAGGAAGTGCACTAAAATATGGAAGAGTATAGCATGGTTACTATGGAATTAACTTGTATCCGCTATAAAGATATGGTGATGTTAATTCAATTATTCGACCATCATCTACGTGAATGGGGAAGAGAAGGTCGCATGGGTGCAATCTTCAAGTATGTTGCTATTCCATAACTGGAATTCTACAGATGCCCTGCTCTCCTGACTCAAGAAGAAGATGTGTGAAATATTATGGTTGAATCTTCTTATGAAAATGTAAAATTACTTTTAAGTTGGATGAGAAATAAATGATTTCTTTACCTCATAATCTGTGTATGATTTATCTTCACACTGTTTCCACTTCGATAGTATAGTTTTGCTCAGATACCACATTGTGGTTTTCTTCAAACACAGGAGATATTTTTAGGCCTGGTTTCTGTATGTCATTGGAAGTATTTGTTATCTTCCATGTTAAACTTCTCCTTCATGTTTAACACCATTGTCATTTGTGTCCTGCACATCATTTATGTACACAATGCAATAGGGGATAGTTTTTTTGTAAATAACAAAAAAGACATATGATAGCAAATTTTTTCATTTATTCAATTGAAAGAGATACAATTTGATTTTTCAGATACAGTTCAGTTCTTTATGCGCAAAATAGTTCTTAGTATTACAGTTTAGTTTGTGAGATTACATTTCAGTACTTGATGTACACTTCAGTTCCTGAGATACAATGTGACTCTGATATTTCAGTGTAGATATACTTTTAACTTACACGCTGTTACTAATAACTAGAAAAACAAGCACCTCTCAACTGTGACAGTGGTTGAAAATATTCTTATGATTTTTGGGTTGCACTGGATGAGAATATCTTATTATTATTTTTTTTATATAAATCAACACTAAGAACTATTGCAGAGATACATTTGTACTATAACTAAATTCCACATTCCCAGTAGATTGAACAATAATTCTGATGGACTGTGAACTATATACACTTAAAAACTAATCAGGCATGGACAGCTAGCAAAAGGTGAAAAACTTACAAACTATTCTATTTACATAATGCACATGGTGCATAGGTATATTCACATGTGTGTACACAATGCACATACACCACGTATGAATAAATAAACATTCAGATGACATATATTTGTTTATGCTGTTTTACTTATTTTAAACTTTTGTTACTTTTTTCACAGCACACACACACACACACACACACACACACACACACACACACACACACACACACACACACAAACTCCCTCACTCATTCTCTAACTGCAAGTGAACAGTGTGAGTACAAGCGAGTTTCAGTCCCCATACCACAAATGATCCTGTTATTGTCACGAGGCTACAGGCTGATTTAAACTGCAGCACAAGATACACCTTATGTCCCCTTGATCGAATACTAGTTTGCCATAAAGTGATTGGCGGCTGCAGTGCAGCACCAAGAACAGTGCTGTACAGGCATTGCAAATAGTCTTTGATAGGAGGGCTTCCAAAGTCATACAATGCACATTCTTGGTCTCACTCTGAGTGGCGCCTTCCAGTGTGCAATACAAATAGCCGGCGGTTCTAGGCGCTACAATCTGGAACCACGTGACCGATACGGTCGCAGGTTCGAATCCTGCCTCGGGCATGGATGTGTGTGACGTCCTTAGGTTAGTTAGGTTTAAGTAGTTCTAAGTTCTAGGGGACTGATGACCTTAGAAGTTAAGTCCCATAGTGCTCAGAGCCATTTGCAATATAAATACATTTTTGATTGCAGACTTACAAACTCCTAACCTTCTTGTTCTGTGGAACAATATCATAAGGATTATCGGCTGTGTGAGGATGAGTCAAATTCATTAGCATTGTGCCTCATTACTTCATATGGATTGCAGTTCTTCACCCAATAGGTGAAGCTATTTGTATCCAGATAAAGTAATTTAGGATCTGCAAAATGAGTTTTCGCAAACTCATAATGAAGGCAATACATGTGGAGATTGGATAAGTCTAGTATGCCCATCCCCAAGTAAATATTCTTCGCAAACTCAACTGCAATCCCCGCCATCTCCACAGCAACAAAGTCCTCATTGAAATGATGACCCACTTAAAATTTGGTTTGGCAATGCATTTTCTTAGGCCATAATGCCCATTCCTTTCAGTTGTAATCAAAATTTCACGCTGTTCCCTTAAATTTCCATTGTTTTGCCAAAAAGGGAATTATTCATTAACTTAAAAAAATCTTTCTCAAAGTCATATGTTGTGGACCCTCTCTGTCTCGTATTCAAAGAGGAGGACTGTGTGAAGTAGATAGCCTGGATGATTCTAACCAGCTCCATCCCTAAGCTGAGACACTGGTGGCTATTAGGATAATGAATAATACATCTCTGCTTATTCCCCATCGTTGTCATCAGTTTTGAGGTGGAGTCTAATTGAGAAACTAGTTGCTCTGGACACAGTGGCAAGTCGGCGTGCACATCATGCAAACTAATAGCGTATGTGTATTCTGCCTCCACCACATGCCTCACATCAGAATCAGCTGCCGTACAACCATTGATTTTCCCACGTAATCCGCTGGATTCATCTTTGGGCACCCATCAAAACTCGCCAATCGGTAGTGATTGTTGCATGGCGTTCCCGTGTAAGTTATTTACATCCAGGACCATGATATAACTCAAATTGAGAGCTGTGCTGAACCCGTGGGTTGTCTTGTCATGCCTATGGACACATGGGCAAAGTCCCCCACGGATCCCTTGCTCAAAGAAAAGAAGCATGTCGGGATTGGTCAATAATTGGATACCGCACTTCATTCTTGAGCATTGTGTCTCAAGACAACACAGATGCCATGTACTAAAAAGTGGGATTCAGAGAATATGTAGTCATGCATAGAAATGTTTCGAAAATGTATGCAACAAAGTGCATGTCTTTGTCCACGTAAAGCAGTGCGTTCTCTCCTAATGTGGAAATGTTAAATTCCTGCCAGTCGTTCATGGCATGCTTACACTCTACATCCGTTATGAATTGCCTGTAAGGTTGCTGCAGAATGCAGTTATATCGGATAGCCTGGTTTCATTGTGTTTTGCCATACTATCTAGATACTTGTATGGGAAAACGCCCTTTCTAGTCACAAGTTGAATCTTTTCCTAATCAGAAAATGCAGCTCGAGTGATGTGCATATTCTCTCAAGGTAAGGTTTCAACAAATTTCTAGAGTGGTGCCTGCATAAAACGTAGCATGTCAAGGAAGCGGAGTGTAAATCTTGGCTTCATTCATTTGGAAAATGAAATATATTTCTTGATGCTCCCATGCAGGACACTGACCCGATTTTTCTCCAAGCCAAAATCAGCCAAGTGCTCAACAAAAACATTAGTGCCCTACCCACTTAAATTATGAAAGAAAATGGTAACTGATCCTTCAAATTGCACATATTGTGAGTTGCACCAGAGAACGTCCTCATATGATGACAGAAGGGGGAAGGCATTCAAAGTTAGCATACACGATGAAGTGGTTTAGCGTCTGATAGTGAGCGTTCATAAACTTCATGTATTTGTTTTCCTCTGTTGGCACATACATATATCATGGCCCTGGAAGCACAATCTACTACATGCTTCACTAAGTAGGCACTGAGGCACCTTAAACAAAAATGCTCTTTATCCTTATGTTTATTCATCTGAGAGGTGAGCAATGTCTTTGACACAAACATAATGATAATTGCCTTTTTCATTATTTTTCTCATTCTTTACATGCATCTTATGCTCAATGGCAAATTCTGATAAATGGGGGGGGGGGGGGGGGGGGGGGGGGCACGACTATATGCTTGTTCTGCTCATCTGACTTGCATTTCTCCAGGCCATAAACATGAACGGATATTCCAGTATTCTGAGCCTCAAATTTAGTCATGTCCTGGAGGTTAAATGGGGAACTCGATACCATCAAACTTACAACATTTACGAATGTCAAGGTGTCCACCTTATCTGGATTCTTGTTAATATTTCTTTTGCAAGCCAGGATCGATCATGCAAAACAAAAACTGGTCTTTTTCATTTTTGACATTAATGCATGCCATCTTGTCTGCTATATCTTTAGGGAGCTTGATATGGCTAGACCCTCCATTTACCAGATCATACACATGTGTATGGATGTCAGTGTAGCATTCAGCTGAGTGCTTTAGCTGATCCTCTGATTCAGAAAACAGGGCTAGTGTAGCTCCGTAGGAGGTCTCACCAAAACTCACGTGGTTCATGTGCTTCATGTAATGACGCCATTTTCAACCCAAAGATAATGAAGACTTGTCTCTTCAACGTCAGAGGCAACTTCGGAGACATGCGACAGATCAGTGCACAGCACTGCGCCACATTTTGTGGAGGGATGCCAAGGATCATTAACAACCACAAGGAGTTCAATTTCCATGGCAGGAAGGCATGCTCTTAAAAACCCAAAAGGCTGGTACCCTCCTGCTGGATTCTCGATTCTTATGAACGAGATTCACTTCTGAAAGGCGTCTGCAATCACTGAATACTCTAACTGTGATATGGCGTCATTGACCTGAGGTCCTTCACTAAAAAAGACAGGAAATGGAACTGGCAATAGCCACAGGATAACTGCTATTACCAATATTATAACTACAAGTAGTTGATGACATTGACAAGGCTGCTTGTGGTGAGGTGTCATACTTTGCGAGATCGACGAGGATGAGAAGGTGAAGAAGAAGAAGGAGATGTTGCAGTATCCGGCCAGTATCAGCAGGCTGGCAGTGGCTGCTGCTGCTGCAGCTTTGACCCGCTTGCTGGATAGAGGGTGGCCCATGGATGCCAGAGCAGTGCTGTGGCACAGCAGTGGGGGCAGCAGCGGTGGCCACCGTGGCTTCCCGTGTGGCGACTAGTGGTGCTACCAACTGGCAAGGCATGCCTCATTGGACCTGGGTACCTTCACCATGGAGTATTGTGGGAATGTTTCCCTGGCTCAGCCACTGTAGAAGAGAAAGAGAGAGAGAGAGAGGGAGAGAGAGAGAGAGAGAGAGAGAGAGAGAGAGAGAGAGAATAATGAAATTAAGTACAACATTCCAGACATCGCCTGATGCTGCAAAGAAAGAAAGAATATTAGTTATTTGTAAGTAGAATGAGTACATGTATGTATAGGATATAAATCGTATAAGTTGCCAAAAAAATCTGGTTAGTAGAACACAAGTAATTGATTTAAAGTGTCTACTAACATGTTTGTTTATTTTTATGGTTGTCCCAGAAAAAAACAGTTCATCTCAGGGCAATGTTTTTGGAAAATCAGACATTACTGCTGTGTGTATTGACATCACACGTGTGTTGCAAACACATAGACCACATTGGCCTGTGTGCTTAAATCACTGTAATATGCCAATTGTCAGCATTCACCGAGTTATCTGTGGAGGTATTATTGCAGCTCCGTTAAGGATACAGGGTACTTATGAATGGCAGAAAATACGAAATTTTTTATGACTTTATTAAATTCTATAGTCTTTTCTGATTATACTGATATATATATTATAGGGTTTCTAATGAAAAATGACCTATGTATATCAAATTTTAAAGTTACAGTCATGTATGCCGCCTTGCCCCCTTTATTTCTGTTATAGAAATCAGTATTATTTCTAAAAGAACTGTGAACTTTCTGTTTCCAGGGATTATACTTATGATACATTGTATATATTGCTAACAGTGCAGGTGTATAGTGTCTGTAAATGGTTATCTTTGCTAGTATTTACTTTTCTTTCGCTGAAGCAGTTTGTTCACGTGTTACTGAATGTTTGTTGCCCAAGTGTTACATATATTTGTGGAAGTACATATCCTTTAGTGTGCAATAAATATGAACTATGCCAGGCATCAATAAATACAAGAAAAGGAAATTCTATGGTAACCATTTCACAAACAAAGCAAGCAACACTGTTGAAAGTAACCTATGTAACAGTTCTTCAGGGAAGAAACTCCCACATGGCATGCCTCCTGGTGATTCAAATTTTTTTTGTTAACAATGATGCTGTTTGTAGTGGATTTGTTGTTGTTGATGTGGGCATCTTATCTTCTTTGATAAAGGAAGTGGAGAAATTTAAACAATGTGATGGTGTAGGCTGTCTGGAAATAACTGAACAACAAAGTAGCAGGAAGGGTTTACTGTCAAAATTAGTTGTTCTGTGTAGATCCTGTATTAAATCTACCTTGAAAATGACTTTGAACATCGTGCATAATTCATATGATGTATATTTGAAGTTAGTGTATGCAATGTGTGCAATAGGAAAAGGAAAAAGGGCTGCTCAAACGTTTTGTGGTTTGATGGACATTCCTCCTCCTCCTAATAGGTTCAGCAAGTACATAAAAATACTTTTAGGTGCCTTGACAGTTGTGTGTGAAGCATCTATGAAACATGCAGTAGAAGAAATTGTATCTAGTACTGAGCAACATGGGTTTCAAATCCACGCCAGATGGCATGTAAGTCGATGACCACTAGAGGTCTCTTCAGCTGTCACGCTGTAAGTCATGGCTGCGCACGATTCTGGCCCTGAGTCTGTAACATGAGGGCGCCACTGTGGAGCACGTGGTCCCAGCAGCCAATAGCGACATACCCTGTCATGTATTTAGGCGGCTGCATCTCACTCAGTGAGGCAGTCTGGTATTCGTGTTGAGTCAGTTGATATCTCGCTTACAGACATCATGTTTATGTTGCGTGTGCTTACTTCCTGTTTACGAGTGGACGTTGTTTTGATTTTGTGAGGTTATCTCTTGTTACTCCATTGCTTAATACTTTGTTGTTGATCTTGGTGTCTTGCTCAGTTGTCTGTCATCATGCTTGTCCTTCCATTCCCATTTGTCCATCTTATTTGTTTGAGGTCTGCTCCCGTTTGGTCCCACCGTGTTTTCATTAGCGGCAACCCCACCACCGTTCTTGTTGCAGTTACAACACTGTAAATATTAGTGGAACCAAGGACATTGCTGTTGCACTTGATGGAACATGGCAACATCAAGGACATCGTTCCTTGAATGGTGTTGTAAGTGCTGCTTCTCTGGAGAATGGAAAAGTTGTTGATGCTAAGGGCGTATCTAAGTACTGCCTCACCTGCCATGGTAACACTGAAGGATTTGTTGAACATTAGTGTTCTAAGAATTATGGTGGTTACAGTGGAGGTATGGAGCTCTAAAAATATTTCAGAGGTCGGTGCTCATTTATAATGTTGGATATATGAATGTTGTGGACATGTGCAAAAGAGGATGGATGCTAGATTGAGGAATCTATGAAGAGAAATGGAAGGAAAGTTGTTATCTGATGGAAAATCTCTGTCTGGCTGAGGGAGATTGACAGAAACTGAAATAGACCTCCTTCAGAGTAATTATGGACTGGCCATTAGACCAACTGCACCTCTGAATGATGTTACAGCAATGAGAAAAGCTGTATGGGCCACCTACTTTCTTAAGTTGTCCACAGTTGACCACCCTGTTCACGGACTTTGCCCTAAAGGAACAGATTCTTGCCGTGGTTACCAAAAAGCAAAAGAAAGTGGTCAAATATACCATCATAAGCATTCTCTTCCTGAGTCTGTTATGAATGAAATAAAGCCAATTTTTAGAGACCTGAGTGACCCTGTTTTGCTTTGTAAATGTCTTCATGGGGGCACTCAGGATACAAATGAATGTTTCAACCATTCCATATGGGAAAGATAACCCAAGAATGTTTTTGTAGGACTAAATACATTAAACGTTGGTGTAGTAGATGCAGTGATATGTTTCAATAATGGAGTGATAGGCAGGTTGGAAGTCTTGAGAAATTTAAGCATAAACCGTAGCTCTAATGTAGAAGATCAATTGCTTGCGTGAGACAGACAATGGGTGCATGAAGCTGAAAGATTCGCTCTTCAAGTTACCAAAGAAGCAAGAAGTGCTAAAAGAAATGCCAAGAGGAAGCTTGAAGAAATGCTGCAGGGTGAAGACCATACTTCATGAATATTCTCAGACACAGTTTCATTGGACTCATATCTTCATTCGCTTTCTTCTGCAAATTGTATTTTTCAGAATTCAGGTACAAATATTTCCTAAAGTTTATAAAGCATTGTTCTAATTTTTTATGTATCTTGCAACAGTCTATACTTATGTAGTAGACCTAAGCTTTATTGTAGAATCAACTAAATTATAAAAAATTACATTTTTATTAGGAAAATAATTATAAAAACTAAAATGTAAGACATGATATTTTTATCCTTGTAATATAGATAATAGGTGGAATTAAACAGATCTAGTGCCTCAGCTCATGGTCTTGCGGTAGTGTTCTCGCTTCCCATGCACGGGGTCCCGGGTTCGATTCCCAGCGGCATCAGGGATTTTTCCTGCCTTTAGATGACTGGGTGTTGTTGTGTTGTCTTCATCATCATCATTAATCCCCATTACGGTCAGAAGAAGGCAATGGCGACAGTGGTGCGGGTCTCCCGCATCGTCCCCTACGCTCCTTGGAGTATGGGACCTCATCATAGTACCTCAACCATGTCATGCATGTCTGGTAAAAATGTGGTCTCCTTCAAATGTATAACACTGGATGGATTAAATGGTACCTCAATTTCAGGAAGCATTTTGAAAAAAAATTGCATCAATTTCTTTGCAATTTTGTTTAACAACCCTAATCAGGTTCACAAATATTCAAAATACTTCTAATTTGTTTAGAAAGTGTACTGCATTACCTGATATCAACAAAAAAAAAGTGTAAAACATATACATTATAAACAGTGCCTGGAAGAAATAGGTGTTGATTTTTACATAATATTGAGCCAGAAAAGTACCCTGTATCCTTAAATATTAGGATGAAAGGGATATTTACCATCACTCAACTATGCGATATTCATTTAATTTATGGCGAGGCAAAAAATGTTGCAAGGGCAGCTGTAGGAATTTATCAAGAACGCTTCCCACACAATATACATTTGCTGCTGCTCATGAAAGGTTTGTATCATCATTATTCTCTCCTTTTACTCGATTATTTTGCAATTCATTTATAACAAAATACAGTAATTATCTTTGCCTTTAATTCTGCATGCAAAACATATTGTCTGTTCTGATGTGCTTTTGCTTTATTATTGCATAAATTATGACAGAATACAGCTTACGCGTATATCTTTAATTTGCATAGATTGAGAGATACTGGCTGTTTACTACCCTGCATGGGTAAATGCATGGGCGGGTGTAATCAATTATTACAGTATTGAGCATTACCTTTTATCTGCATAAATGACTGGTAACAATTACTTAACCTTTACAGAGGCAACATTGCTACCAACTTTATTAGAAAATATTCCGTGAACCTTAAGTCACAACATGTGGTTCCTCCATGACGGTGCTCCACCCCACTTGTCACAGAGTACGAAGATTTTTGAATAGACGATTTCCAGGACGATGAATAGGATGTTTTGGTGCATGTCGATTGCCAGCGTGCAGTCCTGATTTAAATCCACTGGATTATGTATGCTCAGCAAGTAAATAATGTGGATGAACTTACGTAGAGGATTTTTGATGCTGCCAATACTATAAAAGCAAATGTGAGTGTGTGTGTGTGTGAATAAGTGTGACGAAACTGAGTTCGCCGTAATGAATCGTGTTGAATCAAATGGTGGGCACTTTGAACACTTGTTGTAATATTGGTGTAACAGGAAACAAAGTAATGTTACTTTCATTGTCATTATGGTACTGTTGCAGAAAAAGAAGCTAATCCTAATTTAGTTTTCATTATGGTATTGCTATAAAAAGAGGAAACAGTTAATTGTAACAAATGCAGAACCAATTATGCATTAATTGATTGATTTTATACTAAGTGAAACACATTTTATTTGATGTCAGCTTTTTCTTACTACCACGACCTTCGTTATGGTAATGTAAAAGAGAAAACGTCTGGTTGTACTAAGTTCATTGTTCACGTAAAACGAATTACACAGTCTTGACAAACTGGTGACTGTTTACATTGCATGTTTCGGTAGTACCTAGCTGCCATGCCATGTCGCTGTACATGTCCAATGTTTACATTGCTCTGGTTCATCTGTTACCTTTCTCTGACGGCCTCGTTGATGTTGATAATACACAAGCAAGGTGGTGTGTCATCAGATGACAATGTAAACAGAAAAATATAGATCTTTTAGGAATACAAAAATAGAATGTGATATAACATTTGATTAGACTTTTGGTAAAGCACAGTGACATGTACAGTCTGTATAATTTTGGCTGCTTATACCACTTACTCCCTGTGTAAATTACCTGTATTGCTCTGTCTCTTTGGTACCTCCCTCAGGGCAGCTGACATCTCTTCATGGCGACGCAGCTCACTCTCCATTTCCTCCAACCACTGTAGCATCTCGTCCTCGGCCAAATAGTTGCAGAGCCCCTATCCATCTCATTGATGCCACCTACAACAGCAAAATATTGATTACAAAAATATTTCTTAGGACATGCACTTACAGGAGATCTGCGATGGCTCCTGCTTATCCTCTGGGCTTGCCCCTCCCTGTTCTTCTTCTTTTGCCAGGATATCATCTACAACAACAAAGAATATGCACAAAATTACATATACAATAAAATTTTTGTCAAACAGCAACATATTACGTATACATAGTACTACAAAGAAAAAATATATGTTCTACTTACATTGCTGTTGCTGCTTCTTCTCGGTATCCAACTGGTCAGTTATCTGCTGAACAAATACTGAAACAATAAGAAGACATGTATTCAGTACTACTACGAAACTCCTAGTGATAAAAATTACAGTTATTATTTTTAATTGTAGAAATCATCTACATTAGTAAAAAATATGCAATATATTATGTATATGATGAAAGAAATTAAGTACATTAAGAAGAGGAAGAAAAAATAAACTATTTAGAATGCTGCTTCCCAGCATCCAGCTGGTCAGTTACCCAATGGACAAATACTGAAACAATAACATGACACGTATTCAATACTATTACAAAATTCTTAGTGGAAGAAAAAGTTGCAGTTACTGATTTTGGTCCCTCGAAATTCTGTACAATACCAAAGAATACGCAACATATAATGTATACAATGAATTTTTTTAGAAAGAAATTACGTATACTACAAAGAGGAAGAAGACAATATATACTTACGACGATATAACTGCTGCTCTTGCTGCCGCTTATGCATCTGCCACTGCTGTTACTGGCGCTGATGCATCTCAGCAGTATGTTCATCACTGATTCAATGGATTTTCGCTGAAACAATAAGGCGACATGTATTCAACACTGCGAAATCCTTAGTGAAAAAAAAAGTTTGCAGATTTCGATTTGAATCTGCAGTTACCAGGCAATTCTCCATAAACCTCTAATGGACTCTCCCGCTTGCCACCATTGGTACTGCTACTGCTTGATGCCGCTGAATGCTTCGTGTTATATCAAGGATGAACCAAACTAACAATTAACACATACAAGTGAGAACAGGACAATCGACATTACACAACGGTGGCGGATGAAGGCAGAATGAGATTGGGGAGTGGAGAGGGTAGGGTTTATGTGCCTTCACTGATTCAGCATCAGACAACAGGAGCACAGTATTCTGGAACACCTGCCTCATCATTAGCCAATAGGGGCGCAGAATTCTGGGACACCGTGGTCTGCGGTGCAGTTGTTTGAGGTGCACACACTGTAACTGGAAGTAGCCATTTGAGGTGCGTATTCCCCAGCAAAGGATGCCTCTGTGAACAGAGGGAACCACATGTACAAATGGAACTGCACCTACGAGGTTACCTGTGTGCTCGTTGGTCACAAAAATGTAGCTTGCATCTGCTGTTGCGGGCCGCGGAACTCTCTGGGCATCCAGTATGCATGGTGTAATTTCAATAGTGATCGAAGTCATAGTTACTCTCACACATGTAACAAACAAAATCTTTGTATGGCGTTGTAACAGGCCCTTTTCTTTCGTAACAAACTCATTTTTGCCAGCTGCATCAGATCAGTCTCTGAGTGTTCCTCCTCGAAAGTGTGAAACATGTACAGTGCGTAGCAAGAGGCAATTAAAATGTGCTTAGATACTCGATACAGAACAGGTTTGTGACATGCAAACCTTTCTCTACTCATTTGCTTGGCCCTGAAAATTAACCCCAAATGAACATAATCAAGAATATTGCGCTCACAATGGTGTCTTAGTCAACAAATTTGTATGATTTGGGTGTTAGGTCTATGATAGTTATGCATTTAAACATAGAACAACAGTCAAATGCATTAACACAAAGTCCAACTTGGTGGCGAATATATAAGACATCACTGTGGTGGCTGGATTTACAGTTTTCACAAAATACGAAAGGGTTTCGTTGAAGTGTCAGAATCGAGAAAATAAAAGATGTGAGAGTACTTTTTATTGTGTTTACTCCTTTCCATCCTCGACAAGCGTGTGATAACGATGATATGGTGGGAGAGTTTGGCCCCTGGGCAGTGCGAAATGATAACCAGCTGGTGTGAATTGTACATACCATAATTTTTTTTGGGCGTTATATGCCTATAAATCATAACAGGAAATGTTATTCTGAAGCTACTATTGCTTATGTTCCAACACATGCAAAGAAAATGACTGTGTCCACTTGTAAGGGAGGTGTGGATTGACATGGAACATTGCGAATTCGAGGCATTGATAGCCGTAAGAATATGAGAGATTTTACATGAAAATTGTGTGCAGTCATAAGGAGTTTATAGATACTGATATTTAATGTGGGAAACTGATATTTCCAGAGCCACAGTTGTCAGGATGAGGTATTTCCGATATTTCGCTCATTGTCGAATGTCACCAGATTGGCGCTACAGTTGTAATAATTAATTATAATTCCTAGGACGACTATGTCTAGCTTGTGGGCGTGTGGTGCTGACCTTACTGTGTCACCATCTGAGAAGGTGAATAGTGAACTAATACTCTATGTACTGGGCAGCCTTCGCTATTGCCTCTGTTACAAGTAATCTCCATCACAAATTGGTTGATTGAATATCGATCATTGACAAGTGTTTGCGCTAGACATATTGATAACATCCAAATCACTAGCACTCCAATCTCAGGGTACCCTCCATGGCAGGGTAGGCGCACTCTGGTGGACATCATATCCACGACTGCGGCTGCAGTCACAGCAGCAGTTTTTCCCAACCTCTGAGAATTGGCACTGGCTGTGTATGAGGGGATGGATGCACAACTTGTGGACATCTGGGATATGAATGGGCTGTATGTATGTGTGTTTTCACTGATCTGAGGTATCAAGCTGTGAAAACTACTAGAATTACTGGTTAGCACCTCTCAATACATTGCAGGGCACTCTGTAATGCAGTCGTAGTTGTTGTTTTTACTATCCCATCAAGTGGTAGACTCTTTCCTCATCCACCTATGTCCTGGTGTAGCTGAGAGAACAAACTTAGGAATGTTATGGGGCTTTATAAAATACACTTGGCATACCCATAGTAGTCGGCAATTCACACATCATGATAGTCTAAATTCATGCTGATATTTGAAATACCAACTATGATTTTATACAGCACCACTTCCAATCGAGACATGAAATTATTGTTGCCAGTAGTGGTATTGCAAGCACACTCATCAATCCAACATCTCCACAGATTTGAAATTTTCAGCTCCTTCCAATGTACTGGACTTCCCCTCAAATGATGTAACTGTGCCAGTACCCAGCAATAGGAGGCAAGGAAATAAAAAGATATACAGGGAAGTTTGGAAACCTTGTGCTTTCAGGATCGAATCCCACCAAATATAACAGTCCTAGTATCCACCGATAGGTTGCAAGGAGAAACTTTCCCACACAAGGGAATATTTCCAAGACATCTTTCTCACCCCAACATTTTCAGAAGGCTGGGGATTTCCCATGTACCTGTTGCTTTGTTCAGGGCAAGGGAAGGGACAGTGTGGCACCTGACAGACGCTACCTACTTCTTCTCAAATATCTTTGTTGCATAGCAGTGTAAGTGTGAGAACAAAGGGATGCACTAGCTACCAGTGCCAGGTCTGCATGACAGGTGAGGGGAGACGGAAGGGAGGAGGGACGGAGAGGAGATCTTGGTCTGTGTTAGTTTGCACATATTGTTCCACACAAACAGGAAGTAACCACTTGAGACAGAGAGAGAGAGAGAGAGGAACTGGGCCTGGTGTCAAATTTGAAAGAAAACCAACATCCTATATCATGCATTCCTTGGGTGTGTTAAGTTTTGTATGTGACTTGAAGCCTCCCACCCAATGCTCAGGACTCAAAGGGTTGCCAGCGGCCCTGCACATGTGGTTAGTGCAGAGCAAGTGGGAAAACGAGATGGATGCCACTCTAAGTCATGCCAGCAGACCAACTCCCCTCAGTGTGCGACTTGCATGCAATGAGTGTTCTTTTTTTTCTACAATCGGAAAAAGTGCCATCGTAAGCTGTACATGAGAAATGCATAATTCTCAAACATTGTTTAAAGACTTCTGTTTTAGCCAGATATGTTTAGTGTGATCTGTAAGGGTTAAGATCAAGTCTATCAATCAAAAGTATGTCAGTATATTCAGAAAGGAGTGGGGGAACCAAGGGATCAAATCCCAGTAGAGACAGTATTTTAACAAATAGGATTTTGAGCTAACCATGCAAGGAAAAACCCTTGATGTCATATTAGTGGACAAGCTATTTCACACCAATTTTTTATCAGTTCAATTAATTATTCAATTAATTTCATATCAGAAGTGAGGCAGGGTTTCCAAGAGGGGAGGGAAAAGATGAGATCCTATGTCCTCTCACACCTACAGCTCAGCGAATATTTTTCTCCTACTTTTTCTAGGAGGGTTGAGGTGGGTGGGGGCGATGGGTGAGACATGTTCTGGTGGTGGCATTTTGCACTAGCTCATTCGATTCATGCACATTAAGATGTGTACACATGTGCCTTGTTGGAATAAACAAGACAACACCTCCAGTCTGCAACAGTGTAATTATGTAATTATGTAGTTGCTGGACAGTGTAATATTTGCATCTTCCACACCAGTGGCTCTGCATAGGCTGAGCAATTGTCATGCCAATTCTTTTCTGGGTGAAGGGGAAAGGGAAGGGCTGGGGGATTTCCCAAGAGGGGAGGGGACAGTTGATTGATCAACTGAATTAGTTAGTCAATTAATTTGATATCAAAAGTGTGTTTGTATCAGCGAGGCATAGGGGGAAGGTTGGGGATTTCCCAGAGAGGTAGGGGAGAAGGAGGAGGGGGACAGGTTTCTCAGAAGGAGTGATTATCCTCAGGGCATCATAAATCAACCCCCAGGTGGTCGTAAATCAATTAGTGTAACAGTAGGTTAATGGAAGAGGGACGGACCAATAAATTAATCAAGTTCACCCCCAAATGTATGCAACCTGCAATTAAAAAACGTACCAGAACCTGTGTTGCCCTACTATTCTCATATTGTGTCACAAATTTGCTTAACAGTGTACAGTGTAATGAAAACTGTTGCCTGACACCAGAAATCTGTAACAAATGAAATACAGGTATAAGTAGGTAAATATAGTCTTTTTTTTAATTTAGGCAAAGGCATTCAAGCTAAATGCAATTTTAGGCTTGAGTATCATGCCCAGAAATATTTTTCATCAGGACAAGGTGCAAAGAAGAGAAGAAAGAGATATTACGACAAATTGCTATTTCTTGTTTCACATGCCAAAGGAACTAAAACTTTTTTAAACTACAACTCTCCGAGAAGTGAACCATAACAAAGTATCAGCGACTACTGCAAATTCACGGCTTCGCTGACTACTGCCATTAATAACGTGCAACGACTACAGTTAAAAAGAAAAAGAAAACGCTTACATCTTTTCAAGACAAGACTTAAAAAGCTGTACGAATTGAGACAGCAGAACATGATGAAGACAGAACACTTTGTCTCTTCTTGACAAAACTACTCAAAAAGTTGGATGAGTACACTAAACTGCCAGCAAAAATTTTAATGTTAAATATAATTCGTACATTTTGAAATAGATCACACAGCTGTCCCCGTTCACTGTTTCGTAAAACAAACACTGAACCATATTTCAGTCAGACACAGACAGCACATTGGCAACACTCAAAATGTCCATCTATGCACAGGCAATGCGCTAGTCATCTTCAGTTAATCATGTAATTCACTTAAAAACAACTACGACCATGGTGAATAATCCACCCCCTAGATTAGCTACACACAGTTCTAGACCAGATTCAGCACAAAGCTATTTTGCCACTTTCAACCCTGTTGCTAGCCCACCTCCATTGGTTACCGACACATGAAGTTCAATAACGGTTCAAAGCCGACCGAATGTACTCTCACCTGACCAATTACATGGTCTGTCTCAAGATAACTACTAAATTCAGTATCTGTGCTATAATGAAAAAATAATGAATAAATAACGACTGATTGTAGAATTTTTTCATTTACCTGACCTACTTACCTCAGGGTCACAGCTAATCATTGTACAGGTGACATCGCCAGTCGCATGTTGGCACCAGAAATAAAATCAAGACCCCATGAACTGTTTTTCCAAGCCCAATATTCGTTTGAAATGCCCACCGAATTTTGGTTCTAAGTGCTTGAATTGAACAAAAACAAAAAAACAAAAAAAAGGCTTTTCCCTGTGTTAGTGGCTCTAAGAGATTGAAAGTACAACTTCACAGATGCTGACGTTGCTGCGTATGGCCATGAGGGTGATTCAAGTATTTTCAAGAATTATAATTTCTGCAAGAGAGACTAAGCAGGGCAACTACATCTTCCAGAACAAAAACCCCCTCCATTGGCAGGACCAACAGTATCTCTGCTACTTCTTGGAAATGAGGCGTTATGGCATGTAATGTGACCATATGCACAAAAGGGCTTAACCAGCGAAACAAAATCTACAATTACAAGTACAGACTTGCAAGATGCACTGTGGAATGTACCTGTGGAATTTTAGAACAAGTAGTGTGTTCTACATGTTTGTATTCTAGGTGACGCTGGCCAGAGTGGACGAGCGGTTCTAGGGGCTACAGTCTGGAACTGCACGACCTCTACGGTCGCAGGTTTGAATCCTGCCTCGGACTTGGATGTGTGTGATGTCAAATGGTTCAAATGGCTCTGAGCACTATGGGACTTAACTACTGAGGTCATCAGTCCCCAAGAACTTAGAACTACTTAAACCTAACTAACCTAAGGACATCACACACATCCATGCCCGAGGCAGGATTCGAACCTGCGACCGTAGCGGTCACGCGGTTCCAAACTGACGCGCTTAGAACCGCATGACCACACTGGCCGGCCGTGTGATGTCCTTAGGTTAGTTAGGTTTATGTCCAATAGTGCTCAGAGCCATTTGAACAATTTTTTTTTTTAATTCTAGGTGACAAGGAATTCACTACGAAAATTATTCAAAGTTGCTGCGTTCTTTATAGTTATTTCAAAAAACGTGATGGATTCATTTTTGAAGATAGCTTGACATGCGATTGGAAGATGCACAACGAATTTTCCCAGTGGGAGGGTGAACAAATGGGCTGCAGGTAGGAGCTTTTTTGCAATCATTTCAGCAGTCCACGAGCAATACCTTGGCAAGTGAAGTGTGCTTAAGATTTTGACAAAAGAAAGGAGAAGCTTTTCTATAGTTATTATTTATATGGTCATAATTTTGATGTTATTACTCTGATAAATGACAAAGTACTACTGTTGCAGTCTATTACTGCTACCCAATTTTGAATCATTTTGTCGCTTGGTATATTACCTCGAACAGTGGTTTGCATTACGAACATCGTTCGAGATAACAGATGTTTCATGTGATGTTTCAAAACAACACAATGACTGACTGACTGACTCACTCACTCACTCACTCCGTTGGCTCCTTTGAGACATGACGATCCCGCGCCGTTCTCACTGTGGCTCTGCTTTAAGTGTGAGATTCGAAACAATTTGTTTTTGCTTGAGAGGGCTGTTAACCATAACCACAACCCCAACTTGAGGGACGAGCAGAGCTGGATTAAGCAAGTGCGGGGCCCGTAGCAAATTCTGACAAGTGGCCCTTGGTTTGTTTAGGTCATATTGTTTAGGATATATATATATATATATATATATATATATATATATATATATATATATATATATATATAGGGAAACATTCCACGTGGGAAAAATTATATATAAAAACAAAGATGAGGTGACTTACCGAACGAAAGCACTGGCAGGTCGATAGACACACAAACAAACACAAACATACACACGAAATTCAAGCTTTCGCAACAAACTGTTACCTCATCAGGAAAGAGGGAAGGAGAGGGGAAGACGAAAAGAAGTGGGTTTTAAGGGAGAGGGTAAGGAGTCATTCCAATCCCGGGAGCGGAAAGACTTGCCTTAGGGGGAAAAAAGGACAGGTATACACTCGCACACACACACATATCCATCCACACATACAGACACAAGCAGACATATTTAATATATGTCTGCTTGTGTCTGTATGTGTGGATGGATATGTGCGTGTGTGCGAGTGTATACCTGTCCTTTTTTCCCCCTAAGGTAAGTCTTTCCGCTCCCGGGATTAGAATGACTCCTTACCCTCCCCCTTAAAACCCACTTCCTTTCGTCTTCCCCTCTCCTTCCCTCTTTCCTGATGAGGCAACAGTTTGTTGCGAAAGCTTGAATTTCGTGTGTATGTTTGTGTTTGTTTGTGTGTCTATCGACCTGCCAGCGCTTTCGTTCGGTAAGTCACCTCATCTTTGTTTTTATATATATATATATATATATATATATATATATATATATATATATATATATATATATCAACAAAAAACAAGACTGTTACAAATAAACTATGTCGCGAAAACATGTATTTTCTAAAATCAAACAAGATTACAGTAGTTTAGTTTTCATTCCGTAATACACTACTGGCCATTAAAATTGCTGCACCACGAAGAAGATGCCCTACAGACGCGAAATTTAACTGACAGGAAGAAGATGCTGTGATATGCAAATGATTACCTTTTCAGAGCATTCACACAAGGTTGGCGCCAGTGGTGACACCTACAAAGTGCTGACATGAGGAAAGTTTCCAACCGATTTCTCATACACAAACAGCAGTTGAACGGCGTTGCCTGGTGAAACGTTGTTGTGATGCCTCGTGTAAGGAGGAGAAATGCGTACCATCACGTTTCCAACTTTGTTAAAGGTCGGATTGCAGCCTATGCGATTGCGGTTTATCATATTGCAACATTGCTGCTCGCGCTGGTCGAGATCCAATGACTGTTAACAGAATATGGAATCGGTGGGTTCAGGAGGGTAATACAGAACGCCGTGCTGGATCCCAATGGCCTCGTATCACTAGCAGTCGAGATGACAGGCGTCTTATCCGCATGGCTGTAACGGATCGTGCAAACATGTCTAGATCCCTGAGTCAACAGATGGGTACGTTTGCAAGACAACAACCATCTGCACGAACAGTTCGACGATGTTTGCAGCAACACAGACTATCAGCTTGGAGACCATGGCTGCGGTTACCCTTGACGCTCCTTCACAGACAAGAGTGCCTGCGATGGCATACTCAACGACGAACCTGGGAGTACGAATGGCAAAACGTCATTTTTTCGGATGAATCCAGGTTCTGTTTACAGCATCATGATGGTCGCATCCGTGATTGGCGACATTGCGGTGAACGCACATTGGAATCGTGTATTCGTCATCGCCATACTGGTGTATCACCCAGCGTGATGGTATGAGGAGCCATTGGTTACACATCTTGGCCACCTCTTGTTCGCATTGACGGCACTTTGAACGGTGGACGTTACATTTCAGATGTCTTACGACCCGTGGCTCTATCCTTCATTTGATTCCTGCGAAACCCTACATTTCAGCAGGATAATGGACGACCGCATGTTGCAGGTCACGTACGGGCCTTTCTGGATACTGAAAATGTTCAACTGCAGCGCTCGCCAGCACATTCTCCAGATCTCTCACCAATTGAAAACGTCTGATCAATGGTGGCCGAGCAACTGGCTCGTCACAATACGCCAGTCACTACTCTTGATGAACTGTGGTATTGTGTTGAAACTGCATGGGCAGCTGTACCTGTACACGCGATCCAAGCTCTGTTTGACTCAATGCCCAGGCATATCAAGGCCGTTATTACGGCCAGAGGTGGTTCTTCTGGGTACTGATTTCTCAGGATCTATGCAACCAAACTGCGTGAAAATGTAATCACATGTCAGTCCTAGTAAAATATATTTGTCCAATGAATACCCGTTTATCACCTGCATTTGTTCTTGTGTAGCAATTTTAATTGTCAGTAGTGTAGTTTCAGGACACAGAACCTTGTCAACGAATGAAGAAGATGGAACTAAAGAGTCTGCCGTTTCCGGAATGATGATAAAACCAGGTGGAAGAAGATTGCCTACTGGTTTAGTGTTGTCACAAGCCTGGCTTTCTCCGGATTTGTCTTCGCTTTGATCGCATCCAAGGTTGTCCATTGCGGTGTGGGACTGTCTGAGATAAGCCCGGACTTGTTCAAATGGTTCAAATCGCTCTGAGCACTATGGGTTAACATCTGTGGTCATCAGTCCCCTAGAACTTAGAACTACTTAAACCTAACTAACCTAAAGACATCACACACATCCATGCCCGAGGCAAGATTCGAACCTGTGACTGTAGCGGTCACGCGGTGCCAAACTGAAGCACCTAGAACCGCACGGCCACACCGGCCGGCCCCGGACTTGTTTCTGTTGTTTGATAAATTGGAATGATCAAAAACAACATAACTCTTTGCTAAAAATTTACTAAATGGTGACAGTTGTGAGCGTAGTTTCGTGCAACGGACATTAAAAGAAGCCAGTGCACGCACACTTAACTGCTCTCCTGTACCCCGTTTTTCGGCACTTCACGCGAAATATAGTTTCAAGACTGTTCAAGTGGTTTATTAGTCTGTAACTGGTGCCAGAGACATGTTTGCTTTGGACGTTTTTATACTGCGACTAGCTTTTACCCGTGACTTCGCGCATAAAAGACGCCGGCGTGGGCGGCGACTCACAAAGCTTTGCCGTCCTGACGGCAAATTTGATTGTTTGCAGCAAGCGAAAATGTCTTATAGTTCGTAACAGCATGTCATGCTTTTATGAGGTAACTTTGATTCTACCTGGCGTGTCAAAACGAAAGCTATATCACATTTTAAGTTAGAACTGCAGAAATACAACTGAAAATCGCATCCAATTGCGTGCATTAGTTTTTGCTTGGTGCGAGTACTGAAGACATACATACATACGAGGGTCACTTCAAAAGAAATGCAATATCCTTTCTTTCAGGAGTGCTAGTTCTGCAAGGTTTGCAGGAGAGCTTCTGTAAAGTTTGGAAGATGGGAGACGAGGTACTGGTAGAAGTAAAGCTGTGAGTACTGGGCGTGAGTCGTGCTTTGTTAGCTCAGATGGTAGAGCCCTTGCCCACGAAAGACAAAGGTCCCGAGTTCGAGTCTCGGTCGGGCACACAGTTTTAATCTGCCAGGAAGTTTCATATCAGCGCACACACCGCTGCAGAGTGAAAATCTCATTCTGTAAACATCCCCCAGGCTGTGGCTAAGCCATGTCTCCGCAATATCCTTTCTTTCAGGAGTGCTAGTTCTGCAAGGTTCACAGGAGAGCTTCTGTAAAGTTTGGAAGGTGGGAGTCGAGGTACTGGCAGAAGTAAAGCTGTGAGTACCGGGTGTGAGTCGTGCTTTGTTAGCTCAGATGGTAGAGCACTTGCCCGCAAAAGGCAAAGGTCCCGAGTTCGAGTCTCGGTCGGGCACACAGTTTTAATCTGCCAGGAAGTTTCATATCAGCGCACACACCGTTGCAGAGTGAAAATCTCATTCTGTAAACATCCCCCAGGCTGTGGCTAAGCCATGTCTCCGCAATATCCTTTCTTTCAGGAGTGCTAGTTCTGCAAGGTTCGCAGGAGAGCTTCTGTAAAGTTTGGAAGGTGGGAGTCAAGGTACTGGCAGAAGTAAAGCTGTGAGTACCGGGTGTGAGTTGTGCTTTGTTAGCTCAGATGGTAGAGCACTTGCCCGTGAAAGGCAAAGGTCCCGAGTTCGAGTCTCGGTCGGGCACACAGTTTTAATCTGCCAGGAAGTTTCATATCAGCACACACACCACTGCAGAGTGAAAATCTCATTCTGTAAACATCCCCCAGGCTGTGGCTAAGCCATGTCTCCGCAATATCCTTTCTTTCAGGAGTGCTAGTTCTGCAAGGTTCACAGGAGAGCTTCTGTAAAGTTTGGAAGGTGGGAGTCGAGGTACTGGCAGAAGTAAAGCTGTGAGTACCGGGTGTGAGTCGTGCTTTGTTAGCTCAGATGGTAGAGCACTTGCCCGCAAAAGGCAAAGGTCCCGAGTTCGAGTCTCGGTCGGGCACACAGTTTTAATCTGCCAGGAAGTTTCATATCAGCGCACACACCACTGCAGAGTGAAAATCTCATTCTGTAAACATCCCCCAGGCTGTGGCTAAGCCATGTCTCCGCAATATCCTTTCTTTCAGGAGTGCTAGTTCTGCAAGGTTCACAGGAGAGCTTCTGTAAAGTTTGGAAGGTGGGAGTCGAGGTACTGGCAGAAGTAAAGCTGTGAGTACCGGGTGTGAGTCGTGCTTTGTTAGCTCAGATGGTAGAGCACTTGCCCGCAAAAGGCAAAGGTCCCGAGTTCGAGTCTCGGTCGGGCACACAGTTTTAATCTTCCAGGAAGTTTCATATCAGCGCACACACCGTTGCAGAGTGAAAATCTCATTCTGTAAACATCCCCCAGGCTGTGGCTAAGCCATGTCTCCGCAATATCCTTTCTTTCAGGAGTGCTAGTTCTGCAAGGTTCACAGGAGAGCTTCTGTAAAGTTTGGAAGGTGGGAGTCGAGGTACTGGCAGAAGTAAAGCTGTGAGTACCGGGTGTGAGTTGTGCTTTGTTAGCTCAGATGGTAGAGCACTTGCCCGTGAAAGGCAAAGGTCCCGAGTTCGAGTCTCGGTCGGGCACACAGTTTTAATCTGCCAGGAAGTTTCATATCAGCACACACACCACTGCAGAGTGAAAATCTCATTCTGTAAACATCCCCCAGGCTGTGGCTAAGCCATGTCTTCGCAATATCCTTTCTTTCAGGAGTGCTAGTTCTGCAAGGTTCACAGGAGAGCTTCTGTAAAGTTTGGAAGGTGGGAGTCGAGGTACTGGCAGAAGTAAAGCTGTGAGTACCGGGTGTGAGTCGTGCTTTGTTAGCTCAGATGGTAGAGCACTTGCCCGCAAAAGGCAAAGGCCCTGAGTTCGAGTCTCGGTCGGGCACACAGTTTTAATCTGCCAGGAAGTTTCATATCAGCACACACACCACTGCAGAGTGAAAATCTCATTCTGTAAACATCCCCCAGGCTGTGGCTAAGCCATGTCTCCGCAATATCCTTTCTTTCAGGAGTGCTAGTTCTGCAAGGTTCACAGGAGAGCTTCTGTAAAGTTTGGAAGGTGGGAGTCGAGGTACTGGCAGAAGTAAAGCTGTGAGTACCGGGTGTGAGTCGTGCTTTGTTAGCTCAGATGGTAGAGCACTTGCCCGCAAAAGGCAAAGGTCCCGAGTTCGAGTCTCGGTCGGGCACACAGTTTTAATCTGCCAGGAAGTTTCATATCAGCGCACACACCGTTGCAGAGTGAAAATCTCATTCTGTAAACATCCCCCAGGCTGTGGCTAAGCCATGTCTCCGCAATATCCTTTCTTTCAGGAGTGCTAGTTCTGCAAGGTTCACAGGAGAGCTTCTGTAAAGTTTGGAAGGTGGGAGTCGAGGTACTGGCAGAAGTAAAGCTGTGAGTACCGGGTGTGAGTCGTGCTTTGTTAGCTCAGATGGTAGAGCACTTGCCCGCAAAAGGCAAAGGTCCCGAGTTCGAGTCTCGGTCGGGCACACAGTTTTAATCTGCCAGGAAGTTTCATATCAGCGCACACACCACTGCAGAGTGAAAATCTCATTCTGTAAACATCCCCCAGGCTGTGGCTAAGCCATGTCTCCGCAATATCCTTTCTTTCAGGAGTGCTAGTTCTGCAAGGTTCGCAGGAGAGCTTCTGTAAAGTTTGGAAGGTGGGAGTCAAGGTACTGGCAGAAGTAAAGCTGTGAGTACCGGGTGTGAGTTGTGCTTTGTTAGCTCAGATGGTAGAGCACTTGCCCGTGAAAGGCAAAGGTCCCGAGTTCGAGTCTCAGTCGGGCACACAGTTTCAATCTGCCAGGAAGTTTCATATCAGCACACACACCACTGCAGAGTGAAAATCTCATTCTGTAAACATCCCCCAGGCTGTGGCTAAGCCATGTCTCCGCAATATCCTTTCTTTCAGGAGTGCTAGTTCTGCAAGGTTCACAGGAGAGCTTCTGTAAAGTTTGGAAGGTGGGAGTCGAGGTACTGGCAGAAGTAAAGCTGTGAGTACCGGGTGTGAGTCGTGCTTTGTTAGCTCAGATGGTAGAGCACTTGCCCGCGAAAGGCAAAGGTCCCGAGTTCGAGTCTCGGTCGGGCACACAGTTTTAATCTTCCAGGAAGTTTCATATCAGCGCACACACCACTGCAGAGTGAAAATCTCATTCTGTAAACATCCCCCAGGCTGTGGCTAAGCCATGTCTCCGCAATATCCTTTCTTTCAGGAGTGCTAGTTCTGCAAGGTTCGCAGGAGAGCTTCTGTAAAGTTTGGAAGGTGGGAGTCGAGGTACTGGCAGAAGTACAGCTGTGAGTACCAGCCGTGAGTCGTGCTTTGTTAGCTCAGATGGTAGAGCACTTGCCAGCAAAAGGCAAAGGTCCCGAGTTCGAGTCTCGGTCGGGCACATAATTTTAATCTGCCAGGAAGTTTCATATCAGCGCACACACCGCTGCAGACTGAAAATCTCATTCTGTAAACATCCCCCAGGCTGTGGCTAAGCCATGTCTCCGCAATATCCTTTCTTTCAGGAGTGCTAGTTCTGCAAGGTTCGCAGGAGAGCTTCTGTAAAGTTTGGAAGGTGGGAGTCAAGGTACTGGCAGAAGTAAAGCTGTGAGTACCGGGTGTGAGTTGTGCTTTGTTAGCTCAGATGGTAGAGCACTTGCCCGCGAAAGGCAAAGGTCCCGAGTTCGAGTCTCGGTCGGGCACACAGTCTTAATCTGCCAGGAAGTTTCATATCAGCACACACACCACTGCAGAGTGAAAATCTCATTCTGTAAACATCCCCCAGGCTGTGGCTAAGCCATGTCTCCGCAATATCCTTTCTTTCAGGAGTGCTAGTTCTGCAAGGTTCGCAGGAGAGCTTCTGTAAAGTTTGGAAGGTGGGAGACGAGGTACTGGCAGAAGTAAAGCTGTGAGTACCAGGCGTGAGTCGTGCTTTGTTAGCTCAGATGGTAGAGCACTTGCCCGCAAAAGGCAAAGGTCCTGAGTTCGAGTCTCGGTCGGGCACACAATTTTAATCTGCCAGGAAGTTTCATATCAGCGCACACACCGTTGCAGAGTGAAAATCTCATTCTGTAAACATCCCCCAGGCTGTGGCTAAGCCATGTCTCCGCAATATCCTTTCTTTCAGGAGTGCTAGTTCTGCAAGGTTCACAGGAGAGCTTCTGTAAAGTTTGGAAGGTGGGAGTCGAGGTACTGGCAGAAGTAAAGCTGTGAGTACCGGGTGTGAGTCGTGCTTTGTTAGCTCAGATGGTAGAGCACTTGCACGCAAAAGGCAAAGGTCCCGAGTTCGAGTCTCGGTCGGGCACACAGTTTTAATCTGCCAGGAAGTTTCATATCAGCGCACACACCACTGCAGAGTGAAAATCTCATTCTGTAAACATCCCCCAGGCTGTGGCTAAGCCATGTCTCCGCAATATCCTTTCTTTCAGGAGTGCTAGTTCTGCAAGGTTCGCAGGAGAGCTTCTGTAAAGTTTGGAAGGTGGGAGTCAAGGTACTGGCAGAAGTAAAGCTGTGAGTACCGGGTGTGAGTTGTGCTTTGTTAGCTCAGATGGTAGAGCACTTGCCCGCGAAAGGCAAAGGTCCCGAGTTCGAGTCTCGGTCGGGCACACAGTTTTAATCTTCCAGGAAGTTTCATATCAGCGCACACACCACTGCAGAGTGAAAATCTCATTCTGTAAACATCCCCCAGGCTGTGGCTAAGCCATGTCTCCGCGATATCCTTTCTTTCAGGAGTGCTAGTTCTGCAAGGTTCGCAGGAGAGCTTCTGTAAAGTTTGGAAGGTGGGAGTCGAGGTACTGGCAGAAGTACAGCTGTGAGTACCAGGCGTGAGTCGTGCTTTGTTAGCTCAGATGGTAGAGCACTTGCCCGCAAAAGGCAAAGGTCCCGAGTTCGAGTCTCGGTCGGGCACACAATTTTAATCTGCCAGGAAGTTTCATATCAGCGCACACACCGCTGCAGACTGAAAATCTCATTCTGTAAACATCCCCCAGGCTGTGGCTAAGCCATGTCTCCGCAATATCCTTTCTTTCAGGAGTGCTAGTTCTGCAAGGTTCGCAGGAGAGCTTCTGTAAAGTTTGGAAGGTGGGAGTCGAGGTACTGGCAGAAGTAAAGCTGTGAGTACCGGGTGTGAGTCGTGCTTTGTTAGCTCAGATGGTAGAGCACTTGCCCGCGAAAGGCAAAGGTCCCGAGTTCGAGTCTCGGTCGGGCACACAGTTTTAATCTGCCAGGAAGTTTCAAATGCACACTTTTTTTTTAATCCATCTTTTATTCTAAATGTTTGAAAGTTTTACAGTGTGTAGATACATCCTTTAGGAACAATATTTTCATTTCTCCACATAATTTCCATCCCTCTCAACTGCCTTACGCCATCTTGGAACCAGCGCCTGTATACCCGCACAGTAAAATTGTGGACCAACCTACTGGAGCCACTGTTTGGCAGCGTGCACAAGGGAGTAAGGCGGGTGTTTCAGTGTTGTCCATCCGAGTTTTTTGATCGCTTCCATGGTTTTTTGACTGACATGTGGCTGTGCATTGTTGTGCAACAGCAAAACGTGCTGCTTTTGCCGATGCGGTCGAACACGACTCAGTTGAGCTTGAAGTTTCTTCAGTGTTGTCACGTATGCATCAGAATTTATGGTGGTTCCATTTGGCATGATGTCCACAAGCAGGAGCCCTTCGGAATCGAAAAACACTGTAGCCATAACTTTTCAAGCAGAATGTGTGGTTTTGAATTTTTTTTTCTTTGGTGAATTTGCATGATGCCACTACATTGATTGCCTCCTCGCCCCTGGTGAAAAATGATGGAGCCATGTTTCATCACCTGTCACAATTCTTCCAAGAAATTCATCTCCACCGTTATTGTACTGTTCCAAAAGTTCGCTGCATACCGTTTTTCTTGTTTCTTTGTGAGCCACTGTCAACATCCTGGGAACCCACCTGGCACAAACCTTTTTTAACGCCAACACTTCCTTCCCCTGTTCCAATGTGGCGTGACAATTCGTTCACTGTGATGTGTCTGTCAGCAGTCACCAATTCCTTAACTCTCTTCTCTGCACATTGTCTGGAGTGTGTGCAGTACGAGGCCTGCCACTGCGAGGACAATCCTCAATATTGCCGTGCCCGCTTTCATCACGTAACCTGCTTGCCCACTGACTAACTGTACTGCGATCGACAATCGACAGCAGCATCTCCATACACCTTTTTCAATCTCTTGTGGATGTTTCCCACTGCCTCGTTTTCACAACACAGGAATTCTATGACAGTACGTTGCTTTTGACGAACGTCAAGTATAGCAGCCATCTTGAAGACATGCTGTGATGGCGCCACTCACGGGAACAGGTTGAACTAAGTTTGAAAACAAGCGGGAAGGATGTATCTACACACTTTCACACATGCAGAATGAAAATGTATTTTTATAAAAGCAGTGGGCATTTCTTTTGGAGTGTCCCTCGTAAATTCTAAAAATCATTTTTTTCGCTTCGATGGCTCTTATAAAAAAAACACCCTCATATTCAGTTTTCTTAAATACTTCCTTCGTACAGACGTCTTCAAGTCAATTTTTTACATGTGTAAATTCACAATACAGTGGAAACCGCTGAGCGTATCTTTCAAAGAGTACCGGCTCATATGCAGAAAAGCTATGTCCAATATTGAATGATTTTCACTGCCAATGCCTTGAGTAGCTGGGTGGACGTTACCCCAGATCACTATCCTTTGAAAAATTGTTAGAGGTGCCGTTAAGGGAACACTTCCTCTGAATTGTAAAGCTGGCAATACTAATGTGAAGTACAGATTTAAGAGCTACACCATTCTTTAGCGCTACGGATTCGTAAATTGAAAATTATTACCCTGTTATTAAAATTATTGTATTGCCAATTAGCTGTAATGGTGCTTCACGCCTTACCATGAGAGGGTACAGTGTGAGGAGGGGGGGAGGGAGGTATTGCAACGTGCTAATGCTAAAAATGTACATTTCAGGTGGTCAAAGCTGCGTACTATCAAAATTATTGCTCAAATTTTGACGCAAAATCGATTGCAAGGTTGTTATTTCGTCACTGTTACGTTTTTCTCTTTGAAATATGACTTCAGGTCGATGACGTTTCATCGTGGTACCGGTACTAAAAACTCTCAAGAACATATCAGTAGTAATTCTGCGAACTAAATAAATGTCTACTGTATTCGAAATCATCCAAATAAAAACTACCGTGTTTTATGATGATATCAATCACAAATAGCTGATTCCTATGTAGTTACATCACGAGAACCAACATACTTTTTTATTGTTGAAACTTCGGGGTATATATGAACAAACAAGGACCTTACCCTATGCTGCAGTGGTTCCCTCTTGTAAGTCAGCGACTTTGGAATCACTACATAAAATCGATGTCACCCACTTAATAATCTTCTACTTTGTAAAAGAAGTTACGATTCGCCTCCAAGTACCGATTGTTAGCTGTCTGTACCTGTCGGGACTTGGTTCGACTGCCTATTTTGAATCGCTGTTGCCAACGTCAACACTCCTGCGCTTTTACATCTATAATTGTTGTGATGTGTGTCATTGTTTGCATGCAAGGGGGTTAGTTGCATGAACTAAATATCACTAAGAACCTATTGCTGGCAATCGAGGATAACTCCGACGCACCAAGTACCCTGTTCTTCATCCTGACGCCAGAAACATTATTAAGTTGGCAGAATGGTGAGATAATTCACCTTTTTCACTATTCTACTTACAATGAATAAATGCTATACATGAAATAACTGTCGAAAAAAAAAACCTCTAACTTGAAAAGAATTTTCGCTTTCAGCCCCTCCCCCCCCCTCAACCTATCGCGCGGAGCCTGTAGCATAGCATTTGCTAACTCCTGCTACGTGGTTAATTTGGCACTGGGGACAAGGGACTCTTCTGTCAGGGTTACCATACCCTATCGAGGAAAAGATAGGGAAGGAATTACCAAGGACAGTAGGAGACTCAGAGATTACATGGAAAATTATTTCGGTAACAGACAGAGATAATGAAATGCTCACTGGAAGATTCAGAGTCCCAATAACTTAACTTTCAGATTTCGAATCGCCTTGGCTTTACGGTGGTGGTGTTGCAGTTGAGTATGCCGTATATGATAACACTGACCACACCACTTCAGAATATTTCCGTTATTTTCAGTCTTTTGTGAAAGGTTTCTTGTTGTGGTATCTAGTCCTTTGTAGAAAGGAAACTGCAAGAAAGCTTTGTTGCCAGATCTATACCTACCCAATTGTCTTTTTGGAAATGCCAATCTTTCCATAACGATGTCTATTATATTCTTGGATACCGAGGGTAGTTAGTGCCCTGGCTACATCTGGAAATTTTGTCTCTCTCTCCTGTCGCGGTTCGCTTTTTGGTTGAAGACAATGTTGTGGGCTTATCATGTTTTGAACGTGCTGACGTATAGCCCTCTGATACGTCTCCTGTTTCATTTCCTAAATAGCTTCTTTGTCTGGTTGCGGAATATTGGACAATGTAATTTCACGTCTCTGACATATGGACTTAAAAAGACAGCTGCTTCAAGTACAAGCACTTTTCATCTTCTCTGCAGTCACTCCATTCTCTTTTCGTCTCTCTCCCCCCCTCTCTCTCTCTCTTTTTACGAGGCTGTGTGTACGTACATCGTTACGTAGAAGTAAATCAGGTACTCATGTTACGTCGCTTTGTATGACTGATCTTGTTTCTCACTGCTTTTTTTTGCTGCCGAACGCGTACTGTGTGAGGAAGGAATTGTGATCATGATAAATAAAACACAATGAGACTTTGGTTTTTCTTCATGTTTTAAAAGATAGGCCCCTGCCGCGAGAACTAGTAAGATTTTCAGCAAAATCGACCAACAGAGTTTTAATTAGAATTAGATTGTCATCTCTTCAAATTTTATATACGCTTTCTGTCTTTTTAAAAGCGAATCTTTTATCTTATGCAAATGGAACTCTAATTTTGAAATTAGTTTACTTGATGAAATAGAGCATGTTTTGGTTGAATTGATTTTCCCATATTTAAGAAACACAGCCTATTTCTTTACTATCATAAAATATTTTAAAAATTGCGTCACAATGACCTAAGGTGACTACTTACGTTAGATCATTACAGGAGATAGCACAAGGGCTAAAAATGAAATCCGCATTTTAAAAAATAAACATATGTTTAAAAACATGCAGTTTTAAAAAATAGAATGTGATTTTATTTACAGTTTTTAATATGTACTATCATCAAAAATTTCTTGATGTCTGGTACACAAAAGAGAGGATGTACACAAAATGGAGAGTCAGTTTTTGTACAGTTGTTACGTATGTACTTTATCGGTGACAACTCATCACATGCCAGATTGGATGCACAACTTTGCTGGGAGCTGTGGTGGCAACTGAAGGCATTTAGGTACAAATCGGTGTGTGTAGGTTTTCTGTATACACTGTGTCCCAGCTTGCTGTCAGGTTTCCGTTTCACCAGGACGTCAAGAAAGGGTTGGGCATCATCCTGCTCCACCTCTATCGTGAACTGTATGTTGGGGTGCAGCGAGTTGAAGTGTTCGAGAAATTCATTTAAACTGTCCTGCCCATGTGGCCAAACAACGAACGTGTCATCCACGTAGCATAAGAAACAAGTTTGTTTTTGTTTGGCTTGTTCTAGTGCCTTTTCCTCGAAATTCTCCATAAAAAAGTTGTCTACAACCGGTGAAAGCGGGCATCCCATGGTGACGCCATCTATCTGTTCATAATAATTTCCGTCGAACAGGAAGTATGTTGAGGTGAGCAGACGGCGTGGAAGAAAAGCTACGAGTGAGCAGACATCGAAGTTTGAACGCCTTGTAGCACGAGAGAAGACTACGCAAGAACCACCTAAGCATACTGTCATCAACGATCAATGACGCAGCAATGTCGGTGCTCGAGAAAGGACTCAACTTCGCCTCGACCCCGACATCCTACCGACTGTGGATATTATAAGCAGTGTCACTTCTAGCTTTATTTTAACCAGGACTGCATCTTTAATGTTGGAATCGGATTTTTTGATAGACCTCGATTCATACCTCTACAAGTAAGGGCCTACTCGAAATCTGTTTTGCTGAATTTATTTAACGTTGTGCAGGCATACGTCAATTAACCTTCGATGATTGCCATTCGGTATACACGTGAAAGACAAACAAAGTTCAGTGGCAGATACTCTGAACACCTAAAACATTATAAAGTAAAAACAAATACGTAACGACATTTGCAAACCACTTCATGTAACAGAATCACCACTCTATTGCCATAAAAACAATGCCGGTAACCAGTAATAATAATCTGCCGACAGTTGATGTTCACATGCCAAAACCCAAAAAGACCCAGTACAGTAACTTACAGCAAAATATAAGTCCTCCTTTTCACTTGAACAAATTAGTTTTGCAGGTTATAATCCACATCTAAAATTTCTGATATAGATATTGTCCACTTGTGGTTTCCAGTAAACCTGCGTTTTTAGTCCACAGATTCCGAACTGTACCCCAGCCAATTATGATATTTTTTATGCTCAGCGTGCCACAAACTCCGCCTTTGACTAATCTTATCAGTTTCTCACAGTTCATGTTTCGTGGCGTGTCGTGCCGGCCATTGTGACAAAAAAAGAAACTGATTTGAATTTCACTGATGTCAGCTACATCATGACCGCGCACGTAGCGCAGTACTGTTTTGAAACGATCGGCCGTCTTCGGCTGATGTCTGTCGTTGGCGGAATCGACCGATATCGGTGTCACTCTGACGTCAGCCTACCGCGAAATCACAGGTTCGAAAACACTCGTATAGTTTGCCTCATTGTGGTGCCATTGCATCTGTCAGCCGACGTTAACGTGGCGTTTTCAACACAGAATAGACTTTAGCCAGATACGACGACAGTTGAAATTTGTGAAGCATAGAGGGCAGCAGTTTCTGCAATATATGATATGCAACAGACAAGTGCTGCTTGTTGGCATGCTGGCTAATGAAGTAATACCAGATGTTGGGTTTCCGATTACATTTTAAATCAAAAACTATTTTATGTGGGTGCATATTTCTGCTAGAGCTTTCGGTGTTTTTTTCTGCCCCTGTCGTCACAACTATTCATGAATGAAAACGGCTAGTAAAGCAACAAAGCAAGCAGAACGGCTTCAGCACGTCGAAGGCCCCAGAATCACTCCTTTTCTTTAATATGTTTTCTTTAGAAGTATAACCGAAGGCTTTTTATTTTGTTCTGATTTGCCCCTGTGGTTTCCAGCTTAGTCTTATTTGTGAGGAACTATTGACAATTAATTAGCTACATTCAGTCTTTATAATCCACAGACTTAACTATCCAGAAAAAAGAAAGTACAGGTTAATACTGTGTTGCTTGTTAGACAACTCGGCCAAAGTGCTAACGCAAAAACAGATTTTCTTGTGTGCGAAATACTATTTAAAAACGGGACGCAGCAAAACACAGCACCAAGGATACTGTGAGTGTAACTGTCACCTGTGCGCACAAATCAGAGGCATGTATTGCTTGACACTGGTGTATGCGCCTCCTTGTCTCTTCCTGCAAAGGCCGCATGCGTCAAGTGCGCACGGAAAGTTGTAGAGATGCAAATGCACCTTTAGAATACCTTATTAAAGTCCTATTGATTCCAACCATTATTTAAAAAAAAACTGTAATGTCGTACCGTCAATCACGCAAATAGTCGAGACACAGCAGACTGCGAAGAAAATATGGAGGCTATGGCTGTAACGCACAGAACATATACGGGTGATTCAGATCTATCATTACATTTTATATAACGGCGCTAGCATTTCGATCAATTAATTTAAAATGCTCAAATCGCAAAATTAATTTCCGCTGAGAACGTGGGCAGTTGAGGAGAACCAAGCGCATCAAACTGTCCCGTTACCTTACCTACGGTTTCCATAACAAACAATCAGAAATAAATGAGACGTGTACCTAGTTGTAACATTCGAATGCTAAAAGCGATCAATACAAAACAAACAAGTAAGGAATCCGGAGACACTGTGAGTTACTTTGTGTTCGAAACTTTCTGGTCTGTGTGTTATTTCTGGACTGTTCATCGATTCAGGTAACTAACGTTCAGATAGTATGACACAGTTACGAGTCTTTGTAATATTAACCCAGCAACGAAGCACGAGGCGATATTAGCATACGAAGGAACGCATGGTACGAATAAAACTGCATTATCATTCATTGTCTCATTTCTTTTACCGTTGCAGATGACATTACGTATTTTGAAGAATGCGTTATAAAAGACTTAAAAACGCAGGTTTTCACAGTTACGCACAATGGCGAAGATAAATACCGACAATACAACTTCGGCAACTTCGAAGTCCAAAAGCTTTTCCCAAGCAAGTATTTCCAATAGAAAAGGTATTGGGTCCAAGCACAGCAACAGAAATGATAAAAGAGCTTGCACAGAAATATCATTCAAAGATTTTCTCTGTTTTCTTCGAACGGCCTACCAAATAAACGAAAATGTTAATGGTAATTCAACTGATGTAGCAATTGACTGGCAAGAGGTTGCTGCAAATGAACTTGTATCTACGTTGATGGGCTTAAATTACCCGGAGCTTCCGAAACGTGTTCAGCTAAATAAAGAAAGCTCTGAAGAAAATATCGAAGAAGAAACTAAGACTGAAAACGAAAACAAGATACAGACAATTGATAATGCATCATGCTCTCCGTTGGAGAGACTTAAAAAGAACAGGAAAGATGCTATAAGTGAATTAATCGCAAACAAAAGACTGTTAGACGGGTGCAAGAATATGGAGCACTTGATGAAACGTAAACTCAATGAAGTTATCCAGGAAGGACTTCTAGACTCTGTTTTACCTTATGTTGTCCCCAAACTTGGTGTTTCTCACCAGCAACAGAATAAAAAGACACATAGTGGAGAATCTAAGAAGTCGTCAGAGAAACATTCACACCATCAACAAGTTCACAGAGAGAAAAACATAGGAGGGAGAAGGAAGTCATCTGGGGGAGAGTAAGTATGCTTGCCACATAGTTACAATAATAGTACTGGAACATTTCCTGTACTGGATAAATTATTGAACATTGTGCCCTATGGTAACAGAATTTTAAGAAGAATTGTGTGTGTGTGTGTGTGTGTGTGTGTGTGTGTGTGTGTGTGTGTGTGTGAAATACGATTAAATTTATTTCGAAAGAGTTTAAAGACAGACTTGAATGCATCACTTGCTATGTCCCCTCAATTTTTTCTGCCGTCAGTAATGATAATGCATTTTTGATATGATCTTATTATTGGTACTGCTTTTCGATGATTTTGCTACTGAACACATGTCTTGCATGCCTAGTAATATTAGACTGACTGCAACTGGTGTTTGTATTGAGCTGCATAATAGCTTCTGGACAGGTATTATCTCAGGTTGGGTAGTAACCTGCCGCAAATAATTTAGGCCTAAATCTGTCTTTTTCCTCCATATATACATTAAAATCATCATACATTATAAATTTTGGCTACGGTCACATTAGGTAACAAAGTCATCACGGGGGGGGGGGGGGGGGGGGGGGGCGGGGGGCAGGGCAATATCTAAAGTAGGAAACTCTAAATCTTCATCTACTACTACATTTAAATCTTCAAGAATTGCTCTACAAACATCTATGAACTGCATGGCAGAGGCACTTCCACTTTATCGCACCACTTTATCGCATATTACGGCTTTTTCCTTTACATTCATGTATGGAGTGCTGGAAGAATTGTTTTTTTGGTTGTAGATTATTCCTAGATCACTTACTGATAGCTGTTTCTTAAAACTTTTTAAGTAGGCTTTTGTGGGATAGTTGGCATCTGTCTTCAAGTGTCTGCCAGTTCAGGTTCTTCAACTTTACTGTGATGCTCCCCCATGGTTCCAACAAATCTGTGACCATTCATGCTGACCTCTTTTGTATGTGTTCAGTATTCCCTGTTAGTCCTGTTTGTTGTGGGTTCCATACTCTCTAGCAATATTCTAGATTGGACTTTACAAGTTCTTTGTAAGCAATCTCATTTGTAGACTGATTACATTTCCCAATGTCCTACCAATGGTGTGTAGTCTGCCATCTGTTTTATCTATAACTAAGGCAGTCTATTCATTCCATTTCATACCCTTACAAATGTTACTCCCAGGTATTTGGACAAGTTGACTGATTCCATTTGTGACTTACTGATATTACAGGTATAGACTATAATGTTTTCATATGTGTGTGTTACATAATTTTACATTTTTGGACATTTGAATTATATTGCCAGTCACTGTACCCCTTCAAAAAAGTATCAAGATCTAAATAGTAACAGTCTAAATTGCAAATTCTTATGTTTCTATTGGTGGTGACCAGTTTCAGTTATCATGACCTTCATGTGACCAAAATAAATTTACACAGAACATATGAGGAGCCTGTGCTCAATGTCTGCATACTGCGAAAAAATAGCCATCACCAACTGTGGTTGGTGTGGATAAACTAATTTTGGTTATATGATGGTTAAGATAACTGAAACAGTTCACCACCAAAAGAAAGAAAAGAACTTGTGATTTAGTCTGTTACTATTTGTTCTTATAAGAAGTAAAAATGTTTCTAATGTTTCAACATATGTATTATCAATATTTATTATGATCTGACTGAATATTTGTGCAGTATTTTTTCAGATACTACTTCATAATAGAATACTGCATCATCTCAAAAACTCTGAGGTTAGTATTAATATTGTATGCCAGTTCATTAACATACAGCATGAAACGGAAGGGTCTGAACACACTTCCCTGGGGCGTAGCTGAAGTTACTTCTTAATATGCCAGTGACTTCATATCCAAGATGATATGCCATGTCTTCCTTACCAAGTAATTCTCAGTCCAATGGCAAATTTTGTTTCGTACCGCATATCAGTGCACTTTCATTGACAAACACTGGTGTGGTCGCAAGTCAGAAGCTTCTTGGAAGTCAAGAAATATTGCATCCACCTGATTTCTTTGATCCGTAGCTCTCAAGTATCTTTTGTGAGAAAAATGTGAGTTGGGATTAATTATTGCAATATTAATGTAATACAAACATCATTTATGTATAGGTGTAAGTTAAATATTTCACACTGATTTTCGAACAGTTTTCACTTTGATTGCTTATTAAAATAATTCTTCCCATTAAACATTTAGGCCTATTTGTAGCTTTTCAGTAGTTTATGTCACTGGCATACATGGCAACTTTCTGATTTATATTTTTCAGGAAATTTATTTAAATAGTGTTTGAATACTATCAGTTACCACACTTTGCAAACACCATGTTTTATAGTTAGTAATTCTGAACTGTAGATAATCATATTCCCTCCATTGGAATATTAATGTCAATAATGCCTGCAGAGTGGTCTGTAACTAATGTATTCGTAACCAGAGTGTCACGGTACCATAATGGTATGTTAGATTCTTTGGTCATTTGTTGCTCCAGCAGGCTCTGCTTCTCTGGTGGATTTACCTACCGCCCAAAGAAAAATTAAGTACTGGAATTAAAATGTCATAGGATTTAGTAATTACTAGCTCTATCAGAGAAATAAATACTTGTACATCTTAAGAAATCCAGCCAAATGAGTATCTCCACTAAAGGTAACCTAGTCTTTCTATTCATGAGCAACGGAGTTAAAAATCTCAGTGAGTTGTACTACCTTTCATCCTGATGACGGCAATGAGCTACATGATGAATGAACTGACATCACAGCTTGGACTCTACAAAACTCTGAAAGCATTGAGAACTGTCCTCCTGCTCCACATGTGATAAAATGAGGGGGGGGGGCGGGGGGGGGGGGGAGGAGTAGAAGAGTGTTGGAAGCTGGAAGCGGAATGGATTCTGGGATATTTTGCTGTGCTGTAAAGTTATTTCGCAAGCAATGGCAATACGTATCATTTGTACCTTGTGCAAGAAATTTGGACATTGGCTACTTGCAGGAGGGTTTCATATCCTGTTCTTCTGGAGAGAGAGAGAGAGAGAGAGAGAGAGAGAGTTTATTGAAGCCTTTAACAGTGAGAACATAGTTAAAATTGGCCAGCTAGAACCATAGTCATTTCATTAAAGTTGTTGCACTTAAATGGAACAATATTAGCAACATACATGTGCATGCATGCACGCGCGCGCGCGCGCACACACACACACACACACACACACACACACACACACACACACACATTTTACAGAATACCTAGGAAGAACATATTGCCCGTCCTACGGCCAATCAACTCAAAGAGTTGTGTAATAACCCCAAAGAGTAATCTAACAAGGGTGTAACCAGAATTTAGATGACATATACAACAAGGGAAGGTAACGGCAGGATGGCCTAGCCTCATGTACAGAAGAAGTGGCTCACATATTGGTGCATTTCTTTATAAACTTCCAGCAGTAGGCCGCGAATGGCTATGTAAGATATCTTTAAGCAACAGAAACTGGTGGCTTTTACCTTTGCCATTCAAATTTGTCTCTTGACTGGCTCTCTCATCACCTGGCTCAGGATATCAACTAAAGCAGGGATGACCTTAAGGAACCACCCCTGAACGTTTCCTTGGACAAGCCAAGGTGAAGCATCACCCACAGTTCTGAAAAAACTGACATGCCTCGTGTGCTACAACCTTGGTACCAGACTGCCAGGAAACGTTGTATCCCTACAACTGTGTCTGCAATGGGTGCCCACTCCCCCCTTTTCTCACAATCGGATTTTTGTAGCAGCTTTCCTTCACATATTGCACCATAACTGTGGAGGTCAGTTTAGTGTAATGACTAGATGTTCTGGCAATTTGCGCTTATTCGTGTAATTGGCTGGTTAAAGTTTTTCACGTGAATGAATTTGTTACAACGCACTTAATTTTTCTCCAATTGGTAACATTCTTTCAATTTGTATATACACATTACATCTTTCTAAAGAGAGGAGAGCAACTGCAGTCTGTTGCACATGTTTGGAAAACAAATTGCTACAACATATTATGAATATAACAAATAAATAATAGCAACTTCTTATGAGTATTGGTTCGAAATGAGTCAAAAACATGTACATCTTGCTTGATGTGATCCCAGATGTGCTTCATAGAAGTGAAGTCAGTTAACCCAGAAGTGCCCATAAGCACCCACATATCTGTGGAGTGTTCATTGAACCACTGTGACAATTTTTGGGATCTGCTGGATAGTGAACTGTCTTGCAGAAACTACAATCATGTATGGGGGGTGCTTTTGATGAAATAATCAAATGTGCTCAATAGGTTCATACATTTCCCTGCTAGAGGATGATATTTTACGTATTTGGAGGCACAATTTTTTGCATAAATATCTGCTACATGAGAATACTTTCACCTCCTGCCTGAATACTGCACTCTCAGGAAGCAGGATGAAATGCTTCATGCTGTTTTTGTACTGTGTCCGTGGCATGTACTATGATGATCCATTGTGCTGCTCCTGTGTCCAATCAATCTCTGTGGCCTGAGAAATAAAAGCTGAGTTGCATATATGGGCCAGTGGCTTCTGTACACACAGAGAGGAGTTGTTTCTGAATGGTGGCACTGTTCACCAGTATCAGACTGACTAATAACTTTGTGCACTGTGGCTCATTTGCCCACTGTTACAATCTGTGATAGTTGCTTCTGATGCTTTTCATCAATATGTTGTTACCTACAGCAGCTGATTCAGATGGTGGAGTTTTTTCTTGAATTAACACACTCAGAATACTCCCTTGAATGGTTACGTATAAATTTTCCAGCATCTGCATTACCTCTAACAGAATTCAAACCACATAAAATGTCACACCATTCCATTAATCCTGGTGACAAGAGTGCTTCCACTCAAACACATTAGCTATGTCTTGATTAAACTGCTCATGAGTCTATAAATTACTATGAAACATTTACAGTGAAAGCTCTACATTTTACAATTTTTGGAACAGGATTGTTTCCTTACAATAAAATTACTGATGTCCAGAATTTTTTAATTCAGTGATCATAGCTTTCTTATGTTTCATGGCATACATTAACATATTAAGTGACATTATTGAATGCTTCTGGAATATGTCAGAAATTTTCATTCTCTTCATGTCCAAAAATAAACTAAACTCAAATGAATCTAGGAAGCATACTTTCACTGACCATCTTAAAAGAGCTGCATTTTCATCATTTCACAGATATAAAATTGTCCACAGCCATGTACTTGGCTTATGAATGTGGCTATATTTCGGGTAGTTTTAGAGGAAAAAATCTTGTGGATGTTGCTCTTCCATTTTCTGTCTCACACTTTTTGCATTAGATACCATCTTTTTGTCTCATGTCATTAATACCCATAAAGTTGTTGTTATGCACTTAAACTACTTAAGCTAGAAATAAAACTGTCTAGGAAGGTTTTATTCATACATTTTAAAAATACATTATGTAGAAACCAATTTTTAGAGCTTTTTGAATTACTAATACCTTTTTCTAGAATCCGTAGTGCGGGAAGGAATGTGATCTGTATATGTTCATAGAGCTGCTTGCTGTTGATTTCATTTTGTATCTAATTATTGTCTTCTTTTTGTGTTTGCGTAATGCGGGCAGTATTTCTATAGTGAATATTTCTCACGTTTCTACCTTTGCAGTATTCAGTATAGCCTTCTTTTTTGTAATTTGAAATGCTTTGACTTCAACTCAAGTTCTTTGCGGGGAATGAAAGTTGCAAGGTGGATGTAGGGCAGCAGATTGCTCATCTAGAATAAAAATAACATATTGGTCAGCAGTTACAGCTATGTTATAAAATTTTCTAATAGCTGGCTGATATTGCATTGCAGTTTGTTGTGTACTTTTTTACCTGTTCACAACTTAATCAATGGAGATAGGGCCTACATATACAAGCATTGTCATAAACAGAAGTAAGGAAAACAAACACTTGCCTGTATCTAATTGTTGTGTGGTACAGACATGCAAAATCGCTAACTTTCAAGCTGCTGCTACTTTGGTATTTCATACACACACAGGACGTGAGTGTGGCGGGCTAAAATAGCCAAAAGTGTTGCAACAGCTGTTAATTGTTGCTCCTTATTGAATCTACCACACTTTTGCAATTTGACTGCTTTTGAAAGCCTGTTTCATATAGTAAGATCCATGCTTATGCTCTCTTTGTTATATGACACCCTCTTCCGGAAATTCATGATTTTTACAGTAAATATGTCCATTCGGTTGCTTATTCATTAAATGTACAACTAGCCAGACAAGTACCATCAATTCTTGACAGTATCCAACACACTAGTTCACAAACATATTTTGAACACCATTTTTAGCCTTGTCTGATTCCAGAATCAGCAAAAGAGTTTACCACTTACCACACATGGCTGTTTGGAGGTGCAGTGTATCAGTAAATTTCTCATCTAAGGCTATATTTTTCTGACATCTATCTCTTCCATAATTACTACACTCCACCCAAACACTTTTCATTACCCTCACAACTTTGTCCTCATTATGGCATTTCTTTATCATATGATTAATATCTATGTGAACACTCCTATTGCAGAGCATATACTATGTTGCAGCAATTGTAAATTTCTTGCCTACTTCTTCATTGTAGTTATTTAAATTCTTCTTCATAGCACCAGTACCCTAGAAATCCATACATGGAAATGTTCTCTGAATCTCACACTTGCTACCTGACTAACTTAAAGAAAACTGCAATTTTGGAACAGTACTATGTGCCTATTACTCGTACACACATAGCCATCGAAGATATGGTATTATATTTTGGGGAATACAGATTTCACAAAAAGTTGTTTTAAGCTCCAAAAGAGAGCTATTTGTATTCTGAAGGGTGTTACCTGTAGAGATCCATGTAGAGGACTCTTTAAGGAGTTGAAAATTTTGACCCTCCTTAGTTTATTCATCTATGGATCAGTATGTTTCCTCAAGTCAAATCAAGAATTCTGTTCTCTAAATAGTGAAGTACACAACTATCAAATGAGAAACATGCATGATTTCCATAGAAACATACATTCAAAAGCCCTGTACCAAAACAGTGTGATGTATTTACCCAAAATAATGTTCAGTACCTTTAAAACAAACAAAACTTACATATATTTAAAAAATGATTAAAGAGGCTACTATTAGGTCAGAGTTTCTATATTTCTGATAAATTTCTTTGCTATGTAAATAGATAGTGCTCAACTTTTGATTTTCTTGTCTAAACATTTGTTTTTTCATCCGGTGTAAAAAGAAGACAAAATATGTAAAGTGTAACTAAGAAAATGGTATTTCCCTTAATGGAATTTTTTTATATAAACCTTTGTATTAACCTTGTTTTTCCGGTTTTTTTTCGTCTTGGATGTGAAAAAAAGACAAAATATCTAAAGTGTAATTAAGAAAAGGTTAAAATGCAATTAAGAAAATGTTATTTCCCTTAAATGTTAAAAATATAAATTGTACTCTCTCTCTCTCTCTCTCTCTCTTTCCATATGACAATTCCTCCATCATGTATATGATAAGAATTGAACTAAACATGCAACAAGCTTAAAATAAATCTGTTACTGACCACATTATCTTTGTCCCTTAATTTTCACTAATTTCTGCCATTGTTTCCACATTTATGCACTTTCACTTTTTGCTGCATATTTTGTTGGGAAGAGTGATTTGTACTTTTTTCCACTACTTTTTGTTTTTCTTTATTTATTTTCTTTTTTCTTGGATTGTGTTTATATTTTTAATCTGCATTATCTTTATCTCTGAGATATACACTGGGTTCTCTGCCACACTTGACCTCTAAGATTTCCAAATAACTTCTGATGTTAACATTTCATTATTGATTTTGCTCTTGTCCTGTCATGTCTGTGTCTCCCTTGACAAGGGCTTCTTGATCACGTTCCTGCTTGATTCCTGAATAGTGTCAATTGCTTGACCCCTTTAGTCTATTTTTTCTTGATTGAGAATTTTCAGGTTGTGAAGGCAAGCTCTTATATCACCTTTATGTTGCTCCTACATATGCTGCCTCTTGGTGAGTATTTTATATCTTCATTGGAATGTTGTTTCAATTTGTAAAGGCTTTATTTCATTAATAACTATAAAGAATGGTTAAAAGCACATAACATCAGTGAAATAAGTTTTAAATTTTATTTTATTTACTAATTTATTATTTTTTATTTTCAATATTAATATTATTACTGGTTTTGTTGTGCTGTTTGTCTGGTTTCTCCTTTTTTTAAATCATGATTTACATAAGAATAAATTGCATGTCTTAATGACATAATAAAATGCTGCCACTTTCTGAAGCTGGTGGAAGGTGGGTCGATATTATCACATGTCACTTTGGTTCTTGTTTTACAAGAGCTTCCAGTTTTGTGGTGCTTTGATGATGATATTAAGATTTTGTGATTAGCCATGATTGCTTACTTAGTCCTTTTGTCAGCCATTAAATAATTATGTGGAAAGATGTCCTCTGGAAGGTCCATCAATTCTCTACGATTCATTTTTTTATTTTTTGATGTTTAGAGGGTTAAGAACTTGATTAGTGGAGGAGAAAATGTGATGGTCTGTTGTTAGGGCTGTTCTAATATTAAAACATCATCAAAATGTAACCTAATGGTAGCAATTATTAAATTTAAAACTTTAATATATATATATGCATTCGGTCTTAAACCTTGAAACATTTTATGTGAGACTAACACAGTACAGCAAAAATAGTTTCTTTATGCATATTTCGTAAAAAGTTGCCTTATCTTTCTTTATAGCTATTCCTGTAGACCTGGATATATAATTACTTGGACTCTGAAACATTTGGTTCTTTAGTATTTTCATTTCTCTCAATGTTATCACTCTTTGTATCATTCAAATAAGTCCAGTTACCTGTCATTAACATTAGTCATTCAATTGCATTGCCATCTGTTGACTTACTTTCGCTCTGCATTACAATTATGTCACATGCAATTTCTGCACTTGTGGTTGTAATAATTACTATTATGGAATCATCATTCCCAACAAAGTTATAATGATTTTTATTCAATAGGCAGCTCAGAAGAACACATGCAAAGGCTAAAGTGGGGAGTTGAGGGACAATCCTTCCCCTCCCCTCCCTTTTACTCTGTGGCTAGCTAGTCCATGTTATCGTCCATCTAAAGAAAGTCTACCTTTCTGACAGAGTTCATAGTCAGCCTTGTTGTCTTGTGTTTTGTTCATGGTTCACTGTTTATGACCTCCCATTTTCATTATTTTTCATACAGAGCACAAAAGCCAATGGGGAAAATTGCAGTGAAACATGCAGGGCCCATTGTAAGCAGAAACTGACAAAAAAAAACCTGTCATTGAAGAGGTTTTAACAGAATAAAATCAAAATTTATATCATGGCAAAAAATCCATTTCAGTAGTTCATACACAGTACCAGTACTAATAAACTATTTATATAGCAGCTGCTGATACTGTGGACATACAAATTAAAAATTTGACTACTGTTATTTTGGAAGTACCAGTACGCTGAAAAGGTGAGGCAATTGAATCTATTTTTGTTTCTTGAACCTAACCAAATCAGTCATGGTTCCAATCTTGAAATAACTGCATCTATGAATATGGTTTTAGAATAATGTCTACTGTCCTGCACTAGAAATTGCTACAGTGTATTCATTGCCGCATTCCTGATGAGCATATTCTTCTTAACCACACACAATACACTAAATTGTTTGGACAATATTATGTCACCACATTTCTTTGAATCAAGTAACTTCTGTTCCCATGTTTACTGTGTTTTGCATTTTTTTATGATGAAAACTAAGCGTGGAAAAAGATACGTGTAAAAGTTCTCTTTATGGCTGCATGAGGGCAGTAAGCTGCAAGATAGTACCTGGGAGGGGGGCTGAAATCTTGCAGATTTTGTTGTTTACAAACTTTGCCCTTGCAACGGAGTCGTTCAGTAAATTCATCCAAAAACTTAGTGTGTTGAGTGCTGCATAGAATACTGAGTGCTACCTGAGATCTTCTGCAAGTGAATAGTATATTAGTTTATGTGTACATGAATTTTACATTGTATCTCATGCTTAACTTGCATTATACAAAAGTATAACTTTTATTATTAATAATACAATGAGTATTTATATGAGTGTCACAGAAGACTAATGTCAGTTTATGCAAATTCATGAAGGGGCCATTCACAGATTGTGCTATCATACTTGTTTAATATAGGTATTTGTTTATGCCTTACAATATCATAGTCTGAAAATTTAATTATCGTAACAGCGTTATTACTGCCTTCATTCCTGACCCAAACTGTTATTGAAATGTTGCCTTTTCCATTATTTTACTTCCAAAGAAATTGTGGCAACTACAGGCCTCAGCATGCATTTCACATTAGTTTGCATAGCATGAATGTAGATGACACATGCCATCTGTATAAAAAATATTATTATTTCCCTTTTACCATACAAAAACAAACAAATGTTTCTCATATACACATGACAGATGCATCAGGATCATAGAATGAATATCAAAGGGAAAACCACTTCAACAGTTCACACAGATTGACTGACAGTTTCTACTGGAACTAAGGAACTGAGAATGTGGTACATTTTTAATGAGACTCGTGAAAAGGTCTAATTTAAAAAAATTAAATTTACTTTGTAATTATTGTACTTTGTTATACAAAGTGGAAAATCTACAAGACAGCTAGAATAAGTAAGGATATAGAGTTACTTTCATTTTAAAACCATTATTATAAAATATTAAGAACATTTATAAAATGAAACAATAGGTTTTCACAAAAATAACTTCTTGAACAATAAAATCAAATCATTGTGGAATACTATTAAGAGAGAGACAAGGAAATAATCCAAAGCAGATGTCATTATTTCTATTAAATAGGATGAGAGCATTAAAAAAAAGGCAGTTCATGTATGACAGACATTTTCAATAACTACTTTTTAATAGCAGATGAGGACATTGGTTCAACAAGTAATCAGAAGAGCAATGTACTGAGGAAACAGTACAGTGGAAATTTAGTGAAATGAAAATTCGTTATAAATCTCTATCTAAAATAAGGGAATTCATAATAACAATCAAAAGTAAAAGTTTGTATGTTGTTGATGATATCTTCCATTACACATTAAAAAGTTGTTGTTTTATAATATGTAGAGAGATATTCATCAGGAATTCAGGATATTTTCCCAGACTTTAAAACTGCCATTGTTAGGTGTCTCTATAAGAGACACAAAACACATTTGTAAATAAGTATTGGTCGGTCTCACTACTTAACACATTCTCAAAATTTTTTGAGTTAATTATGTACTCGATGGTTGCCACTCAGCTGGGTAGTAATGAGATACTTGGTCAATGACATTTTTAATATCAGAAGTGCTGCTATACTGGGATAGTGATTTATACTTTTAACTAAGCTGATCTCAACATTGTTAAATGATAAATTGTCACCAGTTTGGATTCTTTTGTGACTTATTGAAGACATTTAATTGTGTCAAAAATAATATTCAATTAAAAAATTAAATTTTGTGGAATACATGCTTCAAGCACATACTTGATTTAGTTTCAGTTTAAGAAACATGAAGCAGAAAGCTAGGCTAGGATTTTCAGGTAATACAAATAAGGGAAGCACATTTGTTACCTTACAAGTGATAAAATTGTTCTAGAAAGGCAAAAAAGTAAAATAGTAAATAATGTTTCTGTCAAAGTGATTAATTGATTTTGCAAAAATAGATTACATTTAAACTCACTACACTTCGCATTGATTTAAACCAAAAATAATAAGCAGGGTAGGATGTTTGAAGTCCATGGCTGAGAATATTGTTGAAAACATGAACTGTAAAAACGATACAGTAGATTTGCTAATATGTTTAGGTTCACCTCCTTTTCCATAAGTCTAATTGTTGCCTTTTGGGACATTATTTTGCATATTTTGATCTGCTGATATTCTGGGGGGTAGTATTCTGGGGTAACTCCTCAATTAGCAGGAGGTATTCCTTGCACAAAAGAGAGCACAGCAATTAGAATTGTGTGGTGTTCACATATATACATCTAGGAGGCATTTATTTGTTCATTGGTCCTATGACTCTAGGACTGTAGAGTGTATAAATAATGCTAGACCTTTGCTTAATTTCTTGAAATTTTTTACAGACATCATTTTAGCAAAAAGTAATATTATACAATATTTTATTACTCTATACATTTTTACTTTTTAATTGGTGCTACGGTTTTGATTTTCTGAACACTCCCTTACTGTATACAAGCAGTGGTTGATCAAGTAACCCTTCACAGTTGATATGAAATTGTTTCTGTCCATTATTATTTTTCTGGATTTGCATGATGTATTATACAGTTTGATGCTTGTACGAAGCATGACCTTTTGTAATAGTGCTGTATTTATCAGTTGTGCATATACATCATTTATATATCTTGTGTGATAGCTGTGTACAGATTCATTACAAAGTGATGCATGGACTGTGCTGATTAATTTTTCTTTTATGATAAGTACATTTCCTGGTATGTAAATACATGGAAGTGCCAGATTTTGTTTTTCCTAAACAGCTGTATGAATGATGGTCTTTGGTCTATCCCTTCCATTTGTCTAATAGTCTCTTTCTGTAATTTAAATTATTTCAGACTTTCTCCACAATTTCACTAAAATACTACACCATGTTTCAGATACCAAGTGAATATGAATTGACCTTGCCCATCTTTGTTTTCAGTACTGCCCCTCATGGATTGTTCTCATGTGTACAACGCAGATACAAGAACTATCACAAATGACCACCCACTAACTCCTACTGCAATCCAGTCACAGGCATTGTCTGTAGAGCGATGTGTGAAAGCAGCCACATTATATACCAACAGTATTACAGTTGCTGTGCAAAATTGCATATGGGTCTGTTATTTCTAAACTGCAGTTAGTCACAAATTCGTTTATCTGCTTGCTGAATATGCTGCTTACCACAATGCCCACACACAGCTGTTCAGGACCCATGCCATTTGGATGCCCCCCCTCCCCCCTCCCCTCGTCGTCCCATACCATGGGAACTATGCCTCAGGCACATCCTTCATTCCTGCAATGGCTTGTCTTGGATCTCTGCCAATGCCCATTTTCAGCTGCTTCCTACCCATATCCATACCTCACCACTGACTCTCCTGTCATTTTCCAGTCCCCTTTCGTGTTCCAACATTAAATCGATTTTTCCTTACTGAAGTGCTTTCATATCTGATTTGATGGGATTAACTCATAGAAGTTATCTCACACAATACCTGTTATGTCAATGTGAGTAAAAGATGGTTGTGGCTATCAGTAAATTTTAAAATTTTAGCAGTGTTAGACATAACTTGAGACAAATAAAACAATAATGAAAACATGAATTACTCTATGACAACTGATGGAGCAAATATAAAAAAAATTATTGGTGTAGCCAAAAATGTCTGTTACAATCAGAACAAATTTTCAATACATAGAAATTTGGGTTGCAAGGGACACAGAGCTTTCAGTCAAGAGTAGTCAAAGTTTGATCACTTGCCTGCAATCAACAGCAGTTAAAGAACAGTGGATTCGATTTACTTATATTACAACTTGTATGCTTGGAAAATTTTATTCATGCATGCATCTGCATGTTTATTTATCAGTCTGGCAGAAAGAGGTCTGGCATTATCGTGGAGTAGCATCACTTCATGCAGTATTCCTACTCATTGTTCTTGGATTTCATCTGCAAAACATCTTAGTTGTTGACAGTTAATTTCAGCAGTGACAGTTACCCCTTAGGGAAGCAATTCATAGCACACCACACCATCACTGTTCCACCAGATGCATAACATTATCTTTTTTGGATGTGCACAGGTCTTTCAACAGGAAGTTAATGCTTTGTCTGAGCTCAACCATTCCTTCCCTTTCCTGAAGTAAACATAAAGACACCATTTCTTGTACAAGTAATGACACAGTATAGGAAAGGTCGATGTTGTTCATGAGCCAGTGGATGACAAGCAAGCAGAGATGCACATATGACCACCCACTGATTTTTGTGATTTTAGCTTAGAGCATGCAGTACCCATACACTCAATTTTTGAACCTTCCCATTTCATGCAAATGTTGCACAATGGTAGAATGATCATAGTTAATCACAGCTGCCGGTCCTGAAGTATGCTGATGTGCTTCATTGTGGATTAATGCTTTTAAATGATTTTCATCAAACCCCAAAGGTCTTTGTGAATGTGGAGAGTGGCTAATGTCAAAACAAGCCTCCCTAAAATGAGAAAACCATTTCCTTGCCATGCTATGTCAAATGGGGTTATCTCCATGTATTGTGCAAATGTTTCTGGCTGCCTCCAGTGCACCCCTGTATTGAACTAAGACAGAAGAATATGTCGGAAATGTTCCAATTTCCCCTCCTGGCAATCCATTTTCTAGTGTCCATAGCACCAGTCATTATCTCCAAAAGACAATGTATGTAAACTCAAATAGCGACAGTGAACTACAAATAAAAAATGACAGTCGATAAACAAACCCATAACAACCGGAATGCCAAGATGGAAAACAGAAATGTTACGAACCTATGCACCAACGTAATACATGTGAAATGACTGAAATATGCTCCCCCGCTCTATCTGCCCATCCCCCCCCTTTCTCTCCCTCTCTCTCTCTCTCTCTCTCTCTCTCTCTCTCTCTCTTGCAATGATTTTTTTCAGTTTCTGTTTTGTATTTGTTTAACTACCAATCCTGGTTGACTTTGTCCTGTTTCAGCCATGTTCTCTTAATGTAATTATAGGAGCATTGTAAATCATAATTCAAAACATTTTTCATTCTGTTTTACATCACTCCTTGTATTAAAAAAATTGTAGGTCAAAGACACACATGCAATGTTGATATCATGATGTTACTTGACTCATTAAGGTGGGCAATAGGTCTTTCTTTATTCCATATTTGTTTTCCAACTGTGTTTTCATTATTTTAACTCTAAACAAATTATTGTTAATAAAAACTCCCATTTATCAAAATACAAGTAAAAAAGAACAAAAATAATAATTCTAAGGTCCAAAATCTCTATGTGCGATGAGTGTCTGTCACACCATAGACTGCTTAGAGATTTTGAAAGTACGTTCATTGTATTTGATACGAGCATATACTTTTCAGTGTTTGGTTTGCATTTGTTGTATTTTAAAACAACTAAATCAGTTATTTAAATATATAATTCTGGTTAATGTTCTTATGAGATGAGTGTATGCGATAAGTACATTGATAAAACATGGATGTTATACAGTTATGACCAAAACCATTTAAATATGCTTTATTTTTGATCTATATGCATTGAATATCTGGCCTCTGCTGTTCATGTGTTTCATATGAAAGCTTATATTGATAATACCCTTTTTTTTGAAGCATTGAAGTGGAAATTCATGTCTGTGATGAAGTCAAAAACTTAAAAAGAGATTTCAAGTGTTCTCAGAAGCTCCTAGTTTCAAAAATGGGATATTTTGCTGAAGTGACAACAGGTAAATATTTTAATTTATATTATTTGTTGCCTACAATTTAGCATATTATGTATTCATACTAACAGTAATTAGGATCACAGACAGCAAATAGCATAACAGTTGTATCATAGTTAATAAGATCATTGTAAACCCCATGACAATGTAACTGTCATGCAATGAGAAGTTGATAGGGTCCGAATTCTTATTTCTAGATGACAAAAACAAAAATGAGCACATAAAAGAGTGTTGAGAACCAAACTGCTAAACCATTCAATATACGTGACTATAAACAGATATGAATTATCTGATGTTACAGAATTCCTACTGTGAAGGCTGGATGGGAGGTTAAAGATTCTTTGAAATTCATGCTCTTGTGTTAAGTGTAGTGAAGGAGGAAGTACGTAGTATACAAGCTGAAGAACTGTTACTGACAACAAAAAGAGATTAAAGGACAGTGGTCACAGATAAGAGCTGGTGCCACGTACTAACATGTGATTCTCTGAGTTTTCCTAGTGTAATGCCTAGTCTGTGAGATTTCAGGCTTGTAGCCAGATGTTGTCGACATCTTGCCACAATATTTTGACTGACAACCATTCCGCAATCATCACCTTATTTTTTAATCTGAAGATGATTGATTGGTTGTCACCCAATATGCCATGGGAAGATATTGGCATTATCTGGTTGCAAGCCTGAAACTTCATGGGATAAATACTAATGTATTTAAATGTTGAACTAGTTGAAATCTCTGTCCAGCTTACCTAATTTAACTATGTCACAATTGCACAGAATGACTCTACGTAAGTAGTAGAATGAAACAATGGAAACTCGAGCTTAGAACATCAACAATATTAGGAAAAGGATAGATTGCTACTCACCATAAAGACGACCCACTAAGTTGCAGATAGTTACAATGAAAAGACTGTTACACGTTAAAGCTTTCGGCCAAAGTCTTTGTCAGCAAAGAAAGCACACACACACACACACACACACACACACACACACACACACATACACACAAGCAAGTACACTTCATGCACACATGACCACTATCACCAGCAGCTCTGAGTTCTGGTCGGAGCTGCTGGTGATAGCAGTCGTGTGCTTAAAGTGTGCTCACTTTTGTGAATGTGTACATGTTTTATTTGTTGAAAAAGGCTTTGACCGAAAGCTATAATGTGTAATGTTCTTTCCATTGTGCCTGTCTGGAGTCAATGGGTTGTCTTTACAGTGAGTAGCAATCTATCCTTTTCCTAATATTGTTGATATTCCAAACTGGAGTTTGCATTGTTTGATTTTGCCTGATGGCTTTTCTTCCATTCCACAACCCTAAGTATTTGAATAATTAGATCAAGGAGTCCAGGTCCAATTCCTTTTCCAGTCCTGACAGAACAGTAGGAACAATTGCAGGGGTAATGGTTACGGAATGTCAAGGTTTGACAGACATGTTGTAGATGGTAGAAGAGTGACAGAAAGTAGCAATGAGTGGTGCGAGGATGATATTAGAGAGAGATGATCTCATTTGAAGGCCTGACTAGAGAAAGCCAGTCTTGCAGGAATAATGTATTAAGGAGGCACTTGTGATTTTGTTGGTATTGACAGACAAGATAGGGGCTTCTGATTTATTATTATTATTATTATAGTCAGTTTTGTATGGACTGAGATCTGAGATTTGGATGTGAGCCTCAGAGATGAAATTCAAAGAATCTGCAATGGGTGGCAGCTAAAAGGAACTATTGTTGCTTATTGGCTGTTTTTCTTCTTTTTTTATGGACTGAGATTTGTATGTGAGCATTGTCAGATGGAGGTGAACATCAATGAAAGTGTCCTTTGATTTGCAAAATGACCAGCTGAATTTAAGTTGGGAATAGAAGTTAAGTTGTTGCATGTAGCAGAGCATTTTTATTATGTTAGTTTCAACCACAAAGATGTTATCAGTAAATTTTTACTATCTTGTGTTGAGGAACATTTTTGTGTGAAGCCAGTGAAAATGTTGGCACAGGACAGGTCCATCCTGATTTCCACAACCACCTCCCTAATTCACTTGTAGGTCTAACCCTCAAAGGTGAAGTAATTGTGGGTAAGGATGAAATTGGATTGAGTGACAAAAAACAATAGGACTTTGAAATGGGTGTTAGGAAAGGTAGTGTTGTATGACTAGGAAGTGGTGTGTACATGGTATGTTGCTGTAGAGTGAGGTGATGTCAGCAATGACAAGGAAGATTTCAGGCAGGAGAGGGGTGTGAATAGATTTCAAACATTTCAGAAAGTGTTTAGTGTGTTTTATATGCGATGGGTTGGATGCGTTGATCTACTAAGGCTGAAATGCAATTTGTTGATGCTTTGAAGCCTGCTTCAGTGTGATGGCTGGGAGGTTGTTTTTGTGTATTTTGGAGAGCTGGAGAAAGCAGGGGTGCATGAGTCTTGAAGAGTAGGAAGTCTTATGATGGGAGGTGTGAGAACTTTGAGGGGCATAAAGCCACGTGGATTTTTAATTTGTTGCGCCCCAGTATTTGCTTTGGCCAATATTATCAGCCCATTTCACCCTTTTGGAAGTAGTTAGTATGGTTTAGCACTGGGTTGAAGCGGCTTATAATTTTTATTTTCAGGTCAGAAGCTTGAAGATATGGACATATCAGTTCACTGTGACATAACAATATTTGATTGGTTGATGAGATGGGTAAAGAAGGATATCAATACAGAGCAGTGCGCACCAAAGCTTGGTAAGTTCTTTATTCAGTAATAGAAAATATTCTGTAATAGAAAAATACCCCAGTCATTGCCCTATTAAAGTGCTTTTACAAAAGCACAAGAAAAACAATTAACCATTTGGCTCATGAAATCATAGATCAGCACATATGGATGCCGTATGGAGGTAATATGTAACAAGGTTAAAGGATTTTTCTATAAACAGAAATGTATGTTATAGGAACTAAAGATTTTCTCAAATGATTTTTAGATTTTTGATCACAAGTATATGGATGAGAATAATGTAAAGAGCAATTCTAAGGGTAACTTCTTCTTCTTTAATCTGTGAAAGTGTTTCTTTGTAATAACGGTTGATTAAACAACATTGTTGTTTCCAAAAGGTAACTACCACAAACTGTCCAAATACCACTCTTTTATTTTTCATTAGCTGAATACTTGATGTTACCTGATTATTTCATTATTCTGTTAGAAAATGAATTTATAGTGTAAAATCAGTGTTATTTTATTTATAGATTTTTAAGGGTGTGTGCGGATAGGTAGCTCAGCAAGGAAGTGACAGACAACAGACTGAATGTTTGGGGTTTGACCCCTGGTCAGTTGTAGAATTTTAAACTGTTGCTTATCACTTTTTTCATGTCTGGCAATGTTTGTTGAAAAAGTTTGACAAAGTAATTATTGTTGAGGCATATAATTTACTGTTCTTTCATCTTGTTTAACATTATTAGTTTCATGGAGTACATTACTAGTTTCATTTACAAACTAATTTATTTATGTGCTGTTATATGAACACTTTGATATTTCCTGTTGCTAATTATTTTCCCACCAGTTAAATAACATGCAAAGCAACAGAAGAATCATGATCAAAAGAACAAATTGACATGCTTATAAATTACGCAGTAAGACATGCATTGTGGTTTTTGTAGTTTTTATTGTGATGTTTTTCCTGAGGACTGATCTGTCATTTACAGATGCTGCAAATGTTATCCCAATACTAGTGTCAGCTGCCTTCTTGCAAATGGATCCCTTATTGGAAGACTGTTTGGAGTTTTGTCGTAATAATATGAATGAAATAGTGAAGGCATCTACTAACTTATCTTGTCTGAATGACAGCATTCTTACCAGGTGAAATTTTAAATCCAAACTCATTGATATACTTTAGCTACGATTGTATGTAACTTTTGAAATCATTAATACTCTAATGCAGGATGGATTAGCTTCATTATTGTGTATCATGAGATACTTTTTAATAACAAACATTTAATTTTATAACCTGAATTAATCTTACATTATCTTTCTGTGGTAATGTATAAATTACTATAGTCCATAATAATTATCTACTTACATACATGATATCCTGATGCTGTAGAAAAGCAGTAAAACAAATTTGTTTGACATTTTATGCAAAAAGGTGTCAGGAGAAATGGAATGCACAAGTGGTTCTCTGCTGGAGGTAGGTGGAAGCATAGATGATGAAGGCAGCCATGTGTTATCAAAATTCTTGATTCTTAATGACAAAAAATGTAGAGCAGCTGTGGGCAAATGGCAGGCAATGGCCATTAAAATCTGGACCCAGGCACAACAGCATTGACACATCACTGTAAGAGTTTCTCAGAGGCAGCTTGGTGACAAGATGCTTTGCTATCAGCACAGTCCTGTGTTGCTGTGTCAGGATGACATGACAGCATCATGTCTTCAAATGGTTGCAGCTAGACAGGCCTTTGGCCAGCCTAGTGGAAGATAACAGTGTTGCCTGGAGTGATGAATCCTAGACCATTGGCTGTGTTACCACATCTTTTGATGTCAGACCTCAATGGCATGAAGCTGGGAGAGCCTCATTTCTTAACTTAGATCATGAGGTAGCAATAGGATCCTCCAGCAGGTGGCCCCATGGAGACAGCGGAAGAGTGAAAGCAATCTGATGCCTAGGGCATTAGGCAGTGGTTGCTGGTTTGAAGCCCAGCTGCAACAATGGTAGCTGACTCTGAAGAGAGTTGACAATCATATGGTACAGACCAGCACATGGCAAGCACTGATGCAGGCCCAGTCATGCTTCTGACCTGCTAATGTGGAAGACAAGTATTGCCACATACTTCATTAACACTGAAACTTCCTGAAGGCTGGTCACTGCTGGGGAAACTGGGTCACTATTGAGGATTCTGGTGATATGGCAAAATGTTGCATCGAGTGGCTGTGATTCATGCCATGGGTGTGGCACAGGCCACCTGTCTTGTGTCGTTACATTTCCTCCCTCCTAGAAAAATATTTGGCTTACTGTATTCCTGCCTGAGTAACTGGCTGTAAAAGAAGCACTAATACACTCTAAGACAAAATTGACAAGTAAGAGAGCTTCACAAATTCAGCAAGTCAGTGATGCATTGGTCCACTTCTGGCCCTTATGCAAGCATTATGCAGCATGTCATTGATTTATAGAGTTGTTGGACTTCATCCTAGGGGATATCATGCCAAATTATGTCCAACTGACATGTCAGATCATCAAAATCCTGAGCTGGTTGTCCCAAATGTTCTCAACTGGAGAGAGATCCAGTGATCTCGCTGGTCAAAGTAGCGGTCGCCAAGCATAAATAGAAGCAGTAGATGCACACACTATGTGAGGATGGATATTATCTTGTTGAAATGTAAATCTAGGGTGGCTTGCCCTGAAGGACAACAAATGGGTCTTGGAATATTGTCAATGTACCACTGTGCTGTAAAGGTGCTGTGGATGACAACCAAAGTGGAGCTTTCAAATGCCTCCATAAATGAAAGTCAAGAGGATTGAGGTCAGGAGAGTGTGGAGGCCATGGAATTGGTCCGCCTCTACCAATCCATCAGTCACCGAATATGTTGTAGAGAAGCGTACGAACACTTCGACTGAAATGTGCAGGAGCTCCATCGTGCATGAACCACATGTTGTGTTGTACTTATAAAGGCACATATTCTAGCAGCACAGGTAGAGTATCCCGTATGAAATCATGTTAACATGCTCCATTGAGCATAGGTCGAAGAACATGGGGCCCAATCAAGACATCACCAACAATGCCTGCCCAAACGTTCACAGAAAATATGTGTTGATAACGTGATTGCACAATTGTGTGGGGATTCTCGTCAGCCCACACATGTTGATTGTGAAAATTTACAATTTGATCACGTTGAAATGAAGCCTCATCCATAAAGAGAACATTTACACTGAAATGAGTATTGACACATTGTTGGATGAACCATTCGCAGAAGTGTACCCGTGGAGGCCAATCAGCTGCTAATAGAGCCTGCACACGCTGTACATGGTATGGAAACAACTGGTTCTCCCGTAGCACTCTCCATACAGTGACGTGGTCAACGTTACCTTGTACAGCAGCAACTTCTCTGACGCTGACATTAGGTTATCGTCAACTGCACAAAGAATTGCCTCGTCCATTGCAGGTGTCCTCGTCGTTCAATTGCTTCGAACGTGTTCCTGTCGGGACACCTTCGTTCTGGAAATCTGTCTCTATTCAAATGTACCGCGCCACGACTATTGCCTCGTGCTAATCAATACATCAAATGGGCATTTGCCAACTCCGCATTTGTAAACATTGCACTGACTGCAAAACCACGTTCGTGATGAATACTAACCTGTTGATGCTATTACTGTAGAGCAATGACTGGCATGTCAACACAAGCACCGAAGTCAACATTACCTTCCTTCAATTGGGCCAACTGGCATTGAATCGAGGAATTACAATACATACTGACGAAACTAAAATGAGCTCTAACATGGTAATTAAGCGTTTCCGGACACATGTCCACATAACATCTTTTCTTTATTTGTGTGTGAGGAATGTTTCCTGAAAGTTTGGCCATATCTTTTTGTAACACCCTGTATATAGCATCAAACAAATCTCTGGTCTTCAGTCCAGAGATTGGTTTGATGATAAACAAAGATGATGTAACCTATTTATGTGAGTTTCAAACTCTTTGCCTTTACAAATGTCTGCTTGTGTCTATGTATGTGCGGATGGATATGAATGTGTGTGTGTGTGTGTGTGTGCAAGTGTATACCTGTCCTTTTTTCCCCCGAAGGTAAGTCTTTCGGCTCCCGGGACTGGAATGACTCCTTACCCTCTCCCTTAAAACCAACATCCTTTCGTCTTTCCCTCTCCTTCCCTCTTTCCTGACAAAGCAACCATTGGTTGCGAAAGCTAGAATTTTGTGTGTATGTATGTGTTTTTTTGTGTTTCTAACGACCTGCCAGCGCTTTCGTATGGTAAGACACATCATATTTGTTTAAAAACAAAGATGATGTGACTTACCATACAAAAGCACTGGCAGATCGATAGAAACACAAACAGACACATACATACACACAAAATTCAAGCTTTTGCAACAAACTGTTGCCTCATCAGGAAAGAGGTAAGGAGAGGGAAAGACGAAAGTAAGTGGGTTTTAAGGGAGAGGGTAAGGAGTCATTCCAATCCCGGGAGCGGAAAGACTTACCTTAGGGGGAAAAAAGGACGGGTATACACTCGCACACACACACATATCCATCCACACATATACAGACACAAGCAGACATATTTAAAGACAAGGAGTTTGGGCAGAGATGTCAGTCGAGGTGGAAGTGCAGAGGCAAAGATGATGTTGAATGACAGGTGAGGTATGAGTGGCGGCAACTTGAAATTAGCGGAGACTGAGGCCTGGTGGGTAACAGGAAGAGAGGATATATTGAAGAGCAAGTTCCCATCTCCGGAGTTCAGATAGGTTGGTGTTGGTGGGTAGTATCCAGATAACCCGGACGGTGTAACACTGTGCCAAGATGTGCTGGCCGTGCACCAAGGCATGTTTAGCCACAGGGTGATCCTCATTACCAACAAACACTGTCTGCCTGTATCCATTCATGTGAATGGACAGTTTGTTGCTGGTCATTCCCACATAGAATGCATCACAGTGTAGGCAGGTCAGTTGGTAAATCACGTGAGTGCTTTCACATGCGGCTCTGCCTTTGATGGTGTACACCTTCCGGGTTACAGGACTGGAGTAGGTGGTGGTGGGAGGGTGCATGGGACAGGTTTTACACCGGGGGCGGTTACAAGGATAGGAGCCAGAGGGTAGGGAAGGTGGTTTGGGGATTTCATAGGGATGAACTAACAGGTTACAAAGATTAGGTGGATGGCGGAAAGACACTCTTGGTGGAGTGGGGAGGATTTCATGAAGGATGGATCTCATTTCAGGGCAGCATTTGAGGAAGTCGTATCCCTGCTGGAGAGCCACATTCAGAGTCTGGTCCAGTCCCGGAAAGTATCCTGTCACAAGTGGGGCACTTTTGTGGTTCTTCTGTGGGGGATTCTGGGTTTGAGGGGATGAGGAAGTGGCTCTGGTTATTTGCTTCTGTACCAGGTCGGGAGGGTAGTTGCGGGATGCGAAAGCTGTTGTCAGGTTGTTGGTGTAATGGTTCAGGGATTCCGGACTGGAGCAGATTCGTTTGCCACGAAGACCTAGGCTGTAGGGAAGGGACCGTTTGATGTGGAATGGGTGGCAGCTGTCATAATGGAGGTACTGTTGCTTGTTGGTGGGTTTGATGTGGACGGACGTGTGAAGCTGGCCATTGGACAGGTGGAGGTCAACGTCAAGGAAAGTGGCATGGGATTTGGAGTAGGACCAGGTGAATCTGATGGAACCAAAGGAGTTGAGACTGGAGAGGAAAGTCTGGAGTTCTTCTTCACTGTGAGTCCAGACCATGAAGATGTCATCAATAAATCTGTACCAAACTTTGGGTTGGCAGGCCTGGGTAACCAAGAAGGCTTCCTCTAAGCGACCCATGAATAGGTTGGCGTACGAGGGGCCACCCTGGTACCCATGGCTGTTCCCTTTAATTGTTGGTATGTCTGGCCTTCAAAAACGAAGAAGTTGTGGGTCAGGATGAAGCTGGCTAAGGTGATGAGGAAAGAGGTTTTAGGTAGGGTGGCAGGTGATCGGTGTGAAAGGAAATGCTCCATCGCAGCGAGGCCCTGGACGTGCGGAATATTTGTGTATAAGGAAGTGGCACCAATGGTTACAAGGATGGTTTCCGGGGGTAACACATTGGGTAAGGATTCCAGGCGTTCGAGAAAGTGGTTGCTGTCTTTGATGAAGGATGGGAGACTGCTTGTAATGGGTGGAAGGTGTTGATCTACGTAGGCAGAGATACGTTCTGTGGGGGCTCGGTAACCAGCTACAATGGGGCAGCTGGGATGATTGGGTTTGTGGATTTTAGGAAGAAGGTAGAAGGTAGGGGTGCGGGGTGTCGGTGGGGTCAGGAGGTTGATGGAGTCAGGTGAAAGGTTTTGCAGGGGGCCTAAGGTTCTGAGGATTCCTTGAAGCTCCGCCTGGACATCAGAAATGGGGTTACCTTGGCAAACTTTGTATGTGGTGTTGTCTGAAAGCTGACGCAGTCCCTCAGCCACATACTCCCTATGATCAAGTACCACGGTGGTGGAACCCTTGTCCGCCGGAAGGATGACGATGAATCAGTTAGCCTTCAGATCACGGATAGCCTGGGCTTCAGCAGTGGTGATGTTGGCAGTAGGATTAAGGTTTTTTAAGAAGGATTGAGATGCACGGCTGGAAGTCAGAAATTTCTGGAAGGTTTGGAGAGGGTGATTTTGAGGAAGAGGAGGTAGGTCCCGCTGCGACGGAGGTCGGAACTGTTCCGGGCAGGGTTCAATTTGTCTGACAATTGTTAGCCTCATTTTCATAATCTGCCACCACAAAACCACTCCTTTTAATATATTACACGCAGTTTTTTCGAAATTTTCCCGAATTTCTCCATCCTCTAACGTGTCTTGGCGGCAACACAACCACCTAACCTTTGTGCACATCGTTGTCTACCAACCCAAGTCCAACATAGCCCAGCTGTAACGAACACCTTTTCGCCTTTTTTCAGATGAGATCTCCAGTTACTTTCCAGTCCACCTTTATCCCTCCCCATATATTTTTATTTTCATTTTCATTTCCTCATGTTACACTTTCCACCTTCTAATACCATGTCACCCTCACAACACCCCCACAACGACCCCATTAAGTTTTATTTACATTCCCTCCACAAACATGCCTTCACCCTAGCCAGATTACGCTCCCATATTCTATTTTCTCAGGCTTGTCTGACATTTGGCATTACCCCCAAAGGCCTCACACTTAAAGTTCCCATCTCTGGCTGCAACCCATCTTTCCATCAGTCCCTATACCAGTTCCAAACTGAACAATCCATTGCCCTCACCCACCTAATCCTTCACCTACACATCAACTCAGCCAATGAACACACCCGTCAACTCCTATCCTTAATAAAAGTCCTTAATCTTTCCTCTCCCACGTCCACACCGGCTGTTCAGAGCATCCTCCTACAGGCCAACCGTAAATTAGAACAGCATGCCACCCTCCACCTCAAAAAACTATCCGATCTCCTGGTTTCCCACCTCCGGAAAGGCAACTCACTCACCCTTCACAACCTTTCCAGCAAACCTCAACCTCCTCTCATTGCACACAAACTCAGTCTCTCTCATCTACTCAATCTCCCACTTCCAGCTCCTCTCCCTCCAAAACCTCAAAATTCCAATCAACACAATCTGGAACCACAACACCCTAATTCAGTAGTTAACCTTTCCTCCAAACCTCTCGCCCAATCCGAAACCTCTGTCCTATCCAAAGGCCTCGCCTTCAGCCACACTCCCAGATTCAACCAAACAGCCCTCGTCAAAGATTTACTGTTCTACACTCGTACTCTCTGCTGGAAATATCACTTTGCCACGAAGAAAAATGATCCTAGTCCTACTCCTAATGATCCAACTCCACAAGAAACCATCCAAATTGAACCCTGCCTGGAACAGTTCCGTCCTCCGTCGCAGCAGGACCCACCTCCTCTTCCTCAAAATCACCCTCTCCAAACCTTCCAGGAATTTCTGACTTCCAGCCTTGCATCTCAATCCTTCTTAAAAAACCTTAATCCTACTCCCAACATCACCACTGCTGAAGCCCAGGCTATCCGTGATCTGAAGGCTGACCGATCCATCGTCATTCTCCCGGCGGACAAGGGTTCCACGACCGTGGTACTTGATTATCGGGAGTATGTGGCTGAGGGACTGCGTCAGCTTTCAGACAACACCACATACAAAGTTTGCCAAGGTAACCCCATTTCCGATGTCCAGGCGGAGCTTCAAGGAATCCTCAGAACCTTAGGCCCCCTGCAAAACCTTTCACCTGACTCCATCAACCTCCTGACCCCACCGACACCCCGCACCCCTACCTTCTACCTTCTTCCTAAAATCCACAAACCCAATCATCCCTGCCGCCCCATTGTAGCTGGTTACCAAGCCCCCACACAACGTATCTCTGCCTACGTAGATCAACACCTTCAACCCATTACATGCAGTCTCCCATCCTTCATCAAAGACACCAACCACTTTCTCGAACGCCTGGAATCCTTACCCAATGTGTTACCCCCGGAAACCATCCTTGTAGCCATTGATGCCACTTCCTTATACACAAATATTCCGCACGTTCAGGGCCTCACTGCGATGGAGCATTTCCTTTCACGCCGATCACCTGCCACCCTACCTAAAACCTCTTTCCTCATCACCTTAGCCAGCTTCATCCTGACCCACAACTTCTTCACTTTTGAAGGCCAGACATACCAACAATTAAAGGGAACAGCCATGGGTACCAGGGTGGTCTCCTCGTACGCCAACCTATTCATGGGTCGCTTAGAGGAAGCCTTCTTGGTTACCCAGGCCTGCCAACCCAAAGTTTGGTACAGATTTATTGATGACATCTTCATGATCTGGACTCACTGTGAAGAAGAACTCCAGAATTTCCTCTCCAGCCTCAACTCCTTTGGTTCCATCAGATTCACCTGGTCCTACTCCAAATCCCATGCCACTTTCCTTGACGTTGACCTCCACCTGTCCAATGGCCAACTTCACACGTCCGTCCACATCAAACCCACCAACAAGCAACAGTACCTCCATTATGACAGCTGCCACCCATTCCACATCAAACGGTCCCTTCCCTACAGCCTAGGTCTTCGTGGCAAACGAATCTGCTCCAGTCCGGAATCCCTGAACCATTATGCCAACAACCTGACAACAGCTTTCGCATCCCGCAACTACCCTCCCGACCTGGTACAGAAGCAAATAACCAGAGCCACTTCCTCGTCCCCTCAAACCCAGAATCTCCCACAGAAGAACCACAAAAGTGCCCCACTTGTGACAGGATACTTTCCGGGACTGGACCAGACTCTGAATGTGGCTCTCCAGCAGGGATACGACTTCCTCAAATGCTGCCCTGAAATGAGATCCATCCTTCATGAAATCCTCCCCACTCCACCAAGAGTGTCTTTCCGCCATCCACCTAATCTTCGTAACCTGTTAGTTCATCCCTATGAAATCCCCAAACCACCTTCCCTACCCTCTGGCTCCTATCCTTGTAACCGCCCCCGATGTAAAACCTGTCCCATGCACCCTCCCACCACCACCTACTCCAGTCCTGTAACCCGGAAGGTGTACACCATCAAAGGCAGAGCCACATGTGAAAGCACCCACGTGATTTACCAACTGACCTGCCTACACTGTGATGCATTCTATGTGGGAATGACCAGCAACAAACTGTCCATTCGTATGAATGGACACAGGCAGACAGTGTTTGTTGGTAATGAGGATCACCCTGTGGCTAAACATGCCTTGGTGCACGGCCAGCACATCTTGGCACAGTGTTACACCATCCGGGTTATCTGGATACTTCCCACCAACACCAACCTATCCGAACTCTGGAGATGGGAACTTGCTTTTCAATATATCCTCTCTTCCCGTTACCCACCAGGCATCAATCTCCGCTAATTTCAAGTTGATGCCACTCATACCTCACCTGTGATTCAACATCATCTTTGCCTCTGCACGTCCGCCTCGACTGACATCTCTGCCCAAACTCTTTGTCTTTAAATATGTCTGCTTGTGTCTGTATATGTGTGGATGGATATGTGTGTGTGTGCGAGTGTATACCCGTCCTTTTTTCCCCCTAAGGTAAGTCTTTCCGCTCCCGAGATTGGAATGACTCCTTACCCTCTCCCTTAAAACCCACTTTCTTTCGTCTTTCCCTATGTCTACTTGTGTCTGTATATGTGTGAATAGATATGTGTGTGTGTGCGAGTGTATACCCGTCCTTTTTGCCCCTAAGGTAAGTCTTTCCGCTCCCGGGATTGGAATGACACCTTACCCTCTCCCTTAAAACCCACTTCCTTTCGTCTTTCCCTCTCCTTCCCTCTTTCCTGATGAGGCAACAGTTTGTTGCGAAAGCTTGAATTTTGTGTGTATGTATGTGTCTGTTTGTTTTTCTATCGTCCTGCCAGCGCTTTCGTATGGTAAGTCACTTCATCTTTGTTTTTAAATATATTTTTCCCGCGTGGAATGTTTCCCTCTCTCTCTCTCTCTCTCTCTCTCTCTCTCTCTCTCTCTCTATATATATATATATATATATATATATATATATATATATATATATATATATATATAAAACAAAGATGAGGTGACTTACCGGACGAAAGCGCTGGCAGGTCGATAGACACACAAACAAACACAAAAATACACACAAAATTCAAGCTTTCGCAACAAACTGTTGCCTCATCAGGAAAGAGGGAAGGAGAGGGGAAGACGAAAGGAAGTGGGTTTTAAGGTTGAGGATAAGAAGTCATTCCAATCCCGGGAGCGGAAAGACTTACCTTAGGGGGAAAAAAGGACAGGTATACACTCGCACACACGCACACATCCATCCACACATACAGACACAAGCAGACATATTTAAAGACAAAGAGTTTGGGCAGAGATGTCAGTCGAGGTAGAAGTGTAGAGGCAAAGAAGTTGTTGAAAGACAGGTGAGGTATGAGTGGCGGCAACTTGAAATTAGCGGAGATTGAGGCCTGGTGGATGACGAGTAGGGAGGATATACTGAAGGGCAAGTTCCCATCTCTGGAGATCGGATAGGTTGGCGTTGGTGGGAAGTATCCAGATAACCCGGACGGTGTAACACTGTGCCAAGATGTGCTGGCTGTGCACCAAGGCATGTTTAGCCACAGGGTGAGCCTCATTACCAACAAACACTGTCTGCCTGTGTCCATTCATGCGAATGGACAGTTTGTTGCTGGTCATTCCCACATAGAATGCATCACAGTGTAGTCAGGTCAGTTGGTAAATCACGTGGGTGCTTTCACACGTGGCTCTGCCTTTGATCGTGTACACCTTCCGGGTTACAGGACTGGAGTCGGTGGTGGTGGGAGGGTGCAAGGGACAGGTTTTGCATCAGGGGCGGTTACAAGGATAGGAGCCAGAGGGTAGGGAAGGTGGTTTGGGGATTTCATAGGGATGAACTAACAGGTTACGAAGGTTAGGTGGACGGCGGAAAGACACTCTTGGCGGAGTGGGGAGGATTTCATGAAGGATGGATCTCATTTCATGATCCGACTCCTCAAGACACCATCCAAATTGAACCCTGCCTGGAACAGTTCCGTCCTCCGTTACAGCGGGACCCACTTCCTCTTCCTCAAAATCACCCTCTCCAAACCTTCCAGGAATTTCTCACTTCCGGCCTTGCATCTCAATCCTTCTTAAAAAAACCTTAAACCTACACCCAACATCACCACTGCTGAAGCCCAGGCTATCCGTGATCTGAAGGCTGACCGATCCATCGTCATTCTTCCGGCGGACAAAGGTTCCACGACCGTGGTACTTGATCGTCGGGAGTATGTGGCTGAGGGACTGCGTCAGCTTTCAGACAACACCACATACAAAGTTTGCCGAGGTAACCCCATTCCTGATGTCCAGGCGTAGCTTCAAGGAATCCTCCGAACCTTAGGCCCCCTGCAAAACCTTTCACCTGACTCCATCAACCTTCTGACCCCACCGACACCCCGCACCCCTACCTTCTACCTTCTTCCTAAAATCCACAAACCCAATCATCCCGGCCGCCCCATTGTAGCTGGTTACCAAGCCCCCACAGAATGTATCTCTGCCTACGTAGATCAACACCTTCAACCCATTACATGCAGTCTCCCATCCTTCATCAAGGACACCAACCACTTCCTTGAACGCTTGGAATCCTTACCCAATCTGTTACCCCCGGAAACCATCCTTGTAACCATTGATGCCACGTCCTTATACACAAATATTCCGCACGTCCAGGGCCTCGCTGCGATGGAGCATTTCCTTTCACGCCGATCACCTGCCACCCTACCTAAAACCTCTTTCCTCATTACCTTAGCCAGCTTCATCCTGACCCACAACTTCTTCACTTTTGAAGGCCAGACATACCAACAATTAAAGGGAACAGCCATGGGTACCAGGGTGGCCCCCTCGTACGCCAACCTATTCATGGGTCGCTTAGAGGAAGCCTTCTTGGTTACCCAAGTCTGCCAACCCAATGTTTGGTACAGATTTATTGATGACATCTTCATGATCTGGACTCACAGTGAAGAAGAACTCCAGAATTTCCTCTCCAACCTCAACTCCTTTGGTTCCATCAGATTCACCTGGTCCTACTCCAAATCCCATGCCACTTTCCTTGACGTTGACCTCCACCTGTCCAATGGCCAACTTCACACGTCCGTCCACATCAAACCCACCAACAAGCAACAGTACCTCCATTATGACAGCTGCCACCCATTCCACATCAAACAGTCCCTTCCCTACAGCCTAGGTCTTCGTGGCAAACGAATCTGCTCCAGTCCGGAATCCCTGAATCATTACACCAACAACCTGAAAACAGCTTTCGCATCCCGCAACTACCCTCCCGACCTGGTACAGAAGCAAATAACCAGAGCCACTTCCTCGTCCCCTCAAACCCAGAATCCCCCACAGAAGAACCACAACAGTGCCCCACTTGTGACAGGATACTTTCCGGGACTGGACCAGACTCTGAATGTGGCTCTCCAGCAGGGATACGACTTCCTCAAATGCTGCCCTGAAATGAGATCCATCCTTCATGAAATCCTCCCCACTCCACCAAGAGTGTCTTTCCGCCGTCCACCTAACCTTCGTAACCTGTTATTTCATCCCTATGAAATCCCCAAACCACCTTCCCTACCCTCTGGCTCCTATCCTTGTAACCGCCCCCGATGCAAAACCTGTCCCATGCACCCTCCCACCACCACCTACTCCAGTCCTGTAACCCGGAAGGTGTACACGATCAAAGGCAGAGCCACGTGTGAAAGCACCCACGTGATTTACCAACTGACCTGCCTACACTGTGATGCATTCTATGTGGGAATGACCAGCAACAAACTGTCCATTCGCATGAATGGACACAGGCAGACAGTGTTTGTTGGTAATGAGGATCACCCTGTGGCTAAACATGCCTTGGTGCACAGCCAGCACATCTTGGCACAGTGTTACACCGTCCGGGTTATCTGGATACTTCCCACCAACACCAACCTATCCGAACTCCGGAGATGGGAACTTGCCCTTCAGTATATCCTCTCTTCTCGTCATCCGCCAGGCCTCAATCTCCGCTAATTTCAAGTTGCCGCCACTCATACCTCACCTGTCTTTCAACAACTTCTTTGCCTCTACACTTCTGCCTCGACTGACATCTCTGCCCAAACTCTTTGTCTTTAAATATGTCTGCTTGTGTCTGTATATGTGGATGGATATGTGCGTGTGTGCGAGTGTATACCTGTCCTTTTTTTCCCCTAAGGTAAGTCTTTCCGCTCCCGGGATTGGAATGACTCCTTACCCTCTCCCTTAAAACCCACTTCCTTTCGTCTTCCCCTCTCCTTCCCTCTTTCCTGATGAGGCAACAGTTTGTTGCGAAAGCTTGAATTTTGTGTGTATGTTTGTGTTTGTTTGTGTGTCTATCGACCTGCCAGCGCTTTTGTTCGGTAAGTCACCTCATCTTTGTTTTTTTATATATATATATACAAATTTCACGCTCATGTGGAGTGAAGTTTTTTCATATAGTTTGAGTCTGTGTGTAGGTAGTATGTAACTTGCCCTACGTCTAGTCTCATACCGATGCTGGGAGCAGTTGAATGTTTTATGTTTCTCCTTGTGAAAATGGGAATCTCTTCTATTTGGCCATTAGATCTATTTTTTCAAATAGAGGCTTGCATTGTTGATTCTTTTTAGCTCCCACCACAGCTTGGATGATCTTTTTGTGTAGTCTGAAGGCTAGGAGCAAATTACTTTTTCAGACCCTGAAAATTATCCTATACGTAACTTCTGAAACAAAACGTGTAATATAAAGTTTTTTTAATTACTAAATTAATATACTAGATAAAACATTCATGACACACACAAGACTGTTCAGTAGATAAAGAATGCTGTCTACATGATCACTCGACAACATATTTTTATTTATTAACACATCAAGGAATTTTGCAGTGTCCAATTTTTTGTCCATATAGCTAATTTCACTTATACACTACACTGATTGTTTCATGGTGAAATGAACAATTTCTGTTTTTGCAAACTTATAATTTTAAATTAAATTTTTTACCCATGGCTTCCGCAAGTGTCTGCTCAATATGGCGGATTAATTCTTCATCAGTTTTACAGCACACTTTCGCTGTTGAATCATCTGCATATAGGATGTTATCTGATTCAATCTGGCTTGGGATATCACTGATGTAATACAAAAATAGTAGTGGCCCTAATATTGAGGCTTGTGAGACACCTAATTGTGTGCGTTTCCAGCCAGAAAGGAATTTCTTGCCACTGTTATTAACAAGTCCCTCTGTTTTCTGTTTTCCCAGTATGATTACATCCAACTAAGAGATTTTCCTTGAAAACCATAGCTGGACAGTTTTTTAAGAAGCTGGTCGTGGTTTACAGTGTTGAATGTTTCGGTAAGATCACAAAAAATGCCTGATACACACAATCTATTATTGTTACAATGGCTAACTTTTGTAACCAAATCATTTATTGTATGGGTTGTGCTGCAGTCTTTCCCGAAGCCATACTGCTTCTGTAAATTGATATTGTTGGATGAATTATAAGTTTCTACTTGATCACATGCAGCTATTTCAAATATTTTTGAAAAAAATTGTCAACAATGAGAAAGGCTGTAGTTTTCCATTTCATCTTGTTTGCCCTTTTTATGAATTGACATAACATCAGCATATTTTAACCAATTTGGAAAGCATCCCTCTTCAAAAGACTGGTTGATTATGAAGGAGAGTGGATGTGCAAGACTATGACATACTGATTCTATTATTCTATTGGGAACCTCATTCCAACCCACTGACTTTAGATTTTTTAAAGACATTATGATTTTAATGACATCAGAGCTTGAAGCAGGTGATAATTCAAAATCTGAATATTTCTCTCTGCAATACTAGGAATTGTACTTGGTGGTGAGCAATAACCAATTTTGTTACAACTAATGAAGAAATTATCGACAGATTCACATATGGCACTAGGATCTGTAACTGTCCTACCATTTATCATTAGTTTAGAGTGACATTTTGTCTCCATTTCACTGTCAGCCTCACTTATTACAACAGACCAAACAGCTTTGGATTTGTTTTTTGCATTTAAAATGAATGTATTGTCTGCAGTATGCTTTACTATTTTAACTACTTCATCAGATGTTTTTTTATGTGCTTTCATATTTAAGAGATTCAGGATTTTGATTAATTTGCCTTCATATGCAGTTTCCTCGTCTTAAAGCTAGAAACTTTTGTTACCCATGATCTACTTTTATGTCACTCAGTCTATACTTTTACAAAAGGGAAGCAATCATCGAATATGCTCATGAATTTGGTTGGAAAGTTATTGTAGTTGTCATTTGTTGAAATGTGTTTGCTGACTGACCATATGGTGAGGTTTAGTTTTTTTAATAAATACTTCTACATTGTACTGGCCGTAGTTCTGACATCTGTTTGTTGTGCCACCTAAATTTAATTTTGATAATGATGCAAATAGTGCTCCCTGTTCTGATACTCCTAAATCTAAAATACATTTTGCTTTGATGCTGTAATTAAAACTACATACAATACTATCAATACATGTGGAATCAGTTGCTGTAACTCTTAGACATTGGTCAAAATTTAGATTTAGTCCATTTGCGGGTATTAGATTCTATAATTTTTAAGTAAATTTGACATCATTTATTGCATATGTGTTGAAGTGAGCACTTATAACTAGTTTCTTAAGCAGTTTTTCAGTTTTTAATTTGTGCAACACAGTTTCCAATTGATCTAAGAACACAGAGCTTCTAAGGTACCAAGGAATACAATATATACTGATGATTAACATGTCATACTCTTTAAGTTCTATACAACAATTTTCAAAAGTAAGTTCTTCATTTAGATGGCTAAAATCCTGCCTGATTTCATAGTTTACTGAGAAATGAACTAATATGCAAAAGCCTCCATACTTGTTAGTTCTACAAAGCTGATAGCTGGTTTGTAGCGTGGAAGTTTGTCGAGAAGATTGATATTTTCAGTTTCAAGGCAATCTTCATTTAGACATATTACCTTTACTGACTGTTTCATACTTTCTAACAGAATTTGCATATGCAATGCCACATCATCTAGTATTTTATCTGAAACTTTTGCAGCTTTTTGAAGGAAATTTTCTACAATACAGTTTATTCATTTATAACGACAAGAAAAAAGTAAATGTTTATGTAAATTGTCTAACACTTCAGATATGTCTAAAATTGTCTGAAAGTATAAAGAAGAACTGTTTTTCAGAAGAGAGACTTTTCTATTTAAAAAATTGAATGCACTGATATTTAATTTAAGATTTTGTTCATGACTGTCCAAATTCATTTACAAGGGTGCTCAATAAGTAATGCAACACATTTTTTTCCTCAGTTTTTGTTGGAAAAAGAAGAATTTGTTGTTGGACATTGTGAAATATTCCTGTTTCAGCCTCTATAGTTTCAAGAATTTCCTATAAATGTAAGCACTACATGTAGCCTTCAAAATGGCATTCATAATGGAGGTATGTTGTAAGCAAAGAGCTGTCACTGAGTTTCTTTTGATGGAAAAGCAGAGTGTTGCAGATATTCATGGGCACCTGCAGTAGGCACCTGCAGAATGTCTACAGAGACCTGGCAATGAACAAAAGCAGAGTGGGCGAGGCACCTGTCATCGTTGCAACAAGGTGGTGCAAACCTGTTCGATCTCCTGTTTACTGGCCAGCCACACACAGCTGTGTCTCCTGCAATGTTGGAATGTGCAGACACTCATTAGAGCTGGTCGATGGATCACAATCAAACACCTTGCTGCACTACTGGATGTCACTGTTGTTAGTGCTGACACACTCATCCACCAATTGGGTTGCTCAAAAGTGTGTGCCCACTGGGGTTTCTGATCACCTACAAGACCATAAAGAACCATGAAGGATGATCTGTGTGGAATTGCTTGCATGTTACGAGGCTGATTATGATATTTTTTTGTCAAACATTGTCACAGATGATGAAAATAGGTTCATCACTTTTAAACAGAAACAGAACAGCAGTTTGTGGAATGATGCCACACCTCCAAAGAAAAAGTTCAAAGCTGCACCCTCAGACAGTAAAGTTATGGTGATGGTCTTCTGAGACTCTGAAGGGGTTGTTCTGTTTGATGTCCTCCCTGATGGCACAACGACCAACTCTTAAGTGTATTCTGCTACCCTCAGGAAAATGAAGAAATGATTTCAGTGTGTTCTTCAAAACAAAAGTGCAAATGAACTCCTTCTCTGTGACAACAGAAGGCCTCACACAAGTCTGTACACCCAAGAGGAGCTCACAAAAACTTCATTGGGCTGTTCTTCTTCATCCACTGTACAGCTCAGATCTCATACCTTCCAACTTCCACCTGTTTGGTCCAAAGAAGGATGTACCCCATGGGATATGTGGATGATGGGGATGTTACTGATGCAGCAAGATATTGGCTCCAACATCAACCAGTAAAGTGCTACTGTGTGGGCATACAGGCCCACTAATCTTGAATAGAACAAATTTGTTTTCAGAAATGGCATTAATTATAGTGCCCCTCAAACAAATAGATTATATTTTGTTTGGTAATTAGTATTATTTTAGACATGATGCCTTTTGAGATTTATAGTCATTGATATCCTCTGAACACACACACACACACACACACACACACACACACACACACACACACATGGCAGAGGCAAGATTGACTGTTGATTATTGATTACTGAGTGCAGTTACCTCAGTTGTTGGGGATGGCAGAGTAGTAGGGAAGGATGCACTTGGTGAGCAGGGTGTAGCTGGATTATGGGTGGCAAGTCTTTTGACAGATGAGGATGATGATGATGATGATGTTTGGTTTTGTGGGGCTCTCAACTGCGCGGGCATCAGTGCCCGTTTTTTGACAGATGACTCAGCAGCTGCAGAAGAGAGAGGGGGAGGGAAAGGGAAGAGAGATGGGTGGAAGAGGGAGAGAGAGTGGGGAAGTGAGAGGCAGAGGGAAGGGAGGGGAGAGAGAGAGAGAGAGAGAGAGAGAGAGAGAGAGAGAGAGAGAGAGAGACTGTATGGGTGACAGGGGCAAGAAGAGTGGTAGGAGATACACAATCTGGTTGGGAAATGAGTGGTGTGGACAGAAGAGAGAACCGGAAAAGTAAGATGAGGCAGAGGGAAAAAGGTTAGCAGAGGTGAAGCCCAGGAGGATTGTGCTGTAGAGACAGTTTCCCCCTGCATCGTTCAGAGAAAATAATGCTGGCAGGTAGTATCCAAATAGCTATAGTGAAGCAGCTGTTGAAGTCATTTGTCTGGTGCGCAGCTTGTTCAGCAACCAGGTGCTCATGTTTGTATTTAACCACAGTGTGGTGACAAACATTCATGTGATTAGACAGTTGGTTACTTGTCATGGACACATAGTATGTTGGACAGTAATTGCAGCATGGGTGATATATGACATGCTTCTACACATCACCCTTCCTTTCATAGGGTAGGAAATGCCTGTGACTAGATGGGCATAAGGGACAGGTCTTGCATCTGGGTAGACCATAAGGCAATGACCCATAGGGTGCAGGGTTGAGAGCAGGATTGGAACGGGGATGGAAAACAGTATTCTGTACGTTAGGTGATGTCTGTAGGATTTTGGTAACAATATCCCTCCTCTCAGGGCACAACATGCAGTAGTCAAAGCCCTGGTGAAGGATGTGATTGATTTTTTCAAGACCAGAGTGATAGTGGGTGATCAGAGGGGTGTTGATCAGTGACGGGTTTACTTGTGTCAGTGTGAGAGATGGCACAGGAGATCTGTTTATGGATGAGCTGGATAGGATACTGTCTGTCAATAGAAGTTATGGTAAAGTTATTGGTATATTTTGACAACTCCTGCTTTCCACTGCATATGTGGGATCCATGGGTGGTGAGATGTAAGGAAGAGACTTTCTGACATTAAATGGGTGTCAGCTGTAAAAGTGGAGCTATTACTAGTGGTAGGTGCACTGATATGAACAGATGTATTTATGGAGCCATCTTTGAGGTGGAGATCAGTTTCTAGAAAGATATCTTGTTGAGCTGACAGTGGCCAGATTAAGCGGATTTGGGAGTAGGTGTTGAGGTTATGGAGGAAAGAGAAAAGGTTGTCCCCACCATGGTTTCAGGTAATGAAAATATCATCAATCTGAACCGGACAGGGTTTTAGGCATTGACTGGATAGGAATGATCCTTCAGTTAGCCCATAAATAAGTTGACATAGGGTGGTGCCATGAGAGTACCCATGGCAGTAACACAGATTTGTTTATAGATTTGGCCTTTAAAAGTGAAAAATTTTGGGTCAGTAAGATTAGGAAAAAGATGGTGGGTTTGGTATCAGGAGGATGTTGGGAATGGGTAGTGTCCATGGCCGCAAGGCCATGGGCATGTGGGAAACTTTTGTATAACGAGGTCATACCCACAGTGACTAACAAGGAGCCTAGATGTTATGGGATGGGATCGGTGGAAAGGCAGTGAAGAAAGTGAGCAGTTTTTTGAGTACAGGATGACATGTTATGGACAATAGTTTTGAGCTGTTGTTCAACAAAGGCAGAGGTTCATTGTGTGTGAGCAGTGTACCTAGCCACAATGCGATAATCACTAGGGAGACCTTTGGGTTTGGGTTTGTGGAATAGGTAAAAGATAGGAGTGCGAGGTGTTGGTGGTATGAGGAGGGAGATGGATTCAGGTGTCAGCTTTTATGATGGATGTAAGGCCTTGAGGAGGGGTAGGAGGAGGGAGATGGATTCAAGTGTCAGCTGTTAGGATGGATGTAAGTCCTTTAAGAGCGAGGTCTCTATATACAGGGTGTTCACTTTAACTGAAGACACTGAAATATCTAAAAAACCACACATCAGATCAAAAAAGTTATTGTTCCAATTTCTTTGTCTCAGAGAGGGACATCCAATGATACCACATTTGACCTCATATCCTACCATGTGCATGGGTGGCGGGAGGATTGGGGTGGAGGGGCACTTTGAAATCTTCATTGGACCCACCCCCCTCCCCCCCATTTTTTATTGCAGATTATGATTCTATGGCAAAATCTACGTATCTTTTGTCTGAAACATTTTCTTCGTGTTGCCACAGATGGTGCTGTGATCAGATGAATAGAAATGGGTACACAATCATCATTTATGACATGCTACTCAATGGCCCTTGGATATCCAGTGGCATGTGCGACTCCACTCCATGCTGTGAGGGTATGATAGGCCAGCATCTGGTAACTTATAATTGGAAACCCCTTTCACAATGTTGTATTCCTCCAGCATATTGAACAAGCGACTACTTGACAAGTCACTGTGCTGTGGCTCAAGGCAAAAGTTATTCTACTTTTCCAACTAGAGTAAATGTTCAAATATAGTACCACCAACTTTAATACACATAATGATCTGCTTTTCAAATGACTGTACACAGGACAGAAGCATATCAGTGGGAATGCCAGCACTGGTATTTCTGATGTGGTCAACCATGTATTCATGGCCTGTTGGCATTTCCTGGTTCACCTTATCTTTTAGATACACCCTCAGAAAGAAATCCAGTGACCCAGTAGGCCAATTAATAAGGCCACCCCTGCCTATCCACTGACCAGTGTAAACATGGTCAAATACCTCCCATGTTTCAATTGCATAATGTGCTGGGCAACAGCCGTGTTGAAATCACATACATAGTCAAATGTCCAGGGCAAAACCCTGCAGTAGCACCAGTAGTTCCTGTTAAAAAAAAAATCAATATTTGCTTCCATTTAACATGCCATCGTCCGCCCCTGGTAGCTGAGTGGTCAGTGCAATGGAATGTCATACCTAATGCCCCAGGTTTGATTCCCAGCTGGGTCAGAGATTTTTCTCCGCTCAGGGACTGGGTGTTGTGTTGTCCTTATCATCATCATTTCATCCCCATCAACATGCAAGTCGCCAAAGTGGTGTCAACTCAAAAGACTTGCACCAGGCAAATGGTCTACCCAATGGGAGGCCCTAGCCACACGGCATTTCCATTTCCAACATGCCATCTATAAAATATGGACCACTGCCGCTAGTACAGTTATTTCATTAGCTTTTCCTGTAACACATTTACTTCATTTCCTTTTACCGGTCTGTACACTGCCATCAGACATAAAGGCACTCACAACATTGTAAAAGAATGAATGAGAGTGAGCTTTCTCTGGAAAGGGCTTGGCATAGAAGGCAACAGCAGCTTTAACATTTCTTCTATGTTCTCCATAAATCAGGACCATTTCAGTTTTTTCTTCTGTGACAGCAACATTTATAGTCCACTTGCATATCTGTTCTCCAAATAATAGGTAGATGTGGAGGCAATGAACACTGTGCAAGTATTGTAATGTTTAGAGCTGCTGTATGTTCTATATCTGCATGATACACAAGCTCAGGTGGCAGTGTACTGCCTGTTACTATACATCATAGTTTGTTACATGGCCACAGTGGTGTGTCAAGTAGTCCCCTGTTTTATATACCGGAGGATACAACATTGTGAAGGGGGTTGTAAATTAGAAGTTATGGAAGACTGGCCTGTCCTACCCTCACAGCATGGATGTTGGGATCCACATGCTATTGGATATTCAAGGGCCATTGAGTAGCTAGTCAAATTAGGTTGTGTACCCATTTGTATTCCTTGGATTACAGCACCATCTGTGGTGAAATGAAGAAAATGCTTCAGACAAAACAAGTGTGGATTTTACCATAGAATCATAATCTGCAATAAAAAGCATAGGTTCCCATTGAAGATTTCAAAGTTGCACTCTGCCACCCACGCACCGGGTGCAGTGCTGGGTTGAGTACGGTATCATTGAATGTCACCTCTGAAACAAATAAACTGCAGACATAGTTTTTTTGATATTGTATGTAGTTTTTGAGATATTTCGTCTTCAGTTAAAATGAAAACCTGTAGTATCTACCATTAATTTCTATTATAACATTTGACATTAATTTTTACCTATTTATTTTCAGCTTTTTTAATCTCTTTTTTAACTATGTTTTACCTATTTTTTTCAGTCACTTGTTTTACCTCCCTACCATTCAACCACGAATTCCTACTAACTCTACCTCTGCAGATTCCTCATATTCTTCTTTGCCCTAGCAAAACTTCAGTCACACAACCTCAGTCAAGAAGTCTTCTCTGTCACATGATACTCCACCTAATGGGCTCACCATTAAAACTGACATCTCAGGCTGTCACCCATCCTACCATCAGAACCTTAACTTTTCCCAGTTCCATCAGTCCATCACCCACACCATTTCTGACTCTCATAACCATAGAGCCCAGCTCAAACTATATTTAACAGTCTATATTACTTTCACAAAGTCCTTTTGTACTGGACCACAACTTCCTGAACGGTATTACTGCAGTTGAAACTCTTGCCCTTCAATCACTGGAACAGCATTACCAGCACCATCTGAGGATGCTGTCACACCTGATCAGTCGTACTCCGTCATGGGATTACGTGTAGCCCACAAAGAGCCGACCACTGTGATCCAAACTCCTCCCCTTCCCCCCCCCCCCTCCCCTCCCCTCCCCCAGTCAACCCCTGTTGCTCCCTGACAATTCTTATTCCACCTTTCACATCCCCAAAGACTTCATTCTCTTTCTGTGAAATACAGTACTCCTGAACACCCATCCTGTAACACTCTTGTCAACCTTTCTGCAGAAACTCTGACCCCTTCATAAGCCTCAGTACTTTCTAAAGGTCTCACCTTTAGTCCAAAACCTAGGTTGAGCCATGCTGGAATGTAAAGGCCTTCTTTTCTTTACTCATTCTCTACTGTGGAAACATTTTTTCAACACACACCCCACTGACAACAAACCAGAGTACCACATAGAACCTTGTTTAAAACACTTTCAACCTCTCTCAAACCATGATCCTTCTCCCCTTCCACATAGTCACCTCCAGGTAACCTTTTGGGAATTCCTCACTTTTAATATGGCCTCACCTCCTTTCCTAAATCCCTCTCCAGTGAGTCCAATATCATGCCTATCGAAGACACAACTACCCATAATCTGAAAACATATCCAGACCTTATCCTCCTTCCCACAAACAAAGTTCTTGCCACAGTGGACATAAATCATAGACTCTATCAACTTTCCTACCCGCTGTCAACTTCTATGTCAACTTTACAACACGTCTGCATACAAATTTACAACCATGATCCCACCATAGAAGTCCAACATGACCTCCAGCAGCTTCTTGAGGCCTTAGATCCGTACTGAAACCTGACACCTGAAACCCTCTCACCAGCAGCCTCCCACAGTCTTCCCTTTTACTTACTCCACAATCCCAATACCACAGTTCTCCCTACTGGTCCTCCCATTGTGGCTGGGTACAATGTTCCCAGAGAATGAATCTCTGCCTTTGTTGATCAACACCTGCAAACTATTGTCCCTGAACTCCTACCCTACATTCAAGATACTGCTCACTTTCTTCACTGCCTTTCCACAGTTCCTGTCCTGTTACCACCAGACTCCTTGTTGGTCACTGTGGGTGTGACATCCTTGTACATCATCCCACATTCCAGTGGTTTTGCAGCCATGGAAGACTACCTTTCTTATGTATTCCTGATAGCCAACCCACAATATCCTTCTTATTCCTCCTAGCCAACCACATCCTGATCCCCAAATTTTCACTTTTGAAGGCCAAATCTCCTCTACCAGGGAAAAAAGCAACACCTTCAAGGACTGTGTTCTTTGGCACCAGAGTGTAATATGTGCATACTGTGAGAGGTTGATTCATTTATTACAGTCATTAGCGATCATACTGTGCTCAGTAAGCCTGTCTTTGAACCCTCTATTTTGACTCTCCAGGTGGTAACTGTGCTGAGATTAGGGTGAACATAGTTTGCAACATTCATTCAGAGGTAGAGCTGTGCCCCATTTCCAGTCCAGGTATGTGCTCCTGTTGAAAAGCTTCAGCCATTTGAACAGGATTGTGCTGTGGGCCTGCATGAAGCTGGATGGACATATCAACAGATTGCTGCACATGTTGGGTGCAGTGTATTGGTGGTCTGTCACTACTGTCAACAATGTCTGTGTCATCCAGATGTAGTTGAATGTAGGTTGAGGCAGAATATTAGCATAAAGAAAAAAGACAGTTCGGAATCAAATCAGAATAGGAAAAGAAGAATTCTGCCTCTAGGTTAGCAGTCATTAGAGGGGTGTAGGCCAGCTGCTTCAGGAGAAATTAGGCACACAGTACCAAGTCACAGGTTTTGTGAAACCAGGTGCTAGCCTTAGCCAGGTAACAAAAACTGAGGTCAGCTATGCAGGGACTTTGAGAAGGAAGATCAGGTAACTATAGTTGGGAGAGCAGGAGAGAGCCTGGCTATGAATCGAAGATATAGTATTAGGAGTGACCTGGATAAAATAGGAGTAGAAACTAGATACACAAATGTGGGGTTTGTGGAGGTCTTTCAGCTCTGCGATTGGTCCTGTGTAAACAGTGCTGTAAGGCATGTGAACACTGAGATGGACAGCATGGTCCAGACACCGTGTAGTGGTGCCACCTGCTTTATTTATTTTGTTGGTTGTTTTTGGTGTCACATACTGTGCTGCTACACTGGCTGAAAAATGGGTTGTGGATTCCGACACTGACTACAGCAAATAAAGTAGCCAACAGATGCACAGTTGCATTTCACTGTCTTTTACTTTCACTTTTCACAATCCCCCATATACACAATTAATATATGGCCAGTGCACTATTGTTTAACTTCCCATAAGCCTCATTAATAGTTTGCAGGCAGACCTCCACATACTGCTACAATAGTTTCTTGTTGAACATCTAGCAGTGAAAACCTAATCTTCAAAGTTCACAGTTCTTGAAGAATAGAAAGGTACATATGGAGCAGACACAATAATTGTTTTAACACACGGCCTAATTGTGTAACGCTTATTTCACAGTTAAGTGGAAGCATTGTTGTTGTTCAAACCAGCACAGGTTATTCGTCCGAAGTTGGCCATCCTTATATATAATCAAAATAATAGGTACTGAAACTACACATTGTTTAAAGTTAAACTTACATAAATTACTATTAAAACTTAACTCATTAAATTAACTGAATACGTCAAAAAATGCATCTGTTTAACAGTTTCTTCTACTGCAAGAGTTAGGCAAAATTATTTGTTTAAATCATGAAATTAACAAATATAAGTACGAAAACAATACTTTTGACAAAACTGTTAATTAGTTTGGAATTAATTAAGGGCTGGCTTTGCTAACATGTTTTAGAATAGAGCCAAATACATACTTTAAGATTACCAGCATTTCATCTTCCAGGTGTTTACAATTATTTGAGAATTTATATTTGTTTATACGTCAATGATAGAATTTAAGTTACAAAACAATCACTGATTTCACACTATAACAAAAGATACTAACTAGGAATAGTCAAAATAAATTAGGAAATCAATTACATACATAAAACTGAGCACAAAATTAGATCTGGTGTTATATTCTTTAAAACTAAGGGCCAATCTTTCTCTTTTATGAAAATGCAGATTGCATTCATGTATGTTAATGGTAATTAGTTAAATGTAACAAAACAAATTTAAGGAGAGAGATGGAAAAACTAGAGGGGAATTAAAATTATTCCAGCTTGCTTCATCACATCAACCCCTCATTGGATTGACCAGATAGATATTGCTAATAGCTAAATGGACAATTCAGTGACCACAAGTGCCACCAGAAATTGGGTTTAACAATATACACACAAAAAAATATTATGTAAGAAACCTTATCAAAAACTACAGTATATATGTTTTTCAAATTTATACTTTTGTGAACTGGCCGCACGAAAATCCCCATCTAAAATAATTACATGCAGTGTATTGTTTTCAATATAACAAAATATCCACAAGTTATACTTTTAACAAAAAATTAGGCATCTTCATCATAAGTGAAGTCCTTTTTTGTTAAGCAAAGATTACATTGTACAATACATTATCACTTTGCACAAGTCCTGTCTCACTAAACACAATAAATCCTAATGGGTTGCAATAGACAGAAAATTTGACTTGTTCAATCTTTAGTAGTTTTCACAAGTGCTTTCACTTTTTCCTCTCACCATGCTGTCCACACCTTCAATGGGTCCAAGTGGCAGTTAGTTATGAAATGCACCTTGATTAGTTTCCTTGGAGATGGTTCTCCTCTGCCACAGTACATGAAAAAATGAGACAAAATACCCTACTTCACTACACTTACTTTTAATCCTAACTTAAGTCTAAAAAAAATTTTAACACAAAAAACAACAGTCATTACTCCATATATATGTATACATTACATAGTTCTTGTAACATTACAATAATTAGCACTAAAAGTTACTATAGTATGAAAGGAGTGGACTAGTAAAGTTTTAAATTCAGGTGCACATTACACCATAATACATTACTCTAAGTCATAATTGTCTGAAACTGGTTAAACTTGAAAGATCTGTATCTCTTTTCCACTTGCAAAATAGCAAAAACTCAAGATGTGCATTACCTCTAGTAAAAACTCAAGATGTGTAGTAGCATAGTTTTTCTACTCATTATGTTATTAAAAAAATTAGTCACCATCACATAACTTATTTACTATTCGCGTCAAAGTTAAGGGGATGGAAATTGTATCAAGTCATCGCCCCAGTTCTCTGCTCAATTCTGAGCACTACTCTCATTCAACTAGAAAATTAAATCCTCACAAAATGTTACCAAACGGTTGATCTGTCAGAATATTCACATCACTTTTGTGCCACAGTTATCAGTCAATCAACAAAATTATTGTTCTTCATTCCAGTATTACCACTTTAAGCTCATGATTCCTCAGAATACAAAAAATAGTTTTCAGGTAACATATAGGTCCAATGAACTCACTAAAACATTGCTCTTTCTGTTCAGCTTTCATTTCCTAACTGCAGTGTCATGAATTGCACAATACAAACGTTACCCAATATTGCCTAGTTCTCAATTAGATCAGCAATATAGTCACACCACGTTTGTTTGTATACAGTTATCTTTTGCATTACTCAATCATGTCTGTCTCAGTGTGTCATCTTTACAGTGAGTAGCAATCTGTCCTTTTTCTGATATTATTGAATGATTAGATTAAACGGCCAATGGACTGTAGGTCCTAGTAATGAGTATCTCAAGAACAAAAACAAAGAAATATTGTAGAAAACTGTTTAATGATTTATATGGATAATATTATTTGTTATCCAGGGTCCCATATTCATAGTAAAAGACTAATTATCTTGTAGAAATGTTAAGAAACTTAACCAAAGTGATGTTAAAGCAAATATAAGCCCATGACTAGTAGTTTATAATTAATTGTGGGTCATTCCCCATGTAATAAACATGAATATGTATATTTATTATAAATGAAAAACAATTTCAGCATCGATTATGTACCAAATATATACAAGCTATTGATATTTTAATTAAGAAGCTTAAAACTAGTTTTCAAACAATGGAAAACCCAGGATGGAGTGTAACGATATTATAAAAGGATAGTTGCTACTCACCATATAACGGAGATGCTGAGTTGCAGATAGGCACAACAAAAAGACTATTACAAAATAAGCTTTTGGCCAAGCTAGTTTTGAACTTCAAATATTTACTGTTTGGTTAATGTTTCACAGTAGCGATGACATCATTTGCCTATGTGGAGGAAGCTGTTGTAACATATAACTCTGTGATAACAGGAAGGAGAAGATAGACTGAGAGAGGGGGCAGGAGGAGGAGATGACCAAAGGAAGGGGGAAGGGGAGATGGACAGAGCCTGGAGAGAAGGAGATTAGGACATATATCCAATTCCCACATGTATTACGAACAAGTGCTTTCTCTTTTCTTTCTTTTCCATTTAAGCAGAGTGAGCCAAAGTGAAGTGGGGCTGGGTACAGCTAATATAAATAAAAATAATGATGGACTACTTTCACAAACGGAAACTCCAGGAGACAGAAAGAAAGTTGCTTCTAATGACAAGTCATTCAGAGCAGTTCAGGTATCCATAATGGTTACTGTCCTTTTGATACCTCATGCTCCAGAACTTAATTATGCAGATAGTTAGCAATTACATGTCACAGCTGTTGATAGAAAATGCTTTGCAAATGTGGTACACCACACAGTTAATGCTATAAACAGATACACACTCAACAATAATTAATGCATTTGCTTGTTTCACGTGAACGATACACTATCTTAATTTCTTCAAACACATTGTGTGATGCAAGGACAACTACAGTTAAATCCACCTTATTTCATCTTGTATAGGCATTTAGTAGCACTGTATAAACTTTATAAAGTCCTTCAAGGTTTCAAACAAAGTCACAGAAACACTGGGAAATGTGACACCTCATTTCTTTTTTTGTTTACAGTATGCAATTGCTGTTGATGGGAGTCTCTGAAAATTGTCTTCATAACTTGATCAGATTGCCAGTGACTGCAAAATCCATTATTGATATCAAGTTAGCTTGTTACATGAATTACACTCATTGATGTACAGATTTAGAGAAGAAACTCTTTGTCATTAAACATTCCTCAGATATTCCTTTTCGCAGTTTGGATGCCCATGTTTAGAGCTTTTTCTTTCTTAAGTTTTAGAATAAGGAACGTTAGCATGGTCAGGTTAATGACATGTAAAACACTTTTGAAACTACTTAAAGGAAAAGTATTTTTAATTCCTGAGAAACATTGCAACAAATTCCTTAACAATGAATAGTAAAATTAATTGATATCAAATAGTTCTACTCTGCAAATTTCAAGATAAAAAAGTACAGTGTTTTATCAACAGTATTTGTTATACACTCCTGGAAATTGAAATAAGAACACCGTGAATTCATTGTCCCAGGAAGGGGAAACTTTATTGACACATTCCTGGGGTCAGATACATCACATGATCACACTGACAGAACCACAGGCACATAGACACAGGCAACAGAGCATGCACAATGTCGGCACTAGTACAGTGTATATCCACCTTTTGCAGCAATGCAGGCTGCTATTCTCCCATGGAGACGATCGTAGAGATGCTGGATGTAGTCCTGTGGAACGGCTTGCCATGCCATTTCCACTTGGCGCCTCAGTTGGACCAGCGTTCGTGCTGGACGTGCAGACCGCGTGAGACGACGCTTCATCCAGTCCCAAACATGCTCAATGGGGGACAGATCTGGAGATCTTGCTGGCCAGGGTAGTTGACTTACACCTTCTAGAGCACGTTGGGTGGCACGGGATACATGCGGACGTGCATTGTCCTGTTGGAACAGCAAGTTCCCTTGCCGGTCTAGGAATGGTAGAACGATGGGTTCGATGACGGTTTGGATGTACCGTGCACTATTCAGTGTCCCCTCGACGATCACCAGTGGTGTACGGCCAGTGTAGGAGATCGCTCCCCACACCATGATGCCGGGTGTTGGCCCTGTGTGCCTCGGTCGTATGCAGTCCTGATTGTGGCGCTCACCTGCACGGCGCCAAACACGCATACGACCATCATTGGCACCAAGGCAGAAGCGACTCTCATCGCTGAAGACGACACGTCTCCATTCGTCCCTCCATTCACACATGTCGCGACACCACTGGAGGCGGGCTGCACGATGTTGGGGCGTGAGCGGAAGACGGCCTAACGGTGTGCGGGACCGTAGCCCAGCTTCATGGAGAATGGTCCTCGCCGATACCCCAGGAGCAACAGTGTCCCTAATTTGCTGGGAAGTGGCGGTGCGGTCCCCTACGGCACTGCGTAGGATCCTACGGTCTTGGCGTGCATCCGTGCGTCGCTGCGGTCCGGTCCCAGGTCGACGGGCACGTGCACCTTCCGCCGACCACTGGCGACAACATCGATGTACTGTGGAGACCTCACGCCCCACGTGTTGAGCAATTCGGCGGTACGTCCACCCAGCCTCCCGCATGCCCACTATACGCCCTCGCTCAAAGTCCGTCAACTGCACATACAGTTCCCGTCCACGCTGTCGCGGCATGCTACCAGTGTTAAAGACTGCGATGGAGCTCCGTATGCCACGGCAAACTGGCTGACACTGACGGCGGCGGTGCACAAATGCTGCGCAGCTAGCGCCATTCGACGGCCAACACCACGGTTCCTGGTGTGTCCGCTGTGCCGTGCGTGTGATCATTGCTTGTACAACCCTCTCGCAGTGTCCGGAGCAAGTATGGTGGGTCTGACACACCGGTGTCAATGTGTTCTTTTTTCCATTTCCAGGAGTGTATTTAACATAAAGGACATGTCCTGATATATTTTATGATAAAATGGCTAGAGATAAATTGAGAATGTCTATGTATTATTGATTTTCTCCAACTTTTAAAGCAGTTGTGTATCTTTAATACAGAAGGTAGAGATATGATTTCTTCTTTTTGCTTATTTCTATGAGATATATCGGTATTTTGACTTCCAAACACAATGTTATGAGCTTTTCAGTTAACTGGGTTCTAATGTCAGTAGCATTGCCCCCCACCCCCCTTTGTTTTCCACAGTAGAGAGTACAGGAAAAGACACTGATATTACTGCCATTATGTAATAATAAGCAGTAAAAATTATTCTTCTTCCTTGTGGCCCTTTCATTTGTTCTCTTTTTCTGTTTCTCCCATGTTTGTGCAGGCACACCATATGTTAAAGGAAGAGAGAAAGTTTGAGATGGTATATATGTTCTTTGTGACTTTTTTTAGTTACTGTAAATCAAATGTTAATTTATTTTACAGGCTTGCTGGTCTTTTCTCAAACTCAGATGTTGAAGCATTGCGTGATCGCAAGGATAAAGTGCAGAGTCGACTGTACAGTAAACTGATAGCATCACTGGCAGAACCAACTCCTGAAATTGCACGTGGTCACTATGCCAGTCTAGCACACTTGTACAAATGTGCAAACTGTGGCAAGTTACTTGTACGGCAGATTGCTTCCCACATTCCTTGCCAACCTGCAAATATGCTTATAGACATATATGGAAACATCAGCAGCAAACATATAAGGTGAATAACAGTCATCGCAGTTGCAGCACGAAGTAAAAATTCATATTCATTTTTATGTACAGCTTACTGTCAGCACCTGCATGTATATTAAAAGACAAGTAATGCTATTGCAATGCTATTGCAATATATTACTATTTTTTTTAAAAAAAAGTTTAGTTCTGACACGCAGTTGAGGTGAACCGCTGAATAAATGTTTGGGTTGATGTAGCACACTATTTTAATACAGATCAACAAAAGTAATAATTGTTTCAAAATATAATACGGATAGGCAAATCATTATTTTCTTCTGATCTCATTCAATAAGTCTCCCCTGACTCAAAGTTCTGGGCAACTTTTCCCTGACTCTAAACCACACCAGTCTTTTCCTACATCCCTCTATTTGTTCAGCCCTTTTGCCAGGAGGAGCCACTGGCTCCAAAATCTCATGCATTTCCATGTGTTGTATGTGTGTTTTCCTGCCACCATTTGGTAGGTAGATCTTTTATCTATCCATACTATATTTTCAAATACTGATTACTCTTGTCAATATATTTCCCCTTTTGTCCATTATTCCTCCATATGTAAACCTGTGCCAATCTTTGTTGCCATCTATCTACTTCAAACTGTCATCTATTTTCAACATTTTGTGCTATTTTGTTCATTTATTTATCTGTGCCATCTGCTATTAACAACATCTTGCCATCGTGTCTTTTGCAGTTTTGATTCCTGTGCACTTAGTCAGGACTATTGTTACTTACAAATATTCATCTAACACTTTGTTTCTGGTTCATTATACACTGTAGGGCCATACACTGTAGGGCCATCTCCTGATGTCTTTCACTGATTTATTTGTGAAACTGACACCACTTTTCTTACCATCTCACCTTGCTTCTGTACAATTCATTCACGTTTTTGTGTGCTTGTTTTTCACCAATTGCACTGACTATTACTGTCAACTCCTGAATTATTTTTCCCCAAACATAGATGATTCTTAATTGAAACCCTCAGCTGTTGACAGCCAGTGAGGGTTTCAATTAATTATCATTTATTCTGGAGAAGCTGCACAGCCATCAATGGTATCTGTTCCTTTGAGAGCAGTTACTATCTTTGTAGTAGATTCTGTTGTTCAGATGACTTCCCCTCTCTGTTTGCCCCTCTGTAAGCTTTTGATTTTTCTCGCATCTTTTTCACGACCTTTTCCACTTACAATTTTCTGTTGTAATTTTTTCCCCATTATATTTTCCAGTTTTATCAGCTCTTCTCTTTATAAAATTATGTTTGATACAAAATAAGGTTTTCCTTGGTCTGCTCTAGACCCTTATACAATCAAATGCCTTCAAAATATGTTTTAAAACCTTCAGAAAGGGTTTACAAAAGTGGCACGCACAACAAATAACATTTTGTTCTCTAGTATGAATGAATCGAACTGCATAAAGTCTGTCAGTTGAATTGATTTTCCTTTTTTAAGCGATTCTGGCTACAGTGTAAGACTGGTGGACCGAAGTGAAACCTTTTTACTGACTAACAATGGCTAATTAGTATTTGTTACCAGTATTACAGCCCTGTTAGGTACTTGTATTTCTTTTTATTCTAACTGTTAGAGGTACAGAAGTCAGATGTAAAAACTTTGTCTTTTTTAGGTGGACAGTATAATAGTGTGTAGCTGTGTAGTTTTTATTGATTTATGTCTTTTTGATAAGAAGAGAACCTCTAATGCATGTGACTGGCATTGTTCTCTGCATTACAATTCAGGGACACTCCTTTTTGTCAGCTGTTGGTGAATTAGCCAAGAAATTTTGTAAAATTTCAGAAATATTGAGTCCAGACACATACCAGGAAGTTTGTGTATAAGTGGCTGAAACAAGAATTTTGGGGAAATCAAACAGTGGAAAACCCAGGATGGAATGTAACAAGATTATGAAAAGCAAAGAGGAGATGCGAGTCACAGATAGGCACAACAAAAAGATTGTCACAAATAAAGCTTTTGGCCATTAAGGTCTTCATCAACAATAGATGACAGACAGACAGACATACACACACACACACACACACACACACACACACACACACACACACACACACACACAAATGCAACTCACACAAACGACTGCAGTCTCAGACAACTGAAACCACACTATGAGCAGCAGCACCAGTGCACGATGGGAGTGGCAACTGGATGGGGTGAGGAGGAGGCTGGGGTGGGGAAGGGGAGGGATAGTATGGTGAGACTGGCAGACAGTGAAGTACTGTAGGTTCGACAGAGTGCAGGTGAGAGGTGAGGAGGGGGAGAGGGGAAGTAGTGGAAGAGGAGAAAAGTAAAAAAGACTGGGTGTGATGGTGGAATGACGGTTGTGTAGCACTGGAATGGGAGCAGGGAAGGGGCTGGATGGGTGAGGACAATGACTAACAAAGGTTGAGGCCATGAGGGATATAGGAATGTAGGATGTATTGCAGGGAAAACTCCCACTTCCGCAGTTCGTAAAAGCTGGTGTTGGTGGGAAGGATCCATATGGCACAGGCTGTGAAGCACTCATTGAAGTGAAGGACATCATGTTGGGCAGCATGTTCAGCAACAGGGTTGTCCACTTGTTTCTTGCCCATAGGTTGTCTGTGGCCATTCATGTTGACAGACAGTTTGTTGGTTGTCATGCTCACATAGAATGCAGCACAGTGGTTGCAGCTTAGCTTGTAGATCATATGACTTTGATGGGATAGGTGATGTTAGTGACCAGACTGGAGTCTGTGGTGATGGGAGGAGGTATGGGACAAGTCTTGCATCTAGGTGTATTGCAGGGGTATGAGCCATGAGGTAAGGGGCTGAGGGCGGGGGTCGTGTAAGGATGGATGAGTATATTGTGGAGTACCACTGTTCATCACTTGCACAACAACCTCCATACCTCCCCCACATCCCCTCATAGCTGACATACCTTGGTTTGCAGATCTACTACACTTACCCCACCTGGCAAAACTCCCTCCCACCACCACAGAGAATCCAGAACCTCCACAGAAATACCAGTCCTTTCCAAAGGCCTCACCTTTTGCCCCACTCCCAAATTCAGTCATGCAGCCTACACAATATACTGGTCCATCCTTACACAACCCCTGCTTCCAACCCCTTACCTCATGGCTCATACCCCTGTAACAGACCTAGATGCAAGACTTGTCCCATACATCCTGCCATCACCACCCACTCAAGTCCTGTCACTAACACCACCTATCCCATCAAAGGCAGACCTACCTGGGAAACAAGTCATGTGATCTACAAGCTAAGCTGCAACCGCTGTGCTGCATTCTATGTAGGCATGACAGCCAACAAGCTGTCTGTCCAGATGAATGGCCACCGACAAACTGTGGCCAAAAAACAACCCCCCTATTGCTGAACAAACTGCCAAACATGATACCCTTCATTTCAATGACAGCTTCACAGCCTGTGCCATATGGATCCTTCCCACCAACACCAGCTTTTCTGAATTGCAGAAGTGAGAGTTTTCCTTGCAATACATCCTACATTCCTGTAACCCTTCTGCCCTCAACCTTCGTTAGTCACTGTCCTCATCCATCCAGCCCCTTCCCTGCTCCAATTCCAGCAGTACACAGCTGTCATTCCACCATCACACTCAGTCTTTTTACTTCTCTCCTCTTCTGGAACTTCCCCCTTCCCCAACTCCCTTCTGCCCTGCGTAACCTGCAGCACTTCACTATCTGCCACCCCCACTATACCATACCTGCTCCTTCCTGGCCCATCCTCCTCCTTAACCCCAGCCAGTGCCACTCCCATCATGCACCGGTGCTGCTGCTCATAGTGTGGTTTCAGTTGCCTGAGACTGCAGTCATATGTGTGAGTTGCATTTGTGTGTGTGTGTGTGTGTGTGTGTGTGTGTGTGTGTGTGTGTGTGTGTGTGTGTGCGTGCGTGCATGTGTGTGTGTGTGTGTGTGTGTGTGTGTGTGTGTGTGTGTGTGTGTGTGTGTGTGATTTATTATTGATGAAGGCCTTAATGGCTGAAAGGTTTATTTGTGACAGTCTTTTTGTTGTGCCTACCTGTTACTCAGCATCTCTGCTATACGGTGAATTTTGGGGAAAGATAGAAATATTTGATCAGTGATCTGAATGGGATTCATTTGGAGAAATACATGGTAAGCAACAGGGTAACTGATGTGAAAATCAAAACTCACCTCAACTACTTTTCTGACAATCCTTCAGAGTTCTGTTCATCATTAGGCAAATATGGATACAGCTTTATACACTGCAGGACTAGAAAACTGTACCATAATAGGTATTTGTTGTAACTCACCTACTGGCAAGAGACAGGGGACAATGCTAGTGATGTGAGACTGACGTAGGTCTGAGAATTTAACAAAGTCACTGCCGCACCCATGACTACTTGTATTTTTAATATCTTGTCCATAACACTTACTTCAGTATAACGTTTGGTTTGGATTCTACCATCACTTGAGAAACACTGTTCACATAAATATTCATGTCTGATATAGGAGGCTGAGAGTTGCACCCCCACCCCTCCTCTCCCTCCTCCCGCTCTTACCTTTCTTTCTTTTTTTACAACTTTTTTTTACAATGGTTGTACATCACCCAACACTTTGGGCACACAGGCTACTCATGTTGTGCAAAACAATAAGGACATGATGGGAGTGAAGCACATGGCCACTATTGTGGCACTGACTGCTGTTTAGCACGGTGCTGCCTCAACCATTGTGGAGATCACGATTGCATGGCCGCAACAGCATATTCCCCCTGTAAGCTAACTGACAGCAGCTAAGGAGGAGAGGCAATGGTGGCTACTTCACACTAAGCTTCTGTCTGCTTTCCTGCTTTCCTAGATACCTCATAAGACTGGGCAATGTTCAAACCTCTGTGAGAGAAGGGATTTCCACATTGTCAAGTGCATTGATGAACATCTCTATCTATTATATACACAAATCAAAAAACGTTTTGCATCACCTCAGTTCTGAGAGTTCTGGAACCTGTACAGAAAATTGGAATAGAGATCGACATAAACATCATTTCCACCCTTTTTATTACTTACGAAAACAACACATTGCACGTTGTACCACCATACAGTCAGTCCTTCAGAGGTGGTGGTCCAGATTGCTGTGCAAACCGGTACCTCTAATACCCAGTAGTACATCCTCTTGGATTGATGCATGCCTGTATTTGTTGTGGCATACTATCCACAAGTTCATCAAGGCACCATTGGTCCAGATTGTCCCACTCCTCAACTGCGCTTTGGCGTAGGTCCCGCAGAGTGGTTGGTTTGTCATCCTTAAAAAGCCCTTTTCAATCTATCCCAAGCATGTTTGATAGGATTCATGTCTGAAGAACATGCTGGCCACTCTAGTCGAGCAATGTCGTTATCCTGAAGGAAATCATTCACAGGATGTGCATGATGGAGGTACAAATTGGTTTGGTTGAAGGCATATGCAACACTCATCAGTGAAGAGAATATGATGCCTATCCTGAGTGGTCCATTTGGCATGTTGTTGGGCCCATCTGTACTGCACTGCATGATGTCATGGTTGCAACGATGGACCTCACCCTGGATGTCAGGAGTGAAGTTGCGCATCATGCAGCCTATTGTGCACAGTTTGAGTCATAACATGACGTTCTGTCGCTGCACAAAAAGCATGGTGGCGTTTCTGTCAGGGTTCCTCCAAGCCATAATCTGTAGGTAGCAGCCATCCACTGCAGTAGTAGCCCTTGAGCAGTCTGAGCAAGGCATGCCATCAACAGTTCCTGTCTCTCTGTATCTCCTTCATGTCCGATCAACATTGCTTTGGTTCACTCCGATTCGCCTGGACACTTCCCTTGTTAAGAGCCCTTCCTGTCACAAAGTAATAATGTGGACATGATCAACCCTCGGTATTGACTGTCTAGGCATGATTGAACTACAAACAACATGAGCCGCGTACCTCCTTCCTGGTTGAATGACTGGAACTGACCGGCTGTTGGACCCCCTCCGTCTAATAGGTGTTGCTCATGCATGGTTGTTTACATCTTTGGGTGGGTTTAGTGACATCTCTGAACAGTCAAAGGGACTGTGTCTGTGATACAATATCGACAGTCAGTGTCTATCTTCAGGAGTTCTGGGAACCGGGGTGATGCAAAACTTTTTTTGGATTTGTGTAGCATCACAAACTATCGAATCAGCATATGAGTCCCATGAGCTTCAGTAACAAACTGAAAATGCTGGCTAAACCCATGAGGATGTGCAAGCCCAAGCTCTGTACAACTTTTGTGGCTGCTTTTGACAATGGTATAACACAAGATGAACAATAATAATGTGAGTGCTTCACAGTGACAAGCAGAGAGCAACTGACACATTTCATCAAAAGAAAGACTGGCAGGTTCCTTAAGATGTGCTACCTAACACAAAAGGTGATAAACATTAGCAAGGAATCCATGATAGAAAGAAAACCTAACACATGTGTGGGTCAGTGACACCAAAAGCTTGGAATTGCTGCCAAAAGTGTTTTTTGTATGTGTCCCAATCTTCTGCAGAATCATCATACAGAGGAAGGGGCTGTGTCAACAGTGGTGAATCTGACACATCAGCAATGCTACCAAATTGATTAGTGCCATGGAGAAAGCCTTCTGCCGATTGGTGAAAGCTCATTGCTGTTCAACAAGAAATTGAAGAATTTCTTCCACTGACATATTTTCTATAGTGAGCCATGAAATGAAACAAATGGAGTAGAATACCACACTCATTGCCAAAAATATTGTAACATTGCGCAGCATAATATCAGAATTTCCACCAACCAACTTTTATTTTGCTCACACATGAAGGAATATACTAAGGTGCTGAATGACACTGTAATTGGTACAAACAAACATAACCAACAAGTGTCATAAGGCACAGTCTAATTTGAAGTATATATTTGTCACATAAACTTTGCAGTGGCCAAGGACCCAGCATGCTTGCTTATATAAAACTGTTTTGCACATGGAACAGGACTATCTGTGCTGTCTGTGCTGATGTGAGGTGGCCTCTTTAGGCAGCCATGGAAGTGTGCTCTGTTTAATTATGTGCACTCACTGTATAGGGTTAGATTAGATTAATACTAGTTCCATGGATCATGAATACGATATTTCGTAATGATGTGGAACGAGTCAAATTTTCCAATACATGACATAATTAGGTTAATTTAACAACATACTTAAGTTAATATAACAACTTTATTTTTTTTATTTTTTTAAATATTTTTTTCTTTTTTTTCCTTATTTTATATCTAAAAATTCCTCTATGGAGTAGAAGGAGTTGTCATTCAGAAATTCTTTTAATTTCTTCTTAAATACTTGTTGGTTATCTGTCAGACTTTTGATACTATTTGGTAAGTGACCAAAGACTTTAGTGCCGGTATAATTCACCCCTTTCTGTGCCGAAGTTAGATTTAATCTTGAATAGTGAAGATCATCCTTTCTCCTAGTATTGTAGTTATGCACACTGCTATTACTTTTGGTTGTTAATAACAAATTTCATAAGAGAATATATATACTGAGAAGCTACTGTGAATATCCCTAGATCCTTAAATAAATGTCAGCAGGATGATCTTGTGTGGACTCCAGCTATTATTCTGATTACACGCTTTTGTGTAATAAATACTTTATTCCTCAGTGATGAATTACCCCAAAATATGGTGCCATATGAAAGCAATGAGTGAAAATAGGCGTAGTAAGCTAATTTACTAAGATGTTTATCACCAAAATTTGCAATGACCCTTATTGCATAAGTAGCTGAACTCAAACATTTCAGCAGATCATCAATGTGTTTCTTCCAATTTAATCTCTCATCAACGGACACACCTAAAAATTTGGAATATTCTACCGTAGCTATATGCTTCTGATTAAGGTCTATATTTATTAATGGCGTCATACCATTCACTGTACGGAACTGTATGTACTGTGTCTTATCAAAATTCAGTGAGAGTCCGTTTACAAGGAACCACTTAGCAATTTTCTGAAAGACAGTATTGACAATATCATCAGTTAATTCTTGTTTGTCAGGCGTGATTACTATCCTTGTATCATCAGCAAAGAGAACTAACTTTGCCTCTTCATGAATATAGAATGGCAAGTCATTAATATATAATAAGAACAACAAAGGACCCAAGACTGACCCTTGTGGAACCCCATTCTTGATAGTTCCCCAGTTTGAGGAATGTGCTGATCTTTGCATGTTACGAGAACTACTTATTTCAACTTTCTGCACTCTTCCAGTTAGGTACGAATTAAACCATTTGTGCACTGTCCCACTCATGCCACAATACTTGAGCTTGTCTAGCAGAATTTCATGATTTACACAATCAAAAGCCTTTGAGAGATCACAAAAAATCCCAATGGGTGGTGTTCGGTTATTCAGATCATTCAAAATTTGACTGGTGAAGGCATATATGGCATTTTCTGTTGAAAAACCTTTCTAGAAACCAAACTGACATTTTGTTAGTACTTCATTTTTACAGATATGTGAAGCTACTCTTGAATACACTACTTTCTCAAAAAATTTGGATAAAGCTGTTAGAAGGGAGATTGGACAGTAATTGTTGAAATCAGATCTATCCCCCTTTTTATGCAAAGGTATAACAATAGCATATTTCAGTCTATCAGGGAAAATGCCCTGTTCCAGAGAGCTATTACACAGGTGGCTGAGAATCTTACTTATCTGTTGAGAACAAGCTTTTAGTATTTTGCTGGAAATGCCATCAATTCCATGTGAGTTTTTGCTTTTAAGCAAGTTTATTATTTTCGTAATTTCAGAGGGAGAAGTGGGTGAGATTTCAATTGTATCAAACTGCATAGGTATGGCCTCTTCCATTAACAGCCTAGCATCTTCTAATGAACACCTGGATCCTACTATATCCACAACATTTAGAAAATGATTATTAAAAATATTTTCAACTTCTGACTTTTTGTTCGTAAAGTTTTCATTCAATTTGATGGTAATACTGTCTTCCTCTGCTCTTGGTTGACCTGTTTCTCTTTTAATAATATTCCAAATTGTTTTAATTTTATTATCAGAGTTGCTGATTTCAGACATGACACACATACTCCTGGATTTTTTAATAACTTTTCTTAATATAACACAGTAGTTTTTATAATGTTTGATAGTTTCCGGGTCACTACTCTTTCTTGCTGTCAGATACATTTCCCTTTTCCGGTTACAAGATATTTTTATACCCTTAGTAAGCCATGGTTTGTTACAAGGTTTCTTATGAGTATATTTAACTATTTTCTTGGGGAAGCAGTTTTCAAATGCATTTACAAAAATGTCATGAAATAAATTATATTTTAAATTGGCATCAGGTTCATGGTACACCTCATCCCAGTCTATCTGCTGTAGGCTTTCCCTGAAATTTGCAATTGTTAAATCGTTGACTGAACGTACTACTTTGGAGGAGTGTTTAGTATTGCTGAATGGAGCTATGTCATATATTGTAACTAGCTGTGCACCATGATCAGAAAGACCATTCTCAACAGGCTGAGCATTTATCTGGTTAAACATATCTTGGTCTATAAAGAAGTTATCTATCAGTGAGCTGCTATCCTTTACCACCCGAGTAGGAAAATCAATAACGGGTGTCAAATTGAAAGAACCGAGTAATACTTCAAGGTCATTTTTCTTATTACCCTCTTTCAGAGAATCTACATTGAAGTCCCCACAAATAATAATTTGCTTCCCTCTGTCTGACAGATAGCACAACAAGGAGTCCAAATTTTTCAGAAATAGATGAAAATTTCCTGATGGGTACCTATATACAGTTACAATTATAAATGTGCCTTTATTTAATTTAAGCTCACAGGCACATGCTTCTATATGTTTCTCTACACAAAACTTTTTTGTTTCTATACTTTTTGCACAATGATAACTTTTGACATATATGGCAACTCCTCCTTTCTCCATATTTTCTCTCATTACATGTGCAGAGAGCTTATATCCACTTACATTTACCTTATCCATATCAGTAACAATGTGATGCTCAGACAGGCATAGTACATCTATTTCATTCTCAGCTTCTAAATCTTCTAAACAAACCAGAAGCTCATCTACTTCCTATTCTTTAAACTCCCAATATTTTGATGAAATATACTTACATTATTTTTAATTATACTTTTCTGAGAACCTTTCCTTATTCTAACATTTGCAGTACTCTCCTGTCTGAGTTTCTCATTGTGCTTAGGCCTAGTTCCTATACCAGTGGTCACACGGTGTTCAGAGAGGCAGATTATGTCAACTGGGTTGGGTGACTTTAATTCATCAATGCAGTTACCTAGGACTGAGATACAACTTGGTGGAGATAAAATTTCTGGTGATTGGTGAAAATTTATAATTGATAGCTGTGATTGGTGATCCAATGTGCTAGAATTGTGCTGTTTAATTTCTTTCCTAAACTGAAGATTTGTTTCAATCCTGACCTCTCGTAGAACTTGACATCTTTCTGTCTTACCTATCCTAAAAAAGGTGCTGCTCCAACACCTGTAACCACTGGTATTTTACCATTCATGGCAGTGCCTCCCCCCCTTAAATTTCCTGCTATTACCCCAGCCAGTTTCCCCTTCCCTTTCCTGTTGAGATGTAGGCCGTGCCTGGTATAGTCCCACCTACTGAGATCATCAACAGGAACCACACCATTATGAGCCCCCGCACCTGACCCAAGCAGCCGTTCCAACTCCAAATTAACTCTCCCAACAGAAGAGTTCAAATGAGGCCGGTCATGGCGTCTCAGGACAGATACAAATTCAACATTGGTGTGTCTCGATGCCGACGCAATCTTTACCAGGTCACACTCTATACTGTACCCAGGATCTCTGTCGATGCTGTTCCCTTGCCCTCCCACAATAACCACGGTGTCTTCCCTGGTAAATCCTTTACAGAGTGAACCTAAATCCTCTGTCACCTGATCCAGACTAGCACTTGGTTTGAAAAAAATTGTGACCTGGTATTCTGGTCCTAATTCCTCCTGCAGAAGTTGGCCTACACCTCTGGCATGAGAACTGCCTAACAACAAAACTTTCTTCCTTTTCAATGACTTTCCTACATTCTTTTTCAATTTCCTATTGAAAGTTTGTTGTGTCCTGTCTACACCTACCTCTGCTTGAGGCTCATCAGTTTCTAACTGAAGCAACAGGTCAAACTTATTTTTGACATTCACCACAAAACTGTCAGACTTAGTTCTAGGCCTGTTCCTTCTGCTACCTGTTGCCACTTCCCACCTCTCTTTGCCCTTCTCCCTCCTTAACCTGTCCATATCTTCCCTAGCCTGATCTAGCTCAGCCTGAAGGGCAGCAATTTTCCCCTCCTGTTCCACTATCTTCCTATCTCTGCTGCAAATCCTACATAACCACTGATGAGCCTGATCCACTTTCCCAACACCCACGCCACTGCAGTCCCCCCAGTGAAAAAAACTACTGCATCCATCACACCAAACCCCGGAACTAACAATTCTACGGCAAGTCAGGCACTTCTCACTCATGGCAAAAATAATACTTTAGCTAGAATAAATCAATTAAATTACCGAAAATCAAAAAAGACGTTACAAGAATTAAGCCTATTCACAAATGTATATAACCAAGTTTCTGATTTAAAATTCCGCTGTTTTTCTGAGATCTGTATTAAAACAACGAAGGTATACGCTATTTATTATATATTTCACTCGATGGAATGAAAAAAAGGACAATTAAACGAGATACTTTAACTTTGATTCTCCAAAAACGTTACGAGAATTAGGCCTATAAAACAAATGTATATAGGCAAGTTTCTGATATAAAGTTACGCTGTTTTTCTGAAATCTGTATAAAAACAATGAAGTTATACGCTATTTACGGTAGTTTACTTATTTGTTACCGAGAAACTAGTTAAATTACCGTGAAACAAGAAACAAACACGTTTACAAAATTTAAGCCTAAGCGCGACTTCGCGAAGTTACGATCTTTTCGTGTTTTCTAAAAAAATACGCAAAGAAAAGTCAAACCTTTAATGGCAAGACTAAACGATACACTAATGCACGTATTTAATTTGTTGTCGGCGTTAAACTAAATTATATTCCTGTCTAAATCACTTAACTTTCTGGAAATGGTTTCTGGCGTCACTTACTCGGCGGCCATCTTGGACTGACCTCTCATGTGTTGCAAATGAATTTAGCAGTTGTTGCCTTTTTTTATAAGTGCTTTTAACACTGACATTGAAGTCACCATACACAACTGTACATTTTAAATGAAACTTCATTTTATTCATTAGCCCCTCAACAATGTCAGGAAACTCTGTATAATTTCCTGATGATGGGTGATGCAAACACACAATGACATCTCTGTGCACACACACACAGTACTCAAAGTCTTGTTCAGTACATTGGACATTTTAAGTTTTATGTCTTTTTATTTTTATGTCTCTGTTAACATAGATGCACATCCCACCTGGTGCTGATTGCAGCAGAACATGGTATACTAACTACATCTCCAAATATCTTTCATAGCCAGTGCTCACATTTACACAATTCTGAAACATACATGAGGTGATCGCTCAACAAGAGTTCTAATTCATCAGATTTTCTCCCTAAACATTTTCATTTTGAAAATGGATTCTTAATATTCAGAAAATTCAATAACTTATGGGCCACATACTATCATATTTCTTTGATGTTGCATCTTTATAAAGAATCCTTCCATTTTGTTTGAAGAGCACTTCTTTTCACTCATGGACATAGATTTCAGATACTAGGTTACTTCACATTCTTCTTTCATGTGGTGGATTTCTTCTGCTTGCGGACTGCTAGTGTTGGACCAAATCTGTTTGAATTTCCTTGAGTATGTGCATCTATCATGATGATTTGTTTTACAACTGCTTGTGTATGTTACTTCCTTAAGATCTCTGTTTATATGGTATACAGATCTCTTTTTAACAGATGGATAATGTACTTCTGCTACTTCTCCTGTGGAGGGAAGGTGTGCAAACAAATTCATGGCATAGCAATATACACCTGTGTGGCACTCTCCTGTGTCAACATGTTTATAGACCATGTAGAGGAGACCTTCCTAGCCTCTGGAAATGTCAAACCCCTGGTTTGTTTCAGGTTCATTGATGATATCTTCATGATCTGGACTCAGGGCCAAGGCACCCTATCCTTGTTCCTTCACAACCTCAGTACCTTCTCTGCCATCCATTTCACCTGGTCCTCCTCAACCCAGCATGCTACCTTCCTGATGGCCTCATTCACACCTCTATCCACATTAAACCAACCAACCACAAACAGTACCTGCATTTCAACAGCTGTCATCCCTTCCACACCAAAAAATCCCTCCCTTACAGCCTAGCCACCCAGGGATGGCATAGCTGTAGTGACAAGAACTCCCTTGCCCAGTATGCTAAGAGTCTCACCAAGGCCTTCACAGACCTAGGCACTATCTTCCAGATCTAGTTTGCAATCAAATCTCTCATGCCCTTTCCCCATATACACCCAATCCTCCTATCACCCCCAAGAACCACCTAGGGAATGAAACAACTGAACCACATCCTTCATCAGGGCTTTGATTACTATAATCACACCGTGAAATGGGGGACATCCTGCCCAAGATCCTTCCCAATTCTCCTAAAGTGGTGTTCTATTGCACACCTAACCTCCACAACTTCCTAGTCCAGACCTATGCCACCACTGATCTCAACCCCTTGCCACAAGGATCATATCCCTGTGAAAGACCCAGGTGCAAAACCTGCCCAGTCCACTCACGCAGCATTTTCTGTTCCTGTCCTGTCGCAAGCAACAGTTGCAGGGCCACCTGTGGAAGCAGCCATATCATATACTATACCAGCTCTGCTGCAATCATTGTACAGCTTTTTATATTGGTATGACTATAAACCAACTGTCCACCAGGATGAACATCCCCTGCCAAACTGTGGTTAAGAGCAAATTAGACAACCCTGTGGCACAACATGCAGTTGAACATAACATGCTAGGTTTCAGTGACTGCTTCACTATCTGAACCAACAATGTCCTCCTCTCCACCACCAGTTTTCTGAACTGCATAGATGAAATTATACTCCCCCTCTATCCATCATTTGCTCCTTATTCTAGTCCCCTTATTGTCTTTGTGTGGCTCCCTCTACCAATCCACCACTAAAAATAGGTAATTAATTTATTTTCCAAATGTTTATTTGCTCCATTACAGTGTTAAGACTAACAGAACTTGCAAACTTTGAAGTGCCATAAACTGGAAACAGGGAGGGGGAAAATGCTGCTAATTAGTATGGGTACTTAAATCCATAGGGAAACAAATAAGCTAAATTTGATCCAAATCTGAGATAATGGGTGACAAAATGCTTTTCATTCTGTTTCAGCTGACACATGGAATGACCCATGTGAAATTTGTTCTTATTTGAGTTAATCCCCCCCCCCCCTCCCTTCCCCCCACCGGTACAGAAAAAACAGCCTTTCGTACATATGAAGAATAGTGTGAATACATGATGGCTCTGGATGTGTCTAAAGTTACTGGAACTTAACAGGTTGGGTTCGCAACATGGCTTACTTGTGGAAGACGCACATGCAGTTTATGACTATCGTTTGGACTTTGAGAAAGGCCAAATTATTCATACAGGGACATAATACTGATAGACCACACAGATGACATGGTGAAAGGTCACAGAAACCAGTAATTCTCAAGAGCCATACCTCTCCAACTCCAGCAGTTATGTTGTGGGGAACTTTGCATAGAACAACAAGGCTAATTTGGTAATTGTTGAAGGGAGGTAGAATGCTTGCCAGTGTGTGGCAAGAATAACCAAGGTACCAAACTGCATTTTCCAGCATGATACCACAAGACCTCACACAGCAGTTCGCACTATAGATCCCATCAGATATGTATTACTCTTTACTTGACCTGCCTGGTCCCATGATTTTTCACCCATAGAGCCTGTCTGAAATGTGATTCGAAAATATAAACATACATACCATCCTTAAGCCAATAAACTTGCTGAACTGATATGGTATGTGTTTCAGCCATGGTGATAAATTCCTCAAGATGACATTCACAAGGTGTTGCTTCCATATGACAATGAATACAAGAGTGTATTCATGCCTGTGGGGATCACATCTCATACTGTTGTTGAAGACAGACAACAGTTCCAAATGGAATTAAAGTTTAATCTTTAATACCTTTTGTGTGATGAACATCTCCACAAAGTTTGATAAATATTCAACTGGTGCTTCATGGTGTAACACTCTCTGTTTTCATCAAAGTATAATGCTTCAGAAATATACGAGGGTCATCCACAAAGTAAGTTCTGTTTCTGTTTCTATTCGCGGCAGTGCTGTGATCGCAGTTCTGTGCTTGTGCAGCAATTACTTTGATTCAAGGAGAAAGTGAGTACGCCATTTTCAGATCACTGCTGCTGACGTGTGCTTTGTAGTGCTTCTTTATAATGTCTGCTGTAATTGAAAATGCCACCAAGTGTGAAATCAGATCCGTGATTCATTTTCTAAATGAAAAGAAAGTTAAACCAAAGGAAATTCATTGGCAAATCTGCAAGGTTTACGGACAAATTGCTATGAGTGATTCAACGGTTAGAAGATGGGTCATACTGTTCAGTAAAGGATGTGATAAAGTGCATGATGAAGAATGAAGTGGACACCCATCTGTGGTTACTGATGAACTGGTTCACACAATTGAAGAGAAGATTAAGCACAACCGTAAGTTTACACTTAGTGCCCTTGCTATGGAAGTTTTGCAAATCTCACCAAACTTTGCTCACATTGGGTACCCAAAATTCTTACTGAACAACACAAAAAACAATGGATGGGCAGTGCACTTCAGCTTTTGACACGCTACATTGAAGAAGGTGGTGGTTTTCTTTCTCACATAGTCACACCCCTGCAGTCAATGGAATGGAGGCACACTTCATCTCTAATGAAGGCCAAGGCTAAGCAAATCTTGACACCTAGAAAAGTCATGTGCACCATATTTTGGAACTGAAAAGGCATTTTTCTGATTTATTTCTTACCACGAGGCCAAACAGTCAATGCACACGGTTACTGCGAGACCATTAACAAATTGCGCCATGCAATACAGAACAAGTGCCGAGGATTACTGTCAAAAGGTGTAGTTTTTTTCCACGATAATGCCTGACCATACACTGTGAATGTGACCAAACAACTCTTATGGAAATTTCATTGGGACACATTTGATCATCCTCTGTAAAGCCCGGACCTCGCTCCTAGTGACTTTCGTCTCTTCTTACTCCTAAAATCTGTCCTTGGTGGTCAACACTTCAACAATGATGATGAGCTGAAAGAACATGTTACCATATGGTTGAATACACAGGCGGCAACCTTCTTTGAAGAAGGCATACAAAAGCTTGTGCCATGCTATGACAAGTGCTTACAAAATTTCAGAAGCTATGAAGAAAAGTAGTTTAACATTTGTAGATTTTTGTACAATAAATATTTTTTCTGTATCTGTACACGTTTGTTTTATATAACCAAATGGAACTTACTTTGTGGTCAACCCTCATATTCAAATTTTTCTGAATAAACTTCGATAATTATGTTAGGTTTCTAGTAAGTTAACAATGATGATTTCATATCAGCAGCTACAATCACCCTTTACTCTTTAAAACTTTTGATTCTAAATTTGCTTTCTAGTTTTTCTGTAAATTTTTTACACAGTGTAATTTTTCTGCAGCAAAAATTGTTCATAGAGGGCTATTGACATTCTTTAAATTTATTTATTTTTATAGATTAAAACTCATTTATTTAATTGGTTTTCTTGCTAGGGATTCCAACTGGAACTTGAATGACTATGTACAGCAACTCAGACATGAACTGCGGACATGGCGCCTGGTATATTGGCGACTGTGGGGTGACTGTCATTTCCTTCGCTGTACTGCATGCACTAGACATTTCCCCATACATCAGGCTCGATGGTGCTGCCACCATCCTGATCAACCTCAGTTCTTCTCTATGGAACAACAACGTACCACAACATTTCCAATAGGCCGATATCCATGCTGTGGAGAAAGGGCATATCGCTTTGAAGTGATCTCCAGTGAGTCGGTAAGACCCATCAGAGGAACTTCATATTCTCTTTGTAATTACTGTAAATATTTTTCCTTGTAAACATCCCATCTCCAGATAGCTTATCTCTTTGAGTACATCATTGTTAATATATCAGATATTGTTGCCGTTGTATCCATCACATTTGAATATGACATGAAAAACTAATAGATTAAAGAAATTTAGATGAGCAACATGACTCAGGTGTGTTTAATACCAAATTTTGCTTTATGTAAGTCAGAATATGTTGTGATCAACTTTTAATGCTTATCAGAGAGACAAGAAATGGAAATGAAATGAATATTAAAAAGAGTTTTGCTACGTGTTCAACATCACTGTTTTGTCAATAATTATACATGGAAATAAATGTTCATTGGAAAATTATGAACTATGAAAATTTCATTAAATTATGAAGGTAGTGACATGAAAACATTTTGCTTAGGTGACAGAACAGAGATGTGTAATTTTTCCTTCTTTTTTTTATTTTGTTTTGTTTTAAGAAATTTTGCTTTGCTTCAGATGTCTTATTGTTGTTTGTAGGGCTGCCAGTTTAGGGATCATGAACCTGATCTGCAGACAGAACGAGACATAGCTGTTCACAAAATATTCACTCAGCATATGAAACTAACTGCAGTGGAGCCTCCTCAGTTAATGTTAGCAGAGAGGTTAACACGATTTGTCAATACACGAGGTAATTGTATTTATACACATTGTGTTAAATTCTTTAAAATCTGAAGCTAAAAATTGCAATAACCAAGATTTGTGATTGTAGTGTTATTAATTATTAGAATTAGAGTTTGCTTCTAGGCAATTCACTATATTTCAAGTTCATGAATGGAATATTTATGTACATTTCTGTGTATTTGGTGGCATAACTGCAGTATTATGTGACACTGCATGCATCCTCACAACTATGTACTCCAAATAAAAATAACTTAGAAGTACCAGAAGTAAAACTCAATGACACTAACATAATTTTGATCTGCAGATGTGATCGCTGGCATACTTTCACTCAGTGCTGCCATACGGCATAATTTTCTTGTCACTGCAGCTTAAGTCAAAATTATATTTACTGTAGAGAAGCATGCAGTAAGAATATAGTATAAAGCTGATAGCCAAACATCTTGCAGAAGCCTTTTCAGGTATCTTGTGATTCTTACACAAACATGGCAAAACCTTTATTCTCTTACAGTATTTGTGGTTAATATAGAGGCTATTCATAAATTAACCTCTGGTTGGCTGTTAAAAATAAATAAATACTTGTAGCATCATGATGCTTTTGTTGTTGGAAAAGGAGACTTTGAAGGCCACATTGCATCTTTCGGCTCTCTGTTGTGTTTGTCAGTGTAGAAGCTAGCAAGCAACTGAAATTGATTGTACTATTTCGTCCCTTTCAGGTGCAAGGTATGATCTGTCATTCACTTCCTTCAAGTAAAAGTAGTCAATGCACTAAAAGTCATCGTTGATTGTGTAATGTGTATGGAGATGAAATTATGAGTGATGGTGTTATGAGGGAGAGATGCAGAAAATTTAAGGCTGGTTCCACATATGTCCATATTGAAAGTGGTTGTGAAGATATTCAGATACGAACTTTCAATATCATATTTCAGGGACAACCCTCTTTTACATTGTCACAGGGAGGTTAAACTACCATAACTTTTTTGCGCAGTGGGTACCAAAATGTGTAACCAATTTTCACAAAGCTTAAAGAATGGGTTCAGTCTTGACATTCCTTCAGCACTACCATGAAAAGGATTAGGAATTTCTAAACAGCATCATGGTTGGAGATGACATACGGGTGTAGTATATGAACTCTGAAACTAAGGAACTGTCCAAACAGTGAATGCACACTCATTCTCCCAATAAATCCAAAAAATTCAAGCAGATTCTGTTAAACAATGGAGGTTACAGTTTTTGGGAGCAAAAGGACTTTTAACAATAGATTTAATGAGAATAATATTTGATAATACCATGAAATCACAGGTTTATTATGGAACTCTTATAAAACTCTGAAGGTCAACCTAAAATGAACAACTTTGGAAGATTACCAAAGGAACCATTCTCCTTTATGACAGTGTGTGACCATATGCTGTGAATTGAATGCAGAGACAACAACGGCTTTTTTTTCTGGAAGATTTTTCTGCAATTTTTCTACAACTTTTCTATATGCCAGACTTTGCACCAAGTGACTTTCATCCCTTCCACAAATTGAAGGCCTGGCTGGCTAATAGCATTTCATGGCCAGTGATGAGCTCAGAGATGCTGTCAACAATTGGCTCATGCACCAGGTGGCACCATTCTTTGATGAACTGATAAAGAAGCTAGTGTCACAGTAAGACAAATGCTTGAATTTACATGGTGAATAACTGGAGAAGTAATATCAACATGTAAGTAAAGATTCTATATAAAAACATTTGTGTATTTTCTAATTTTTAACAGCCAATTAGAGGTTAATTTATGAATAGCCCTTGTAGTAAGAATGAACTGACGATGAACTGTATTATTCTCAACAACAGTATGGCAAGGGTTCAGGATGGAGTGTTATGTAGTGGTGCAAAAGTCTTTAATGGGCTGCTGGTAGATTGCAGTTAGGAAATCTGAAATATCCAAATCTTCAAAGCTAAAATAAAAGAATATCTTATTAATTACTTCTTCCATAATTTATCAGGATATTGTGACTTGCCAATGTAAATAACGATTAACACTAATATCCATGACAACAAGTGTTAACTTTACCAGTATATGGATAGCTTTTAGTGTTCTGTGTAAAGTTGTATAATTGTTTAATCTGAAATATGAAATAAGAGCAGTAACTGTGTTTTTTTAAGATGAAGTGCAGTGTTAATTTCCACAGTAGCTTCTTTGACGCTAGTTTATGTCACCTAGTGGGTTGCAGGCACATGACATTGTAAGGAAAATAGATCAGGGGTCAATGGAGAATAATTTACCAACAATATGGGTCACAACTGGTAAACTCCACTTACATAAGTAATTTAGGCAAAGGGGAGGTTGTAATGGCCCAGCATCTCAGAAACAATGAAATTGATTGGTTACCTACCTGCTACTGTTGTGAGAATCTGTGGGAAGTGGTAGAATGGTGAAACCACATATACACAACAGGCTGTGGGACAAATGGTTCAAATGGCTCTGAGCACTATGGGACTCAACTGCTGAGGTCATTAGTCCCCTAGAACTTAGAACTAGTTAAACCTAACTAACCTAAGGACATCACAAACATCCATGCCTGAGGCAGGAGTTGAACCTGTGACCGTAGCGGTCTTGCGGTTCCAGACTGCAGCACCTTTAACCGCACGGCCACTTCGGCCGGCGCTGTGGGACATCCACACCTTATAATGTAATGGGGTAGTCAGAGGCTTGCTAGTGCTGTAAAGCAGGATAGACAGTGATCTGTGTGGCAGATCTGATGACAGAGTACGATGCTGGTGAAGAAACAAGTGTTTCAGAGCACACTGTTCAATGAACATTGTTGAACTTGGGACTCTGTAGCAGATGGTCTGGTGTGTTCCTAGGTTGACCCGACGACATCATCAATTACAACTGCAGTGAGCATGGTATAATTGAGATTGGACCATGGATCAATGGAATTATGTTCCCTGATCGGATGAATCACATTTCATGTTGAAACAGGTCACTGGTTATTTCCAAATACACCATGATCCAGGCTCAGGTTGCTCGGAAGATACACCATGCTATGGACCCATGCCAGTGGAGGCAGTGGAGATTCGAATTGTCTCTCCACATTTCAGCTCTTCTCCACTCTTCTGCCCACTGGTTTTCTCTTGAGCCAGCCGTCGCCTCATCTGACCACGCCGTCTGCAGGACTTCATGATGAACTTACCACTTTGTGTTCCACCACTGACTTCATTGCTGCACGAAATGAAGGTACCAATCATGCAGTCCCGCAAACGAGGTCTCTCTCTCCACTCATGAGGGTTATACTATCTGATTATGTCCTCGATTTCGTTTCCATCCCACTGTAGGTGTTAGTCTCCCACAAGGATAGTTGTATGAAGTTGAAGTTCATGAACCTTAGCCATTGTTTGTTCTAGTTCTCGTTAGAGATTTTCTAATTTTCAATAGCCTTCATATTTGTATCATTGTTAGGGACATAACAGTTAACTACCTTATGAGCTTTGTTGAGACTTGTTAAGTAAATGGTAGTTGTTCTCCCATTTTTAGATGGAAAGGAAATTAAGGACTTTACCATTTTATTGCTGATGATGAAGCATGTATCCAGCTAAGGTACATTCTTTATCACTCTCTGGCTAGTTGCCCTTGGTAGATCTTGTTGCCTTGTTATTCTGGCGCATCTTCAACTGTGAATCTAATATCTTCCAGGGCCATTATCAGAATGTTGTGTTTTGTGAGAATTTCCGATGTATGTTTGTTCCTTTTTCTCTTCCAGGGGCCATTATCAGAATGTTGTGTTTTGTGAGAATTTCCAATATATGTTTGTTCCTTTTTCTGTAGGAAGGAACTGATCTTGATGGCTGCTGGGTAGTTGATATGTTTCTTATCCTTAAATGAATGTGTAGGTTCCCCAGAATCCATAGGCTCATTTTCCGTGACACATGTGCATGTGAGTTCACTACCACATGGCCTATACATGCCATTAGCATATTTCCCCATGCCACCAGAATTTAAAAAAAGTTTTTATTGTTTACCTATAGCTAATATTTAACGGTATGGGTTGTTAAGAGTGATAGTCTTGCCAATCTAGTTTCAAATTAGGATTGGTTACTAACATTTCACTAAGTTACTCCACTTAACATGGGGATTTCAGGTTGGTTACATAATGGAGAGAAAAATGCTAGTTGGATTCTCTTAATGAATACAATATTTTATCATTTCAGCTGATTGGCAAAATGCATTTCATTCTCATTTGCCACAGCCAAGAGCTCTCATCTGCCACTAAATATAGTTATAAAGCAGTCTAGAAGTAATTCCCGTAGTTATCACTCTCTGTCTTCGAAATTTTTTTGGTAATAGATTTGTCAAAAATATGATTATATTGACCATATATATTTGTTTTTCACATACACATGATTATTTATTTATTAAACATGAAGAAATATATTTGTTCTTAGGACTTACCTTCTTTATGGTACACTGTGAATGTTTTTCACTTGACATTAATAGCCACATGTAGCTCAGTTGTGTACGGTATATCATGAAACATTTGTCCATATGAAAAGTGAATTTACACATTCAAAACAGGTTTCCACACAATGCCCTCAATCATAACAAAATTTGGACCTTCTAAAGGGAGGAGTTTTATTCCAAGTTGGCATACTGGCAGCCCTTAGCTGCACATCGACCCTAGCATTCCACATGTTCATAGGTCGCTACAACTTTCTGCTAAATACGTGAGGCAAAAATGAAACAATGGGAAATCCATGAACTCACTGTAAAGTCGCAAATTTCCTCCCACGTTGCGCCATCTCCATACCTGCTGTAAATGGAAATGAGCGTTTGGCGTCATTGGCCGGGAGGCCCCTTACGGGGCAGGTCCGGCCGCCTTGGTGTCGGTCTTATTACATGCGACGCCACATTGGGGGACTTGCACACCAGATGGTGATGAAATGATGATGAAGACAACATGAGACCCAGTCCCTGAGTGGAATCGAACCCGGGCCCCTTAGGACGGCAGTCCGACATGCTGACCATTCAGCTATCTGGGTGGACCCTATTTGCTTTGGAGCCCTGAGATTAGATTAGATTAGATTAGTTTAGTTTTTCATTCCATAGATCCATGCTGAGGAGATCCTCATGGGTGTGGAACATGCCAATAATTTTTTTAATTTTTTTTTAAGCTGAAATAACAATACTAATAGTATGAATATATACAATACATCATTTGTTTCTATTAAAAAATTTATCAGTGGAGTAGAAGGAGTTGGACACTAGTAAGTCTTTCAGGCTCCTTTTAAATTGATCTTTATTTGTAACTAAATTTTTTATGTTTGCTGGCAAATTATTGAAGATAAGTGTTCCTGAGTAGTGGACCCCTTTTTGAACTAAAGTAAGTGCTTTTAAGTCCTTGTGCAGATCATTTTTGTTCCTGTTATTGTATGTATGAACTGACCTGTTTGTTGGAAAAAGAGATATATTATTTAGGACAAATTTCATTAAGGAGTAAATATACTGAGAGGCAGTAGTTAGTATACCCAGTTCTTTGAAGAGGTTTCTACAGGACATCTGTGAATTTACTCCACAAATAATACGTATTACACGCTTTTGGACTCTGAAAACTTTTGTTTGACTTGAAGAGTTACCCCAAAATATTATACCATATGACATTGTGGAATGAAAGTAGGCAAAGTATGCAAGCTTTTTCATTTTTATGTCGCCTATGTCTGCTAACACTCGAATTAAAAATACAGATTTGTTAAGGCATTTCTGCAGCTCTGTGGTGTGCTCCTCCCAACTGAATTTATTATCAAGTTGTAATCCCAGGAATTTAAGACTGTCAACCTCTTCTGAAAGTAACTGAAAGTTTGTGCTGCAAACATTCCCACCGGCATCCATTTTGTGCCTACATTAGTACCATATGAGTCTTTGTTGTTAACATGTAAACTTCGGTAGAGATAACTGATCCCACGCCTCATGTTGGTAGATGTTCAAGTTGTGCTGGTGGATACCATGGATTGGGGTGGGTCTTTGTGCAGTAGCTTTCACTCTTACCATGTCCTCCATTATTTACCACCAAGGAATTTACCAAATGACCTTGTCCGAGGACAGTTAATCTGTAGACTAATTCGTGTTCCTTTTGTGTAGCAATTAGGTTTTAAATAAAAATGCCTGTTTTTTTTTAACCACATGTAGAACTGTTCTTTATACAGTGCCTATCATGCTGCACTCCACTACATTGTATTCAAGGGAAACAATCCCCGTAATGATGACACCAACAATAAAATATGGCATCTTAATTTTGAAATTTGCATATTGTTGGCTGCCTCATACCATTAGGCACCCATTCCCACTCCCATGCATGGTTGCATCCCATGCACATGCTACAGATGGTACTGACCTTCACATTATTTCCGGTCACATGTGTTCCAAGTGTTCATCTCCTACGCAGCCTAGAAACCATGGCTTCCACCACGAGCTTAACCAACACCTTACCGTACATGACTGCCACTCAATCACCTCACAACATTATCACTGACCTGACCATGTGCCTTGCAGACCTGTAACACTACCACACCAAGCTGCATGCACAACTTGTAGTGACACGACTGCTGTCGGCCAGTCCCAGTGCGAGACTCCACAGTGGTGCCTGCACTGGCCCATGCATCTGCTGGTGCCACCGCTGCAGTCTCTACTGACTCTGATGCATCGACATCTGGTCCTCGACCTGCCACCGTCACTCCGTCTGCCTGTGCTGCAGCCCTCTTACCAATCTTCAATCCCCATGACTCACACTTGTTGTTTTCCTCTGTGGACACCATATTTGTTGGCTGCATTGACCAGGACATCATCATGTTCACTATGATGATCAGATAGCTCAAGCCAACATATTCAGTGTGGTTCCACAATGTCATTTTGTCACCACCAGCCACTATGAGACCCTCCGGTGCCGTCTCGAGATGTGTTACTGAAAAGATGGGGTTGTCAGTTTCTGTAGATGCTGCTATGGAATACCTCAGACCAGACATTTCAAGTAACTTCCATAATATAAATTTGACCCTCACTACCCCAGCAGAAATAATGTCCATCATAAAATCTTTAAAATCAAAAACATCTAGTGGGTATGATGAAATATCAACGAAGTTAATTAAAGAATGTGATTCTGAGTTAAGTAACATATTAAGCTATCTGTGTAACCAGTCGTTTATCAGTGGAATATTTCCTGAATGGTTGAAATATGCTTAAGTTAAGCCACTGTTTAAAAAGGGAGATAAAGAAATAGCATAAAATTTCCATCCAATTTCACTTTTGCCAGCATTCTCAAAAATTTTAGAAGAAGTAATGTGCAATCGGCTTCATAACCATCTTATTTCAAATAAGATACTGTCAAAGTTGCAGTCTGGATTTCTAAAGGGTTCTGATATTGAGAAGGCTATCTACACTTACAGTGTAAATGTGCTTAATTCATTAGACAAAAAATTGCAGGCAACTGGTATATTTTGTGATCTGTCAAAGGCATTTGACTATGTAAATCACAATATCCTTTTAAGTAAGTTAGAATATTATAATGTAACAGGAAATGCTGCAAAATGGTTCAAATCTTATATCTCTGGCAGGAAACAAAGGGTGTTATTAGGAAAGAGACACGTATTATGCTATCAGGCATCATATAACTGGGAACTAATTTCATGTGGGTTCCCACAAGGTTCAATTTTAGGGCCCTTACTTTTTCTTGTGTATATCAATGACCTTTCATGAGTAACATTACCAGATGCCAAGTTCATTTTGTTCGCTGATGATACAAACATTGCAGTAAATAGCAAATCAAGTGCAGTCTTAGAGAGATTGGCTAATAAAATATTTATGGACATTAATCACTGGTTCCTAGCCAATTCTTTGTCACTAAACTTTGAAAAAACACACTACATACAGTTCAGAACTTGTAAGGGGTGTCCCACGAGTATACGCCTAAGATACGATGACAAGCAGATAGAAGAAGTGGACAGTGTTAAATTATTGGAATTACAGCTTGATAATGTATTCAACTGGGAGGAGCACACCACAGAACTGCTGAAGCATCCTAACAAATCTCTATTTGCTATGCGTATTGTGTCAGACGTAGGGGATATAAAAAAGGAAAAGCGTGTGTGTGTGCAAGTTGCGCTTGCGTGAGTGTGTGTGTGTGTGTGTGTGTGTGTGTGTGTGTGTGTGTGTGTGTGTGTGTGCGTGTGTGTGTGTGTGTGTGTGTGTGTGCACGCATGTGTGTATGTGTGTCTACTGCTGACAAAGGCCTTAATGGCTGAAAGCTATGATTGTGTGAATCTTTTTATTGTGCTTATCATGGCTCAGCATCTCCGCTATATGGTGAGTAGCAACATTAGCTTATTTGTTTGAGTTGTAAATAATTGTCATGTATATTCTTTTTCTGACATGTTCTACATACTGGAGAACCTCCTCACTATGGATCAATTGGAATGAAAGTAAATCTAATCTCATGTCATCAGAGATGCAGAGCATCCCAGTCCTCCTTCCCCTCAAGCAGTGTGGGGGTTGGCAACCTTCGAAATTCCTGCATCACCTATGAAGCCTGGCGGAGCGACATGTGGTCTCTGATAGTTCACTTTACAACATCTGGCTGGCTCGCCAACATGGACAGCTGTGGTGTTGCACACTGACCTATCCCTCACCAACACTGCCAGTCTTGCTGACAGAGTGCGTGAGATGCTGGCATCTGTGACATGGTCACCCACGTCAGTGCCAACATGGCAATGCTTCAGGCAACAAAGGCCCTCCTCTATTCCGACCACTGCCCTCCACACAGCTGCAGCCTCCAGTGCAAGGACTGTTACCACCCTCGCAGCTGTACCCAGCCTGCTGAAACCTCTCGCAACATGTCTGATGTCTGCTGCTGGTACCACAAGAATTTTGGCCCAGACACTGCGAACTCCACGGGATCTTGCTCTTGGCATGCAAACATAAATGGCCGCTGGGATTAAATGCACCCAGCTGCTCCTCAGTCTCCCGGTGCCTGGTTGTCCATGACACTTGCTCCACTACACCATTCTTGATAGGCACCAGCTCACAGTTGTCTATCTTTCTGTAGCATCTCTTATGGGACACTGGTGCCACTTCAGCACCCTCCTGATGGCAGTGATTAACTCTACCTGCACCACCTGCAGCATACATCATTGTGTCCTTAATATTGCCCTGCGATGGTACATTCTGTGGACCTTCACTCTCACCAACATCACTGGCCCCATTAGTGGAGCGGACTTCATCATGTACTAATACCTGCTTCCTGATATTTCCAGCCAGTGCCACATTAACAGTTTTCTTTTATGTGAAATAGGTGGTGTATTCCAGCCCATATAGTTACCTCCTGGCACGATTTCTTGTGCTCACATGTCCATGAAACATGCCTAATGAGGTTTGCTGTTCAACTGTCCACTACATAAAAATCACCCAGGACAACCTGTCTTCTGCCAGACGCAGCCCCTAGCACCACACAAATTCAGGGTTGCCATGGCAGAGTTTAATGAGCTGATTGCCATTGGTATGCTGCATCCTTCAAACTTGTGGGTGCCCACCTTTCACCTTACCAAGTGGTGATTACTGGAAGCTAAATGCCCACACCATCCCTGACTGGTACCTGGTACCGCTCCTAAATGGTCACGACATTCTGGTTGGGGCTACAATGTTCAGTGCAATCTACTGCACCAAGGCTTTTGCTCAAATTTTGGTAGTGCAAGGACCTCCAGAAGACCACAATCATCACACCATTTGGTCTCTGTGAGAGAGTCTTCATGACCTTCAGCCTCCGTAATGCTGCCAAAACATGGCTGCATATCATGGATGGCGTCTTGTGATGCTTGCCCTGCTGATTTGCCTACTTGGACAACAAACGTTTTTTTCTGCTATATCTGAGGAACACCAAGAGCATCACAACAATAATTTTGAACACCTCCAGGAGGTTGGCATCATCATCAACACAGCAAAGTGTGTTCTCATTGCCAGTGAGGTGGTGTTCCCAGGCAAAGTCATCGCCTCCACTGGTTCACGTTCCCTTCTCAATAAGCTGCAAACTATCCTCAAATTCCCACATCCAGAGACATTCAAGGACCAGTGCCACTTCCTCAGCTTGTTAAACTTCTTCGGCCATGGTCCAAGGAATGCCACTGCTATGTAGGAGCCATTCACTACCACCCTTCGTGGTGTAAAAACAAAGGCCAACAACCAGTGCTGTGGATGTCATAAATGCAAGATGGCTTCTCTGCTGCCATGTGCATCTTGTTGGACACCCCAACTCTCCCACTCCCACACCACCACCCTACTTGCCGTTGTGGTCAGTGCCTGCCAAACAGCCATCAGTGCTGTCCTGCAGCAACATATGATGACACATGACAGCTGCTGACTTTCCTTTTTAGCAAGTTCTCTGCTGTTCATCGATGCTGTAGTGCACATGATAGAGAACTCCTCACAATCTATTAGGCAATCAAATACTTTTGGCAGTCGATAGAGGTCCGTCACTTCACAATCTTCACCGACCAAAAGTCTATCACGCTTGCCCTCACAAAAGAGTATGACCTGCTCTCCCCATGTCAATTCTGGCAACTGTCATTCATCTCTGAATATAGGACTGACATTTGTCATGTCATCAGAACTGACAATGTTGTCACCAACTGCCTCAGTTGGACCTGTGCCATTATCTCTTCCCTGGACTATGACGCACTTAGGCTTTCCCAGGAGCACAACCTGAAACTCTCCTGCCTACGCCTGGACGCTGCTTCTGGGACCCGCCTTCAACATACGTCAGCTGCCAGCTGACACAACCGTATCTGGTGTGACATATCCAACAATTCACCGTGCCCATTCCTTCCCACTCTCTTCTGTAAGGCTGCATTTGACAGGTTAGACAATCTGGTGCACCCCAGTGTGCATGCATCTGCCACCATGGTAAAGCAGTGTTTCATTTGGCCAGGTATTCAGTGGGACTCGTGGACCTGGGCCAACAACTGCCTCACCTGCCAGTGTCCCAAAGTTGGCTGCCACATACATAGTCCCACCTACCATATCTGTCAACACCCTACAGGTGCATGACACTGCCATCGCTAGCATTGCCACCAATACCAGCCCTCCTGACAGTGCTTGCACCACTGGTGCTGACACTGCTACTGCCAACATCAAGCCAAGAACTTTCACCACTGAAGCCCCCAAGATACCAACCTGCCAGACCACAGCCAGGGACACCTTGGAAAACCAAGCTTCCTACGCCAGCACCCTTCCAACCCATTGGCCTTTGGCAGCACAAATGCCAGCACCCCTGACACCCAGGACACTCATGCACCTGCCCCACCATCTATCCCACAGTCTACACCCAATGCAATAATTCCATCTCAAGCACAGCCAGCAGCCAATTGCACCCATGATACCACATTGCCATCCCCAACCCTCCCACAGCAGCCTTATTTCACATGCTTCCAGTGCCACCCCCCCCCTCCCCCCCCCCCCCCCCCCAGGCCTGTCATCACTCATATTTACATGAGAGGCACTGGTGCTGCATGCCCACAATACTAAGGACACCCCCCACTCCCTGCACTGCTAGCTTACTCATCACATACACATGCAATCTGCACTGTGGCCCAGCGCTACTGAAAGCCAGTCACCCTGTTCACCTCACACATGGTGCTCTGATGTCCAGCACTTGCCTCCGTCACATGACCACACTTGCCTCCGTCACATGACCAGCACCCACAGCATCAATGCCACTGCTGACAGCCTCACTGCTGGAAGATGTCACTTCACTGGCACCAGCCTTCATTGTTGCCACCTCGTTTATCATTATGTGACAGGACTCAGCCACAAATCGACCCTAATATTCCCACCCATTCCTAGATTGCTACAACCGTCTGCTAGGTCAGAAAGTTTTTTTTTTTTTTTTTTTTTTTTTTTTTTTTTTTTTTTTTTTTTTTTTTTTTTTCATATGCTGACTTTCAGCATAAGCTATCTATCCAGCTACATGACTGGATACCTAGACACAATGGTTGCTGGTATATCATGATCTGACAAGGCTTCTGCCAGCTTAGCTTCACCCAGTCCAACTACACCTGCATCTCAACAGGCATACCACTTAGCGACAAGCTTGAGATTGAGACACTCATCATTGAGTTGAAAAGGTCTTCCAGCACCATGCTGACTCCACATCCACTACAGAGCCCAATGGGTAACTGAAAGTTCATGCTGCAAACATTCCCACTGGTGTGCGTATTGTGCCCACGTGGGTACTGTATGCGTCTGCCGGTCTTCGCTGTTAACACGCACGTGATGACTGTGTGAACTTTGTTCTTGATCTTGCCGCCAATAATTCCCATGAGATGCAGTTGATCCTGTAGCTCACATTGGTAGAAGTTCAGGTTGCACTGGTGGATACCCAGGGTCGAGGTGGTGACTATGTACAGTGGTTCCCACTCTTACCATGCTCTCCTTTGCTTAGTGTCATAGACTCCTTTGCTTAGCATCATAGATTTTACCAAGTGACCTTTTCCAAGAAAAATTAATCTGTGAAACCTAATTTGTGTTCCTTTCATGTAGCAATTAGGTTTTTAACAAAAATGTCTTTTTTTAACCACATGAAGAAATGTTCTTTATACAGCACCTATCAAGATGCAATCCCCTACATTGTATTCAGTTTTAGTAAATTAGATAGGGAAACAATCCCCACAGCATTATTTTTGCTGGAAAATGTCTCCAGCATCTGGCTTGAAGCCTCAGTGGATTTTCTGCTTTGCTTGGTTGTCCCTTACAAGTGTACAAAAGGAGAGTTACATTCTTCAAGAGGCACTCCACTATATTGAGCTGGAAGTTTGTTGATATCATGCTCTTGGGTGTGTGGTAACTTACACTTGCATTTCACATTGCTAGGTCCAGAAATATATTGTCTTGTAGCCCTTGCCATGTCTTCTCATAAATGGATATGAGAACAGATGCAGGTCATGTATGCCAACTCTACCCATTCCTTTGTGTAACCGATAAAGCAATTAGGTTTTACGTTTGCTTTTCCACACTTATGTACCTCCACATACTCTAGTCAATCATAAAGCATTACTAAGTGGTGAAATTTTTTCCCATATCCCATTTCACTGCAAGAATACTGTTCAATGATGCAAATGTTATTTCCACCTTCCTCATATTATTTCCACTAAACATGGGTGGCACATTTTTAATTCTTAGGCCTAGAATCCCGACAGCATGAGTGTTCCTGTGTGGCAGTTCCCTGAACAAGTTGGGAGAACTATACCAGTTGACCATGTATATACTTCTCCACTCTCCAAATAGAGTCTCACACAGTTTGAGCACAATCTTTCCTTTGCTGGAAATTTGACAACCGCATAACCACTGTCTCCTTCTTTTTCAGTATATGTCTACAAATTATAACTACTCATTCTCTTCAGAGTACAGTTTATATATATTTATGCCAAATATGGTACCCTGTGATGGATGATGCACTGATCAGTAACAACATTAAGACCATTGACCTGCTATTGATATAAACCCATTCAAGCGATAGCAGTGTCACCTGGCGAGGAATGACTGCTAGTCAGATAAATACACGATGGTGAGTGTGTTCAACACATGGGGAAATCAAGGTGAAATGATAACCAGACATCGTGGGGTTGGGTGATCACCCTTCATTACAGATGTTGAAGGTCATAGGCTGAGCACACTGGTAAAACAGGACAGGTGATGGACTGTGGTGGAACTAACATCAAACTTTATTGCTGGGCAGAGTACAAGTGTGTCTGAACACACAGTGCACCAAACACTCACAACAATGGGCCTTCATAGCCAACTAACCATGAGAATACCAATGTTAATACCATGACACCAGCAACTATGACTAATGGGCAAGTGACCTTTGACAGTGGGAATTTGTGCAGTGGCAGTGTGTTACGTGGCCTGGTGAATCTTGATGCTTTCTTCATCCTGCCCATGGGAGAGTGTGAATCTGTTGTCTTCCAGGGGAACAGCTCCTTGACACCTGTGCTGCGGGATGGAGACAAGCTGGCAGCAGTTCCATTACTATCTGGAGAACATTCATGTGGGCATACATGGGTCCAGTGGAACTAATGCAAGGCACCTTGATGGCCAAGGAGTGTTGTACATTGGCTGTAGGCCATGTACATCCCTTCATGATGATTGTATTTCCCAACAGGAGTGACATTTTTCAACAAGATAATGTACCATGCCACAAGGCCAAGAGTGTGATGGAGTGGTTCAAGGAACACAGTGGTAATTTCAGATTGATGTGCTGGCCCTCCAACTCTCCAGATCTGAACCCTATCGAACACACTGGGATATGATTGTACATGGCACTTGAGCTCATCGCCCCCTAACTGGAATTTACGAGAATTAGGTGACTTGTGTGTGCAGATGTGGTGCCAACTCCCTCCAGCAACCTGCAAAGGCCTCATTGCTTCTGTGCCACACTGCCTCGTGACTGTTATCTGTGCCAAAGATCGACGTACTGGCTATTAGGCACGTAGTTAATATGTTCTGACTGGTCAGTGTGTTGAACATATGAGAGTCTGTCCACTGAAACTTCATCATACTTTCATTGATGCTGAAATTTTTGCCAGAAAACTTGTCAGGCAACTGTGAACTGCCTGGTCTTACCTTCCTCAGTTGTTCAAACAATGGAAAATCCAGGATGGAATGCAACAATATTATGAAAAGGAAAGTTGCTACTCACCATATAGCAGAGATGCTGAGTTGCAGTTAGATACAACAAAAAGACTGTCACAAATAATGGCCGAAAGCTTTATTTCTTTGTTACAGTCTTTTTGTTGTGCCTATCTGTGAGTCAGCTCTCCGCTTTTCATGCTTTCACGCCTTATTTCTGGTGAATCAGAAGCAAAGTGCAAATACCTGGAGATATCACTAAATCTTATCAGTGGCATTGTTTCAGGAAATACTGGCGACTCAGTTTTTTTCCATTTTGACAAGTTTTCTTATAGAGAAGATTTTCAAGTCTGTGACATGGGGCTGTGGAGAGCAAAGTGCACCTTCAATTCATCAACAATCTTAGGAGTGTTCAATCAGAAGTTCATGGGATTTTAACAACCTGACATGGCAGGAAGTCTGAGAAGATTTTATTAGTGTGTATTTTATTATTATAATTTTTTTTCCTGAAAATTAGTTTCAGAACTAAAACTAGTTCTGGGCAAAATGTATTTGGTCTGAAGCCTTCTTGATGTTCCTCAGTTTTGTCCAGCAGACATTGAGATAGAATTTTGTATGGGACAGGCAGAAGGGGAATTCCTCTATAATCATTAACATTCATTCTCTCTTTTTATACAGTAGATGTGCCAGTGCAGTTTTCCAGTCATTCCACATTTTCTCCATTTGCTGAATATTTTGCATGATCAGTGTAACTTCTGTTAAAGTTTTTGGGTCATATGATTTCACAAGTTTTGTAACAATTATTATTATTATTATTATTATTATTATTATTATTATTACTATTATTATTATCATTGTTGTTAGTGAGGCTACGAAGACTGTAGGACTGAAGGATGTTCCAGAACTTGCGTTGGTAGTGAGGATTCAAATGGTATGGGTTGTAAAGAAGCCAGTGAAGTTAATCATGTTGTAATGAGCTACAGAAGTGACCACTGATGTGGGTAGCCATCTGACTGGTAGTCATATCCACATAAAATCATTATTTATTATAGACATGCTCAAGTAAATACTTTTTCATAGTAATTCTATCTTGTAATAACTTGAGCTAGTGTTAATACACACAATGTTCAGGTGTTATTGGATTACAAGTGTAACAGGTTTGCTACTGTCATGCCAACATTTTGTTAAAGAATTTTACTAAGCATTCACGTGTGCAGCATGTTAACTTATAATCATGGATAAAGAAAATCATTTTAATTTGGTAACTAGTTTTTATTTTCTTCTAATTTCTTCAAAATGCAGTTAAAATACTTTCCATTTTGGATATGTGGTAATGAAACTGGAAGATTTGAGTTTAACAGACTAATTCCATTTTTGGTTAAAGATAGGCATAAAACACTGCAATTTCATTTATAGGTGTTCAGGTTGCTGCGAACTTTTGGCAAAACTCTGATTTGATTTTGAAACTGTTAATAATCATCCACTAGGTGTCCCGATTTTGCACCATTGCTTTTTAATTCCTGTGTCTTGTTCTCTGTTGGTCTTCTTCAGCATAATCTACCCCCTTGTCTTCAGTCACTGACAGTTTTTATTACCCTTTGCTATTTCCAGTCAATATTTTCTTCAGTACCTCTGTATCAGCCATCCTTATCACATGCCCACCTCATCAAACTTCTTGGTGATTTTATAGTCTGACGAAAGAATCTGTATTGATGGCATATAGTTCATTGCTATGCAGTCTTTTTCACCCTCTCCTTTGCAATAAGGGACTATTACTCTGCAGAACAAAGATGTTAAACAAGTTTGCATCACTTACTATTAGCAAAGTTTCTGAGGTGTATATATTAACATTGGTCTATAAGCATTTTATAGATGGCTAGTTTAGTGGTGCAAAATGGAAACGTCAGAGAAAGTAATTTTGCTAAGAAAAATTAAGCTGTATTAGCTGCTACTATTTTAAATTCATAAAAGACATCCTTGTTGAGAGTCTCACTCTCTTCCAGGTTTTTAAAATGTTCAGTCTCCTCAAATTCCACCCATATTAAGTTAATGATAGGGGCAATTTTCCTTTGTTTACTTTGGCCAGTCTCATATTCCTACGTGCCTCTTTCAGTCTGGTAAACAACTTCTCCAGTGCCCTCTTAAACCTTACAAATATGTTTATATTATTGAGATAGGCAGACATTTGCACTGATTCGTGGATGGTCATCCTCTTGCTCAGCATGTTAGCTTCTGTTATCACATATTCCAAATCTACATTAAAAAGAAAACAGGTGCCAATGTGCTCCCTTGAAGTACATCAATGTGAAGATCCAGTGGCTCCAACAGTATTCCTTGAGCCAGTATTCTGCTTCTCACATTGGTTGTTGTCATTCTCAACAACTCACACCAGAGTCTCATGAGTTACCATTTCTCTTAGGGCAGATTATTCTTTCTATTCACACTATAATATGTAGTTTTAAAATCAGTGAGTAGATGTTGTGCAACAAATCTAATGTAATTTTATGTTGATAATTATTATAACTTCAGATCCACCTAGTTACAACTGAATAAAATGTTTTTCATGTCATAACATTTTACATTTATCATTTGAAAGGCAACATCAGTGGCAAATTTCATAAATCCTGTTTCAGATGTATTCTTCTTCTGGTTTTAGTGTTGAAGCCACTCAAAATTTCATTTGCACAACACTAGGAAATGAAAACTCATTTACTTCCATTTTTTTTAGTTGTAATTAGACAAATCCAAAGTGATAATTATCAACATAATAAAGTATGTGAGCAAAAGTATCTGCACACCTGGCTAAAAATGACTTACAAGTTCATGGCACCCTCCATAGGTGATGCTGGAATTCATTATGGTGTTGGCCCACCCTTAGCCTTGATGACAGCTTCCACTCTTGCAGGCATACATTCTATCAGGTGCTGGAAGAAGGTTTCTTGGGGAATGGCAGCCCATTCTTCACAGATTTCCGCATGGAGGAAGGTATTAATGTCAATCAGTGAGGCCTGGCACGAAGTCGGCATTCCAAAACTTCCCAAAGGTATTCTGTAGGATTCAAGTCAGAGGATTCAAGTCAGAGCTCTGTGGAGGCCAGTCCATTACAGGGATATTATTGTCATGTAACCACTCTGGCGCAGGCAATGCATTATGAACAGGTGCTTGATTGTGTTGAAAGATTCAGTCGCCATCCCTGAATTGTTCTTCAACAGTGGGAAACAAGAAGGTGCTAAAAACATCGATGTGGGCCTGTGATGTGATAGTGCCATTCAAAACAAGAGGTGCAAGCCCCTCCATGAAAATCATGACCACACCATAACACCACTGCCTCCTAATTTTACTGTTGGCAACACACACTGCCAGGTGAAATTCGCTGGGCATTTGCCATACCCACACCCTGCCATCGAATCACCACATTGTGTTCCGTGATTCGTCACTCCTCACAACGTTTTTCCACTGTTCAATCGTCCAATGTTTACGCTCCTTACACCAAGCAAGGCGTCATTTGGCATTTACCGGCATGATGTGTGGCTTATGAGCAGCTGCTTGACCATGAAATCCAAGTTTTCTCACCTCCTGCCTAACTGTCATAGCACTTGCAGTGGATCGTGATGCAGTTTGGAATTTTTTTGTGATGGTCTGGATAGATGTCTGCCTATTACACGTTATGACCCTCTTCAACTGTCGACAGTCTCTGTCAGTCAACAGACGAGGTTGGCCTGTATGCTTTTGTGCTGTACATGTCTCTTCTCATTTCCACTTCACTAACGCATCAGAAAAAATGGACCTAGGGGTGTTTAGGAATGTGGAAATCTCACATACAGACATATGACACAAGTGACACCTTGTTACCTGACCACGTTCGAAGTCCGTGAGTTCTGTGGAGTGACCCATTCTGCTCTCTCATGAAGTCTAATGAATACTGAGGTCACTTATATGGAGTACCTGACAGTAGGTGGCCGCACAATGCATCTAATATGAAAAACATATGTTTTTACGGGTGATCAGATACTTTTTATCACATGAAACTGAGGACGACAGAACAACAAAGGCTAAGGATGTTGCTCAGGTGCTTTTTTTCTAAGATTTGTTTCAGAATGAAAATCTGCTCTACTGTAGACTCCCCCATAATAAATTTTCATTGATCTCAGCCTACCTCTCTCTGAACAATAGGAGGCAACAGATACATCAGAGACTGAGAAACAGCTATGAACTCAACTTTAGGAGTGTTATATTATAATTTGCGTACTCTATTTGATGTCCTTTCATGTAGAAGTACATACAATTCCTTCCTTCCAATGTCATGACATTCCGAGATTAAACTAACTGTGTTCACAATGAGCTGTTCCAACTTACCACCACTGTGCTTGATTAATTTTCTCTGATCCATTTGCATTGCCGCTTTTGAAATGTTTTGTGTGGATGTTCTGCATGGGAACAGAGTGAATACAATAAACAATTTTCCAGATGTTACAAATAGGGTTAATCTAATTTTGCTGTCATTACTAGCTATTTACTTACCATACAGCCCAATAATTGGCCTGAATATTTGTTCTTTCCCTACTTGGATGTTAAAAATCCCCTGTTTTTATCTTGATATCATCATTTCAACAGTTGTCGTATGTTTTTCAGAAAATTTAAATGAATAGCTGTTTGCCTTCCTCCACTAATTTCTCTGCTGGAACATAAGCATGAAGTAAACTAAAATTAAAAATCTCCCTTTAATGTCCAGCAATGATTGTCTTCAGCTTATGAATGTAAAACCAATTACTCAGTGTCTAAGCTGGACGCTGTAACGAATCCTGTATCCTCACGTCTTTCTATGAGGCACCTATAAAATAAATTTACCTCTTGTTCCTCTGGGATTTCATTTCTGAATCAGCCTGTGTCTTGGGAGGCTCCGATTTCAATCTTCAGTTTGATTGTTTGGTCCACTCATGGAGTACATAATATGACTTCCCTGTGGGTGTATAATGAGCTGAGGCTGATGGCTACCATCTATTACTACAGTTTTTATTTATTGTCTTCCTACACAGATTGCTGCTACTAGAAGAAGTTACTTATAATTACTGCAGCACATAGATACTCACTGGAAAATTTTCAATTATTGTTTTGAAAAACCAAACCATTTCTGCATCATGTAGCAGATAAAAGAAAGCAAATGATATTGTAGGCGAATGTTCATGAAGTATTCAAATAAAAGAAATGATCTGGAAATTTACTTATCATTGCTAATCTAAATTTTGTTAAAATTTTCCCACCAGAAGTGCACATGAAAGCAACACACTAACAGACAGTATTATTTACAGGAGAGCACTTTCACAGTGATATAAATGATGCACAGCAACAATAATAACATACCTGTCTACAATGAAGTGGTATCATGAAACACAGAGTAATGAACAAACAAGAGAAAAGTTCAAGGCAACCTTACAGGAAGCACTGGAGGGTTGTGTATATTGTGACAGATGCCCAATCTGAATGTAAAGTATTTGCAGATGGATTTCTAGCAATTTTTAACAGCTGTTTTCCCAAGAAAACTATGAAGTAGGGCACTAATAAGAAATAAAAGAAACTTGGATGTCACAAGAAATCAAAATGTCGTGATCAAGGAAAAGGAAATTGTGTGAATTGGTTAGGATAAACAGAGAAGCAGCACTGGTTTCATGCTACAAGAAACACTGTGCTATCTTGAGCAAAGTGATTTAAAAACCTCTATATAATGTTTGAAATAATAATTCATGTACTAAAATTAAATCTGTCCAGGCAATAGTGAAGAGAGAAACCAGTTAAGGATATGAGGACTTTATTGTTAAAGGAACCAACAAAATAATAAATGATAGGCATCAGAAAGCCATTCTATTTCATTATCACTTCCAGGAAGTTGTTCAGAAAATTGATATGAATGATTCAAGGGAGAATGCAACAGAATACATACAGTCAAATCACGATTACTCCACACTCTTAAGAATGTAATTAACTTCTTCAAAAGCAAACACTTTCTAGGAGTTAATATTATCTCAAGTAAAATCTGAAAGTCCTGTTCTACACTTATGTGCAATATATTCAGTCACATATGTGGTGCATCATTGTCACACATTATATTTCCAGATGGGATGAAACATGCTCTTGTCAGACCCCTGTAAAAGAAAGGTAATAAAATGCAATTACTTGCCAGTGTCCTTACTGACCTTCTCCTGAAGGATATTGGAAAAAATTATGTATGCAAGAATCATAACATACATCTCTCATAGTAAGATAACTAGTCACAATTTAGATTTCAAAAGGGTCTCTGTACAGAACATACCATTCTCCAATGTACAACCTAGCCTACAGAAAATACTGTCAATTAGTATTTTCTTTGACCTGTCAAAAGAATTAAATAAAAAATGAACAACATTCTCCTAGAGAAAATCAAGAATTATTGTATTAGAGGGAGTTGAAATATTATGGTATTGGAGATCCTGCCGGTAACTGGTTTTTATGCTACCTGTCCAAAAGGATGAAAAATGTCGCATCAATAAACCCAAGCAGTGTACACAGTGATACAGCATCTTCAGAATGGGAATAATCATTACAGGTGTGCCACAGAGATCTGTATTGAGCCACCCTTGTTCTTGTTATATATAAATCATCTGTCATCATATCCAAGAAGCAAACTGTTGCATTCACCAACAACCTAGGTGCCCAACATAAATGTAGCATGAAATGAACACCCAGCTACAGAGTTCTGTAGCTATACAAAAGTGGCCTACATGCACACTTGCCATGGTCACATCACAGGCAATATATCTAAAACAGAATAACTAGGGCAACACATGAAAAACAAGAACAATCATTTATTAAAACAATGTACTTCAAATGATACTCAGTTTTTGGTTCATTAAGAAGGCATGGCATTTACATAAAAGTTCTAAAATTAATATAATCTAATATAGTAAAAGATGTCTAACTAATCTAATTGTAGTCCTGTATGGACTGCAGTTAGAGAATTTATAAGTTCCATCTCTCAGTAGGTAAATAATTGGACTAGTTGTTGATTGATGTCTGCAGATGAGAACTATCCAATAACTGTTGTCAACTTTAGGCAACTGGCAAAGTGTTAGCATGCATTCATTTAAATCTTGCCCTTAGTTTATGAATGTATAACTGTGGTCAATGTGGTGGATACATCAAATAGCTTAGGGTTTCAGTGTGCTCCGTGGTGACAGAAGTAAATATTGGTGGAAGAATGGGCTATTTGAATGTTTTGTAATGGGAGCATAAAGTAGTTCCTGGTATGTACACCATCTAGGAGGCAACTGGCAATACTACGTGCAGCACCACACTGAGACTGCCCTCTGTGTGGCATCCTCTGAAGTCACTGTGTACTGCTTTTGTGGAGACGCACCACACTCATAGTGCTTTTTGCTGATAATGCACATACAGTAATCAAACCAAATGGAAAACCTCAAACACTTGAAAATTTAAATAATTTTTTCTTGAAAATAATAACTGTTTCTCTGCAAATGGACTGTCATTGAACTTGGATAAAACACAGTACATGCAATTCAGCACTTTTCAAGGCCTGACTACATTATTAGAAATCATGTATAAGGCTATAGCAATAAATGAAATAGCATATTAAATGAATTTATAGGTGATTATATTGAAAAGAACCTTAACTGGAAGTCACATTTTACAGATCATCTCGGCATCTTAAGTTCTGCAACTTTTGAACTATGAACAGTATCAGATTAAGAAGATGAAAATGCCAAAATGTTGACTTACTTTAACTACTTTGTCACTAATGTATTATCACATCATATTGTAGGATAATTCACATTAGTTAGGTAGTTATTTTGTTAGTTTCATGTTCCATCGATTATTTACACGATAAATCATAATGATGTCGAACGAGTCATTTTACATACGTATCGCAAATTCATTTTTAAATACAGATACATGCTGAACCTTACAGATGTGTGTTAGTAGTTTCTACTCACAACCTTTTACACAACAACTACATCTGTACTCTGACAAACCACCATGAGGTGCATGGCAGAGGGTATATCCCACTGTACTCTCTGTTCCATTCATGTATGAAACACTATAGGAATGATTTTTTGAATGCCTCTCTGTGTGCAGTGATTATTCTGATCTTATGCTCATGTTCCTATCTGACTAATAAACTGGGGATTGTATTATATTCCTAGAGTCATAATTCAAAGCTATTTCTTGAAACTTTGTTAATAGACTTTTCCAGGATAGTTTATGTCTATCTTCAAGAGTCTTCCAGTTTAGTATCTCTGTGACACTCTCCCATGGGTTAAACAAAACCTGTGATCTTTTGTGCTGTCCTTCTCTGTGTGTGTTCAATATCCCCTGTTAGTCCTATCTAATATGGGTCCCCTACACTTGAGCAATATTCTAGAACATGTCACACAAGAGATTTGTAAGCAATGTCCTTTGTAGACTCACTGCACTTCTACAATATTCTACCAATAAACCAAAATCTACCATCAGCTTTACATATGACTGAAACAATTCCATTTCTTATCCCTACAAAGTGTTACACCCAGGTATTTGTATGAGTTGGCCAATTCCAGTAGTGACTCATTGATACTATAGTCATAGGATACTATGTTTTTTTATTTTTTGAAGTGCAAAATATTACATTTCTGAACATTTAGAGCAAGATGCCAATCTCTGCACTACTTTGAAATCTTATGAAGATCTGACTGAATGTTTATGATGCAGCTTCTTTCAGACAGTACTTCATTGTAGATAACTGTATCTTTCGGAAAAATCCAGATTTTACTATTAATATTGTCTACAAGGTCATTAGTGTACAACATAAACAGCAAGGGTCGCAACACATTTCCCTGGGGCGCACCTGAAGTTACTTATACATCTGATGATGACTCTGGATCCAAGATAACATGCTGTGTCTTACCTACCAAAATGTCCTCAATCCAGTCACAAATTACACTTTATACGCCATATGATCCTACTTTTGACAATAAATGTAGGTGTAGTACTGAGTCAAATGCTTTTTGGAAATCAAGAAATAATGCATCTGCATGATTGCCTGAGATTAGATTAGATTGGATTCAGTTTTTGTTCCATAGACCTAAAAAATGAGATTCTCGTGGGTGTGGAACATGCCAGAAAGTATAACATAAAAACATAAAACATTTGAATATAATACTTACTACCCTGATCATTTGTCAGGAGATAGTCGAAATAGGTTAATACAATGCAGTAAACTGGAACAGCTAATATTTACAGAATGAACACACTGTCAGAATGAAACATTGTTATGCAATATTAATGTTTGTGCTTAAGACAACCTTAATGTGGAGTAATGAATGCCATTTTTCCTTTTGGTATTGTAATTATGTTCATCATTGTTCCTTTTTAATTGAAGTGGATTATTTACAACAAACTCCATGAGGACATAAATATACTGTGCAGCTGTAGTCAGAATGCCTTACACTTTAAATAGATGTATACAAGATGTTCGTGGGCGTGCCCCATGTATTACTATTACAGAATGCTTTTGAGTGGTGAAGACTTTCTTTCTTAAAGATGAGCTACCCCAGAACATTATTCCATATGGCATCATTGAACGAATATATGCAATATATGTCAACTTACTTAGTTGTCTCTCCCCAAGATTTGCAATGATTCTAAGTGCAAACATGGCTGAACTAAGTTGTTTTAGGTGTTCCAGAATGTACTTTTTCCAGTTTAAATTCTCATCAATATGAATATCTAAGAATTTTGAAGTTTCCACCCTATTTATTATTTCCTCACCATGTGCTGCACTTATCATTGGTCTAGTAGTCCTAGATATGCAGAGCTGAATAGTGTATTTACCCAATTATAACATGGGGTTTTTCCAAAATTCATCATTTGAAAAACACAGGGTCATCTTATATTCACATTTTAAACTATTTCTGCTCAGGCTAACATTTTTACATTGTTTATTAGAGTATATAGTGGTTGCCTTTCATTTACAGACAAAGCTTTGGATATTGAGGCCACATGCAGATTTATTTTGAAGAATTCAGAATGGCAGATATGGGCAAATGATTCTTGCATTCAAACAGGTTCAACATTTCTTCATACACAGAAGCACTTGATACAGTATGACATTGAAATTTTTTGGCAGATTAAAACTGTATGGCAGACTGAGACTTGAAATCGGGACCTTTCCCTTTTGCGGGGAAGTGCTCTATGAACTGAGCTACCCAAGCATGACTCATGAACTGTCCTCACAGCTTTACATTTGCCAGTACCTCATCTCCTACCTTTTAAACTTCACATTGGCTCTCCTGTGAAACTTAGTAGAGGGAGAGAGAGATGGAAATGGTTAACGATAAATCACTGTATGCAAAATGCAGTCATCATGTAAATATTCTGTAAGTTGCCATATTTTCACTGAGAAAATTTACTATAATTGTAAAACTGATTCATTCCACGTCATAGTGAGAAAATTCAATTATGCTCCATGGAACATGCAAATGACTAAACTTTAGTATCAGTAAGCCTTATCATCAGTTTACTAGCCTGTCGGCATTGGTAGCAAAGGTTCTGTATTGCTTGACGTGTAGTGACATGGTGATCAGTGGAACAAACAGCATATTTTAAAGAAAACAAAGCTCACTTAGAAGGTATCAGTCCCAGAAATTGACCCTGTGTGAAAGTTTGGACCATAGTTGTGATAGTACGCAATATGACCTTCTGAATGTACAGCTTTTGAATGTCAAGTGCTCCAGTTGATCCGCTCCACTCTGTTGCAGCCACCTAATGCCTAATTCTAATGAGCTGCACAGTAGAGTGACAATCGGAGCCCTCCTATTTGTGGGATGTTGATGGCAAGGGTCGAGGAGGTGGAAGGGCATCATTTCTGCTGATTGTTTTGAAATTTTATTCAAGAACTCATTATTTTACATTAAAAGAGTACCTAATGTCAGTCTGACACATGTATGTGTTTGATTATGCCTGAAAGTCAAAATGAATAAATCAAAGCAACTGAAGAATTATTATGAGATGGAGTTAATGATTTTCAATTTACTATTTAGCCATTCCAATCACACTGAAAAATAGTGAAACTCCTGCAGATTTATTTCAGTTTAACATTGCCAGCTGTTCCAACCAAATAAAATAACACACAACAGTAATGTTAACAATTAAACAGTGCTATGCTACTTCTTTAATGACAAACTAATTAATTTCACTAATTTGCACTGCATTTGTGAATTGAAACATAAAAGTGTTCAAAGCAAAGAGGTCTCTGGCAACAACTACACAATACAAACCATGTACTTTGACACCATGAACAAAGCATTATTGCGTGTTTGTTCATCAACCTTATGAACATGAACATCTGACTCACTCTGCTATACAGTATTTCACATTCGTGCCTTAGGCAGCTCCAATGGGGACAAATGAGTGACAAGCAGCTGGTGCATGCAGAGTTTAAAATCCATATTTTCAGAAGGTCATAACTGGGTACTTTGAAAAGTATGGCCCAAATTTTCATGCGAGATCAACTGCTGGGGCTGATATCTTGCAAATGTGCTATTTTGTCCTTAAAATATGAGGTCGAGTTGGCAATGTTTCTGCGTGAGTTCATGTAATGAATGGCTGACTAGAAAAAAGAGTCAAATCACAGCAATGATATTGTAAGTGTACAAAATCAGCCCAGAATTAATACTGAAGAGTGAAAAGCGTATAAGAAGTGTAATGATGCTGTCCAAAGACTTCAAGAGATAACAGGCAAATGGCTGTATATGACTGTGAGCACATATTTAAGTGCAGAACTCCATCAGAGCATAAGTGCATTGTACTCCCTGCTTGTGCTGTCTGGGAGCCTTGAAGGGCTGTCATTACTTACTAACCTCAATATCTCAGACTCAACAGTGTTACCGTTGTTCTTACTAACCTCAATATCTCAGACTCAACGGTGTTACTGTTGCTCAGCAGAGAATCCAAATCACAGTTGGATACAAGATAAACTAAACTAAACAGTGCAATATTAATGTGTTCCTACTTTGCACAGGTTGTGGTGTCAAAAGATGTGTTACTAACTGCATAGGTCACTGCAAAATAAGAATACAACTGCCCTCACCAATAATAATGCAAGGCAGGGTAACATGTTTGGGTCCATACACTAAAAACAATGTACTCCTAGCTATGAAGCAAAGCAGATGTATTTATTAAAATTATGAAACAGGAGAAAACATTTCTACATGGTTTGTTCATTTATTTATTCATCACTACTGTAAATCCCACCATGAAGATGAATCTTCACTGATATAGAACTGCTAAGGTCTACATAAACAGAGAGATGCACCCCTCATAATTAATTATGTGTGATTTGTTCATATAACAGTAAAGTGCTACACTGAATTAACATAATACAATGACTCTACTATGAATCAGGCTGCTACTTCCTCATGTATGTACCAAATAGCTATTTTTCATCTACTACTGCCTACTTAGCATTTACACGAGTTCTTAGACAATCATCAAGATATGTAAGTCACCTATGTGTTGTAAGACTAGAAGCATATTTACAATTAACATCATTTCTTGTAATTTTGATATCAAGTATTTTCAGACTTTGAATCTAAGTGAATCAGATATTTTTAAGAAGAAGTGGCCAATAAGAGATGTTTTTAATTTTATTTTGTACTTGCAGTGATTCTCATTTCTATTAGTGAATTAAAGACATTTAAACCTAAATACAGAATTCAAATCTCAGCACCAGGTAAAGAGGTAAAATCTACATGAAAATTAATTTTGTGCTTTATATTGTGGTACTGTTGCTGTAAGATATAATAGGTGTGAACAGCAGATATTAGTGAACCTTCTGTTCACATGCAAATGCACACATGAAAGCATTATATAATTTAAGATAAATATATGTCAAACTTTTCTTATTAAGAGATTTTTGTGTTTGAGAATAATTCCGAATTATAATTTTTATGTGACTAATATATGTATACATTTCTGGGAAAAAAGTATATAGTGCTGTAGATGTATTTATATGAAACTGAACTGAAACAGCTATCTTGTTCTCTATTTTTAAAGTTTTCTTTTGTCTACATTTATAAGTTGTATTCTGCGAGCATGTTTCGTACTTCATACAATTTGAAGGTGCTCCTAAATACTATTTCTAAAGGCATAGCTACACAAAATTGTTCTTTATTTTAGATCTTAGAGTGAAATTACTAATCAGCGATTTGAAGGAGTGGTAGGTTTTTCCCGTGAAGAAACTGCTACAGGCATCTTTTTATATATTTTAAATGAGTAGGAAAGGAACTGAGTCCATTAGTTTGTGTTGCAACTTAAACAAACATTTTATCAACCCACAATACAAATATTTCAGTTGCACTCTGGACGAGTAAGAACTGTTCTGGTATTTTTGTGATGTTAAAATACATATTTCTAGTACTGAACAACACCTGTGTAGAGGATGGCAGTTCCAGACTGCCTTGAGACTGGACGCAGTGCCAATCGAGAAGCTCATTGGTGGGAGGGTCTTGAGCTGGCTCCTAAACAAACCAGACAGGGACTGCTGTCCAAGATATGGGACCCTCAGCAGCTGGAAAAGAAAGAAACAGGTAGGGCAATTATTTTTCTTGAATAAATAAATAAATTGAAGAATACACCAGTATGTCACTTTACAATCAGATGTGTGAGGTGAACAAAAGTAAACAAACATTTCATTTTTTAATGAGACTTCATTAAAACTGCTTTGAGATCTACAAAGCAATCAGAGTTACTTTTCCACAAATTCATTATACAGATAAGCAGTTTTCAATTTGGCAGCAAAAACAGATAAACTATAACACTGTTCTTTTGAATATTTGTTACCTCTCAATGGAACATTATGCACCAATTCTTAACATGTGTTTGGTTTATTTTAACTACCACTGATACTCATGCATTAACTATTAATCTCAATTAACTTAGAATGGATAGAACATGTGGGGAGCAATGACTTTGGATAATGATTAAATATGTAAATCTTCTTCTTTTTTTTGTAATAGTAAGAATAAAACAAGCATATTCGGTTACATGTGTCTTACTAAATAATTACTGCATGTAGTATGGAAGAATACCATAAGTTGGTAACCCACGGAATACAAAGTAACAAAGAAACCCCAGGTAATGTACAAAGTCAAACAGTGAATTCGCGTCATGTCTTCAAATGGGTTCAAATGGAAATAAAGCTCTGCAAGAAGATCTGCAAAAGGAAATTAGTGATCTCCAAACTCAAACTGAAACACTCAATTATATTAAGTTGAAACTTCCTGGCAGATTAAAACTGTGTGCCAGACCAAGACTTGATCTCGGGACCTTTGCCTTTCGCGGACAAGTGCTCTGGAAACATCCCCCAGGCTGTGGCTAAGCCATATCTCTGCAATATCCTTTCTTTCAGGAGTGCTAGTTCTGCAAGGTTCGCAGGAGAGCTTCTGTAAAGTTTGGAAGGTAGGAGACGAGACACTGGCGGAATTGAAGCTGTGAGGATGGGGCGCGAGTCGTGCTTGGGTAGCTCAGTCGGTAGAGCACTTGCCCGCGAAGGGCATAGGTCCTGAGTTCGAGTCTCGGTCCGGCACACAGTTTTAATCTGCCAGGAAGTTTCATATCAGCGCGCACTCTGCTGTAGAGTGAAAAATTTCATTCTAGAAACTACCCCCAAACTGTGGCTAAGCCATGTCTCCACAATATCCTTTCTTTCAGGAGTGCTAGTTCTGCAAGGTTCGCAGGAGAGCTTCTGTGAAGTTTGGAATGTTGGAGATGGGGTACTGGCAGAATTAAAGCTGTGAGGACGGGGCGTGAGTCGTGCTTGGGTAGCTCAGTTGGTAGAGCACTTGCCCGTGAAGGGCAAAGGTCCCGAGTTCGAATCTCGGTCCGCCACACAGTTTTAATCTGCCAGGAAGTTTCATATCAGCGCACACTCCGCTGTAGAGTGAAAAATTTCATTCTATATTAAGTTATTCCCACAAACGACAAGACAGACTACAAATATGATAAACAATTTGCCCACCAAAGCCAGTGTAGTTCCCATGCTGTGAGTAGAAGTACAAATTCTGAAATTCGTACCAGAGGAAACAGAACTGTGGTCTGCACTGTTAGACATGCCATTCATGCAAAAGATGTTATTAGTGATATTGTGGCAGTTAACGTCTTAGATGTCCAAGCAGTCACAATGGTTTCAGACATTATACTTAAACCACCCTTGCAACAGTAGTATCTCCATTTGAGGGACACCTTTGTCAGCCAAATGTGTAAATCAGTAAACCAACACATGCAACAAGTATTCCTGTTCAAACATGTCAGTGATACAACACTGTCAGAAATATGGCATCACTTAAGAAAGATCATCAAGGAAGAAGCAATGTCGGATGCAATGCTGCATCATTTTTCACTAACACAAAATAGCTGTGGCAGTATGTCAGAAAAGTGATATTAAGTCTTTAGTATCAGTAGCAAACAAAGTTCAAGCTATGATGGAACAGGCAAACACAATGGCGGTGACTCAAGCAATTAACAATGTCAGCTTCGATAAGACCGCTGCTGTATGGCATGAACAGCAAACAAACATTAATGAACAGCTCCAAAATCTGAAATGTCAAATGAACACTGACAGTAAACAAGTGGACCTGCACCAGTCAAATTAAAAAAGATAGTCACTCATTCCACCAGCAGAACAGAACTCAGAACTGATGGCCATATGGCACAAGGGAAACAAAATTACCCAATGTGCTGTTACCACAGGCATTTTAGTGGCCAGGTCGCAATCTGCACATCTCCATGCGCATTCACAAACAACATACGTGGCTTTCAGTAGGTATTGAAAGTCACACTGTTTCACAAGAGTGCCAGCTCATAAACAAAGGAGCCATTATTTTTTCTGAAAGCACTGGCAATGACATAACCAAAACTAACCAAGACACAGCACTCAAAATTGCTGCAATTATCAGTGATAAATCGACCATGGTCACACATGCACTGAATCAACCATTTTTGTTTACGTTATTGTGCAAGCAAACCATTGCTACATTATCGGCTTAGGTTGAGATGTAAATATGCAAATATATAGACAGAATGAAAGTGCACCAATGGGCTCACCTTACCACTTTACTGGAACAACATACGGCGAATGTGAAGCAACAGTTGATCTGGGTTTCAGTCAGAAGTCCAAATGGAGGTTCATACTTGCAAATATTATTGAGCCACCATTGGATGCAGATTTAATTCAACACTGAGGACTTGAATAAATCTCCATATGGTATAAGTCAAGATGGGTTGTGAGATGGTCACAGGTAATGAGGGCAAAAGTCGTACGGATATCATCATTTCACTCTGTAATTTTGTTATACCAGAGGGCAGACAGGAAGTTATCAGCCACTTAGATTAAGTATTGCACAGCACAGTGTGCCATATTAAGACAACACACGGCTAACCGGTCCCTCAATGGCCACTGAGATTGCCACCAAATACTTTTTTCATGGCAGAAGCAGAATTTGAGGAAACGTTACAAACAGGTATCATACAAACATCTGACATGCGTAGCACCAGTATATCTAAAGAAGAAGAAGAAGAAGAAGAAGAAGACAAGATGTCTCTGACTGCCATCCAGGCCCTAATGTAAGGGTCTCCATGAATGTATTAGCCAGTGCTACGATTTGTTAGTGTGACTCACTGTAAAAGTGCTTATAACCAATTTCTTGTGGCAGAAGAAGACATTCTCAAGACTTCAGTGATAATGACGCTTTTGGTGTAAAAAAATTCTGCCCAGTCATAGCAGCATTTTGTAGATGAGGTGCTATGGGAAATTTATTTTTGTTTTGTGTATCTAGATGATACTTTGGTAGTTTTCATACAGCAGCATTACATGAGAAACACCTTAATGCAATGTCTGACATGATACGAAAATACAGTTTGATAGTAAATGAAACAAAATGTGTTCAGTTACAAAGCCAAGTAACATTCCTTGGCCTTACTGTTTCTGTAATCAGTATTTGTCCACCAGAAAATAAGATAAAGGTCCTTAAAAACATCCAACATCCAACAGATTTTCAGCAGTTCCTGTGAATAATTAACTTCTACCACAAACTCCTGCTGGGAGCAGTGGAGACAAAGGCACGGTTGACAGCAGCACTGGCAGGTAACAACACCATGGGCTGATGTCCACTACCATGGATGCCAGAGGTGCAACACACCTTTGAAAAGGTAAAAGCCAGAAAAACAGTTCTCTTGTGTCCCCTGTACATAGTGTACCATTAGCTGTGGTGGTAGATGCTAGCCAGAATGCTGTCGGTGTGGCTCCCCATCAATATGCTGAGAAGTGTTTTAGATTTTTTCTCCATCCTTATGCTGAAACCAGACCATTGTAGTCTATACAGACCATAACCCAATTACATTCACTTTTAAGAGACTGAAGGAGCTTTGTTCTCCATGACAGTTTTGCCAGTATTAATTCATTGGTAAATTTATGACAGATGCAAGATATACAAGATGGGTGGAATATGTAATTGCTGATTTGTTCTCAAGATTGGTGCTATCGCTTGTACAATTAACTACAATCAGTTCTGTGCAGTGCAAGCCACAGACAAACAGCACAGAAGCTTTACAAAGCAATTCAACTGCCATCCAACTCAAACGCAATTAGCAGGTACCAAAGACATTATTTGGTACAATATATCTCAGCTCTCTCCTAGACCATTTGCACCTGTAGTGCTACATAAAGCAGTATTTGACAGTGTTCAAAGCCTTACCCATCCCAGCAAAAAAGCCACCATTAACCAAATGACAGAGAAAACATGTGCCCTCACATTAAAAAAGAGTGTCGCCAGTGGTCAAGAACATGCATAGCATGTCAACAGTGCAAAGCTGGCAGACATATACAAAGCCAGTGTGAGAATTTCCAGAAGCAACAGGCCATTTCTCGCACATAAACATAGATATTGTGGGCCTGCTTCCACCATCAAAAGGGTATCAACATATATTTATAGCTATTGACAGATACTCCCAGGTGAAGGCAATGCCAATCAGTAGCATTTTAGTGGAAACAACACTAATAATATTTTTGACAACTTGAATTTCCCATTTCAGCTGTCTAGCTCACATCACTATGGATCGAGAGTGGAAATTTGAGCCAACCTTGCTGCCATTGATCTTACTGGGCCCCTGCACTGCTTTCAAACCAACACTGAGCATGACTAATGGGAACGGGTATTGGGAGACACCGAGCAAGGTGATGCAGTGCTTAGCACACTGGACTCGCATTGGTTCAAACCTGCATCCAGCCATCCTGATTTAAGTTTTCTGCAATTTCTCTATGTCACTTCAGACAAATGCCAGGATGGTTCGTTTGAAAGGGCATGGCAGTTTTCCTTCCCCATACTTCCCTAATCTGAGCTTCTGTTCTGTCTCTAATGATGCTGTTGTCAATGGGATTTTAGACAATAAGCTCCTCATCCTCCATGGAGAGATATTACTTCTGCTATCAGAGTTTTTTCAGCACAATAGTCGCCAGTTGAACCATAACTGCTATTTTTGCTGCAACAATTCAAATTCCAAATCTCTACACTATGCCCTTCACCAGCATCCCACTATAGAAACCAGAAAGATTTCATCCAGAAGGACCTTAAAATAGACTTGCATGTGATGCTCAGGACTGCTATAGAGTGCCCACTGTTACTCATTTGCTCACACCAGACACCCCTGCACAATGGCAGGAAACCTGGGGCTCCACATCAGTGACTTCAAACCAGCCCAGCAGTTGGACTGGTCACTCAACCCCAGTGTCACCCTCACTTAGCAAATTAGCCCTCAGAAAGTACCAGGCACTAAAACACTTTACACCACAGCGGGCTGAAGGGTGTGTTATAGATACCTGCACATATGTCCGCTCCATAACTGGAACAGGAAAACAAGGAAGTGACAGTGGAACACAAAGTACCCTCTAGCACAAACTGTAAGCTGGCTTGTGGAGTATAGATGTAGATGTAGCACCGCATGGCAGTGTGGGCAGCATCAGCTTTTGATAATAATTAAATATGTGGATAGTGTTCTTTTGTCTACTATCCTAATTTTACCATTTTCTGTTTGTTCTTTTTGACATTTCTTTGTTAACTTACTATTGTCAAGTTTTATTTTTGTAATTATAAGAATAAAATTATTTTATTCAGTGATATAGTGACATGTATATGCTGAATTATTACTGTGTGAATTACGGAAGAATCGTACAAACATTTATAACTGTAAATAAAATAGGATTTTCAATATTGTTGCAGTTAGTGTACTGTGTATTAAGTCATCTGCATTCCCTTGCCATGTGACTCATAGCAACATAATCTATGTGGTGTTGAACAATATTCCTGTGGTACTGGTTGTGATGCTTTTTTGTCCAATCTATTTTTTACTTTCTGAATGATTCCCTTACAGTATATATGTTGTTGTGGCAGTCTTCATTCTGAAGATTGGTTTGCTGTAGCTGTCCATGCTATTCTATACAGTGCAAGTCCCTTCATCTCTAAATAACTTCTGCATTAGAAACTGCTTACTGCATTCATCCTGTGGTCTCCCATTATATTATTACCCCTACATTGTCAACTCATGATTCCTTCATGCCTCAGGATGTGGCCTATCAATTGATCCCTTCTTGTAGTCAAATTGCGTCACAATTTTTTTTTTTTTTCCTGAATTTGATTCAGTGCTTCCTCATTAGCTTTTGATCTACCCATTTCCCCTTCCACATTTCTCTTTCACATGAGCTGCACAATGTCATCAGCAAAACTCAAAGTTTTTTATTGTCTCCTGAAATTTTTGAAAATGCTAAAATGGAAAGCTAATACTCTCCAGTTATATCCACATCCCCTAGTCTTTACTTATCAGCAGATAAAAAGTTCTTGGTAAGATTGCTGCATAAAATTTGGATAAAATCCTAAGCTTTTAGTGACCGTCACCATCAGGGGCTATGTCTGACTGCCATGAAACTGCTGAGGCTTCCACTTATATCTAAAGGACTCCATGTGATTGGCTGGATTACATCTTGATGACATCATGGAGATGGCACCTATTAAGGTGGCACCCTCTACGTCCATAGATTATGTTTGTGTACTCTATCCAGCACTGTTTGCAGTGCCATCACTCACACTGGGTGGCAGACTATGAGAAATCTTCCTGTGTGCTATTTATTTATCAAGTGCACACCTCCATGCATCACTAAGTGCATAATTTGTGTCTCTATTGAAGTTGTTATTACGGAGTTTAATTACCACTGCTTCTCCCAACAGTTCAAAGTTCAAAGCAGAGGCCACAATTCTCTTATGTTCAAACATAATCTTGTGTTTATTTAATAGGCTGTTATCAGTCATTGGACTCACCAGATTCTTAAATGAGATGTGAGCTTCAGCAGTAAGCAGGCAGACAAGGGAGCTATTACACACAGCTATTACACACCTATTGCCTCTCTAATGAACCTGTGAAGGGTTTGAGGCTGAGAGCAACTATTTTATCCAGGTTGCATGGTCTGCCTAAAATATCCAAAGATGGATTATCACTTAGACCAATTGTGAATCCTACCTTACTTACTTACTCCTCAGCTCCACAGCCCTTGACGGGCCTTGGTCTTCATCACAATATCCTGCCATTCTATCTGGTCCATGGCTTTCCATCTCCATCCTTGAACCTAGCTTTTTCATGTCTTCTTCAATTCCATTTCTTTCTGGAATGTCCCTTCCATCTGCATCATCTGCCTCCAGCTATCAAAAATCTTCTTACATGTTCTATCTTCCTCCAATCTTACCATATGTCCTGCCCATTGCAGTGTTCTTATTTTAACGGTTGTGACAATGTCAGGTTCTTCAAAAAGTTGTTCTAATTTTGCATTTGTATGGATGTGCCAACCTTATTGATCATTTATTGGGCTGTATATTTTATGCAGAACCTTTCTCTGCCAAATGCTAAGAATCCTTTCCTCATTTGCAGCCATGGTCCACATCTCAGCACCAAACATAGCAACTGGTCTTATAATTGTTTTGAAACTGAGGATTTTTGATTTTCATGATAGAAGTGAGCTCCTAAGTATGGATAGTGTGGCAAAGTAGCATCTATTGCTTGTTGCTGTTCTAGCTTTCACCTTGCTGCTGATGTCATTTGTCTCTGTTATACTTGATCCGAGGTACTTGAAGTCTCTCACCCTTTCAAACTCCTTTTGCTATCCTGTGGATTTGGTAGGTTTCACTGGTTGGTTATTGCCATATATTTAGTATTCTTGACATTGACTATCAGGCCAAGTTCCCTTGTACCTCTTTCCAGTTGTTGATAGGCATCAGCCAGCACAGTAGTGTTTCGTGCGAGTAATGCATCATTATCTGTGTAGGCTATGTACTGCAGTGAACAGTTAAAAATTGTTCCTCCTCTATTGAACTGTATCTGACTTATGACTGTTTCTAGGCAGAGGTTGAATAGCAGTGAGGAGGTACTGTCACCCTGTCTCAGACCCTTCTTCACTTCCACTTCTCTGGAGATGTCGCCCTGTATTATTACTATACAGTTGGTTTCACTGAGGACCAACATAGTAAGTTTAATGAGCTTCTTAGGTATTCCAGCCTCTTCCATCACATTCCGCAATGCCACTCTTGAGATACCATCATAGGCTTTTTTAAAATTGGTATAAAGGTGATGTATGTTTATTTGATGTTCATAACATTTTTCAAGTAGTATGTGTAATGTGAATATTTGGTCAGTTGTTGACCTATTTCTTCTAGAGCCACTCTGATGGTCTCCAATTCTCTCTTCCACATAGGGAGTAAGCCTCCTAGTTAGAACCTTGGAAAACACTGTATATGTAGTATTTAGCAGGAATATTCCTAGGTAATTCTGGCAGTTTAATTTATCTCCTTTGTTATGTACGGGGCACATAATAGCCATTTTCCACTCCTTTGGCACGCTCTCCTCCTGCCAGACACTCATTATTACTTTATGTATTGCTTTCCACAATGCTTCCCCACCGTATTTGAGAAGTTCTGCCTGGATTTGATCTTCTCCAGGTGCCTTATTATTTTTTAAGGTCTTAATGGCTTGTATCACTTCCTCCAGTGTGGGTTCTGGTGTTAAGACCTCTGGTCCGTAAGAAGTTATTTCCACCATTTCTTCTTGTTCTAATCCTTCTACGTCTGGATTCAGCAACTCATGGAAGTATTCTGCCCATCTGTCAAGTATTTGATTACTCTCCCTTATCCAATCCCCTTATTTATTTCTACACATATTTGTTCTGGCTTGAAACCCAGCCTTTCCTTTTTTTAATCTTTTGGTACATTTCATGTACTTGCTTCTCTTCTGCTAGCTGTTCAATTTCTTCCAATTTTTTTCTTTCTAGTGCTCTTTTCTTATTTCTGCAACCCTGTTAGCTACACAGTGCTTCTCATTATATTCATTCAGATTTGCTCTAGTGCTTCTCTGAAATAATTCCATTTGTGCTATGTTACATTCCTCAGTTCTACTCATACATTCTTCATCAAACCAATCTGCATTCCTTTGAGCCCTTACGTATTCCAAAACCTCCCCAGCTGGTTCAAGGATTGCAGTCTTACATTATTTCCACGTTATTTCTATATGTTCATTTGATGTGTCGGTACCATTCTTAATGCCCTCTTCTATTTTTGTCGGATATGCTCTCCGTATTTCTTCTAACTTTACTTTCCTAATGTCAAAACTCTTCTGTTTGTGGCCTTTCAATTTACTCAATAATGAGATCCTTTGCCTGTACTTAATCCTCGCTAGATGATGGTCTGAATTGCAGTCAGCTCCGTGTTGGCTCCTAGAATCCATTATGTCTGATCTGTGCCTCTGATCAATCAATATATGGTCTAACTGATTTCTAGTTTGTCGATCTGGTGACATCCGTTTCCTTGTGTATCTTTTTGTGTGGAAAATATGTTATGCTGATAGTCATGTTTTTACTTATAGCAAAATCTACGACCCTAACTCCATTGTCATTTGATATTTCATGGAGGCTATGTCTTCCTATGGTTGGCTGATAAGCCTCTTCTTTTCCTATTTTTGCATTCAAGTTTTACATTAGGATCTTAACATCATGTTTAGGAGCCTGATCATTTGACTGCTCTATCGTGCTATGAAACATTTCCTTCTGTTGTTCATCTGCTTCCTCTGTGGGTGCATGAATATTAATAACTTGTATGTTGAAAAATTTTCCCCTTAATCTTAATATGGACATCCATTCATTGATTCAAAGCACTTTACAGCACGTGCCAGTCCTTTATTGACCACAAAACCTGTACCAAAGGTATTTGTCCCCCTGCCACTATAGAAGATAGTGGAATTTCCTGAGTCCATTATGTCACTTCCCTTCCACCTAATTTCCTGGAGAGCCAATAGCTTTATACCATAGGTATTTACTTGAATTAGCAGCTGCCATAAGGCTCCAGCTTTGTATAGGCTCTGCACATTTTTTGTTCCTATGTACATATCTCTTATCCTTCTTTTGTTTGCATCAAAATATGTGTCTGGCTTATTCCTTTGTTAGCATTCACAAGAAGTGATTTTTACAGGGGAAGATTGTTAATCTTCCACCCAACCATTTGAGGGGTTGCACCTTACAGTACACCAGGTAGCTGGTTCCATTTTCAGGGGAACATCCTTAGCCTTTGCAGATCCAGGCTCCTGTGCCTTCCTTCCAAGCCATTGGCCCCCATACCTTCCAAGCCATTGGCCCCCATACCTGCTGGTTTTGGTCTGCCCCAGGTATTTTATTTCCCTGGTATCATCCATATCTGGATAATGTTCCCCTATCCGCCACTTGGGGAAGTGCCCAATGGAGGACCAGTAACTCCACATGGGATGAGTGCTATCTGCTCTCCCACATTCAGATCAGGTGGCAAAGTATTTATCTAAATTACTGGCACTTACAGTCAGCCACTCTGGGCACCATATAAAGATTCTCACATTCCTGTGTATCTAATCAAGAAGATTATGATAGGCCCAAGTGAAATCATGATCAGTCTTCATGTGGGTCTCCCTGTTTACAAAAGTACCAATAGAAGAAACATTAAGACTATTGGGTGCAATCTCTCTCCTGAAATCTTAAAATTATTCTGAGCGTTCCAAAGACTGAGTATTTTTTGTGCAGCGGAAATTATATGAAATAAGTAACACAACCACCACGGGTTCACCAGCCATAGCTAATTTTTTCATGGAGGATTTTGAAGAATGAGCATTGAATAGTGGTACCTTCTGCCCATCCTGCTTTTTCAGATATGCTGACAATATGGTTTTAATCTGCATGACAGAAATGAGCAGTTTCCATTGAAACATAAGATTTATGGTGGAGATGGAGAAGGGACCCTGGTCAGGGATACCTGTGTTGTATTCTGGCTAGAGTTTTCATGAATCTCAGGTGATCAGATGTTGGAGAGTTATGGAAAAACTTCAGGATTGCTAGCTGTAGATGAGGTCTAATGAGGAGCAACCAACCATATCCACCCCATCAGACCATAGTTCCTTGTATGCAGTGTTCTGCTTATAAATTGGAATTCTCCTTTGGTTTGTTCCTCATTCTTCAAGGTTCTGTGGTTTTCAACAATACTTGATCTCCCCTCTGTTCAGCAGTGAGGTCATTTAATACAGCAATGATATTTAATACACCAATAACTGAGATTTCATCCACACTGCTGTGTTCTGCTAAAGATTTCTTTGAAAGGCAGTCTGCTTCCTTACATTTACTCAATTTTTGTATACCACTATGACATTGTACTCCTGATGCCTCAGTAACTGTATCACAAGTCAACCTGGCTGATCCTTCAAACTAGTCAGCCAGCATAGAGAATTTGCCTAATAAATATGGCCAAAACTTGTTGGTAGCACAAACAACTGCAAGGCACTCTTTCTCAGTTGTAGAGTGGTCCTCTCAGATTTGGTGAGTGCTGTGAAAGCATAAGCTACTGCCAAAAGTAATGATTTAACACCTTTTCTGGTAGTCCCACTTTCCATACAGGAATAAAAAGAGATACCAAGCCTCCCAGGCTGTATCTCAATGGCTGGCACTTTGCAGACAGTGTTCTTGGTCTTCCATTTGGGCATCCAGGGTCTGTATGCAAGCCAACTGTCTTTGTTCCTTCTGTATTGGTGACAAGGTGCTTCGCATAGTCATCATGAGAATGATCCAAGTATTGTATCCCAATCTTTCTGTTTGACATTATGAGAGGATATCAGCCTGGTTCCCATACCTCAAATGCTTGCTGTTATTGAACATCCTAAAACATCAACTAGAAAAAGTTACCAATTTTCAGAGGAGTGTATGTACTCAATTTAGAAAAAAAGTTACAGCTATTGTATGTAATGTTGTTTTTAAACAAAAAGAATTAATTTTTTAAATACTTTTGTTGAGCATGTCTCTTTCATAATCCAAATAACATAAAATTTTGATTATGTCAAAATCATATTATTCAGAACCCTTTAAATTTCAGTTGTTTATTTGATGCTCTCAAGAAAAATAATTTAAAAAATGCTGATGTTACAAAACAAAAAATAACTAACAAACAAAAATGCCATTAACAGGGTACCACGATGCTGTCGCAAAATGGTGCTTGGTATTGCTCAGTAACTTCTTGTTTTTTTAAAAGTTTGATAATGGTTTACACCATACAATTTTTGCCTTGAGTTTTTAGCTAGTAATTTTGATATTTAACACATTTTATATACAATTTGTTTTTAAACCATTTAGGACAGTTTTTTTGTGAATACTTTCATTGACTACAAACTTCCTGTTAAAAATATCTTTTAATTAAAAGGGAAGTCTTAATCAAATGTCATGCATCAATGCAAAAGGAGTAGGGTAAAAGACCTCATATATCCTGAGCTCCCTCCATTTTATCCAGTCTTACAGAGCATTATGTAGTGATCATCTTGCACTACTTTCAGTCAGTTTGAAAATTAATTTTTGTTTTTTGTTTTATTTTTGTAAATTGGTGAAGAAAAATAGATATTATTTTCTTTTCAAACAATGGAAAATCCAAGATGGAATGTAACAATATTATGAAAAGGGTAGTTGCTACTCACCATATAGCGGAGATGCAGAGTCTGCAACTCGGCATCTCCGACATATGGTGAGTAGCAACTATTCCTTTCACAATATTGTTATATTCTTTTCTTTTCTGTTTATAGTTCTGATTTTTGCCATTGGTAGCCAATACCAAGTAATGAGTAAAATATTTTCTATCATTGTGTCTAAGAAAATATTAAGTGTACAGTTATCTGCCATGCAGTTCACAGTGGTTTGCAGAGTGTATATGTAGATGATGCAATCAGTGACCAGTACTGATACTGAATATTTTATAAGGGAGAAAAGATGTTTTTAGGCTTAGAGAAATTGGGGACACATAAATGAACTGCAATAATTCTTCCATGCATTGAAGAAATATATTTCTGGTAAATGCTTTGCAAATCTTGAGGAACTCTGAGTTGCAATCATAGACTGATCAAATTATTGAGACAGCTGCATGGTGTCACAGAGGAACTGGGTAAACTAGGGGTGAACAGACTCGTAAATACTGCAGGCCACAACCTCTTACTGTGACTATTGTGCCTTGAGACAACTCATTACTCTAATTTGGGATCCCCCTGCCCCAGTGCCAGCTAGACTGGGCTCAAAAGAAATAAGTTATACAAGGACCCACTCTTTCCATTTCAAGATGGAATAAAAGATGAGTAAAAAAAATAAAAAATTACAAGAATGAATAGTGAGGTGTGGGCCACTATCAGATCAGTGGTGGGCTGCATGCGATATGTGGGCCATGGTCTGTGCATCCCAGGTGTAAACCAAAGACGAGACATAAAAAAAATGCCCTAGTGTTCACATCAGTTTAGGGTACTTTCTTTATAAATGGATTGGAAGAGAAATCTGTGATCAGGTTTGCAGCTTGACTTCAAGCCTAACTTATTTCAGTAAGAAAGTTGTCAATTACAGAAAACAGAAAGCTTCCACAGGTCAGATTTTTGAAGCTTGTTGAATAAGAAAATATCTTTAAAAAAACCTAATAAATAAGTATGGCTTACAATAAACATTTAATGGTTTTATTTTTCATATGACTTTACATGTCCTTAGATTTTTAATTATTTATTTATTCATCCAGGGACTGTCCCACGATAAATAGCTCAAATAAACACACACAGGCATGCACGCGCACACTCCTATGCGCGCGCACACACACACACACACACACACACACACACACACACACACACACACACACACACACACACACAGAGAGAGAGAGAGAGAGAGAGAGAGAGAGAGAGAGAGAGGGAGAGAGAATATATAAGAATGTTTTTATGATGATAGGACACAAGTGCCTAAATAGTTTTTCTGGGCATATTAATAGATTCTGTTACCTACATAAGAACATTACTGTGCTGAACTTTTCTCCAAATAATCAGAGCAATCAATGTCTAGGGTCAACACTGGAGTTGCAGATGTCAGGAATTTCAGCTGCCTGCTCAAGAAGTCCATCTAGACCACCGGATTCTAACACATTAACAGTAGATGTGGATCAACAACAGTCCATTGTTGACAGTGACAGTGACGGCAGCAGTGATCTGGGTGACAGTGATGTGTCTGAAGAGTCAGGGGGCTGCCAGATGCCTGCAGTTAGGGTATCCACACGTCCACGACAGGATAGACCTGGACATACAGCTTATGTTGCTGGCAGCAATCATTCAGGGTGAGTACTCCAGCCTGTTCTTACATACTAAAATCCCTGGAGGACAATTTCCAGTTTTAGAGTCAGATAAATACATGTAGTTATTAGGATAGGAAGTTGGAACTAACTACAATCAACATCATTTAAAAACACTGTTACTACTTCATTACACGTATGTTGGCCTGAAACTGCTGGTAGAGGTATGCGACCATTATCATTAATATACTTGACCAGATTTTGGAAAAGCTGAGTAGTAGCAAACAAAAAGGTACTAGTTGTTTTTGGTTTGGGCTCTGCCTAACATAAGATTTCCTGATGTAAACAATGTAACAAATAATGAGTTATACATTTTTTTTTAAAAAACACCAAATGTTAACAAGGAAGTGCAAAATCAAACTGTCAAAATCAGTACCATTTCACAGCAAAAATAACTTTAACAGATTGTTCCTTACTCATACATTCATGAACCAAAAGGTGTTACATATAATTTAAACTTGGAGGTGGGAATGGTCGTGAGAAGGACTTTGAAAAATTGCTACTTCAGTGCATTTGTACTTGCAAGGTAAACCATGCAGTGCAAGAAGGCACCACCTTAAGGCACTGCAGCTGTGCAATTGCTGATATGTTTACTTGAAATTAAAACAGTAACTGATAACAAACAAACATACATTTTGTGTGCCTGCAAATAAGCTCATTAAAACACACATTGCAGTGACGCAAAATACAAGAAAATGCATTACAAAATTGTAGAAAAAATATTTTGTCTTGGAAAGATATGACTTGTGGAAGATTACAAATGGATTTATTTAGATTTGCAATTATACTTCTTGACTATTCATCAAACATGAAATCTTAAGATAAAGATATTAAAAAGATAACAAGTCATAATTACAAAAGAGCTTGTTTTGATTTGATAGTGCACTTGCTTACTAAATATCAAACATGGAAACTGAAGACATTTTCCTCCTGAAGAATTGATGAACCTAACTAACATGGCACTCACTAAACACTGTAGGGCACAATAAGTAAATCAACAGTAAATGGAAAGGTGGTTGTTTGCATACTCAACTTCAGAAAAGAAGTGGTTACAAAAGTTATCATAGTTTTTACATGGCTCTCACAACAATCAACAAACAGACTAAAAAACTATTTCCCACCACTACTGGTTTGCTCATTGATTAGCAGTTCTGCAGCTACTTGACTGGATGCATGTATTTCCAATTCCTCCATGATGCCCAGATTGTTCCCCTTCCTCTCTGTGTGCAGAATTGTCATGCTACTTTTTAATTCTACTAGTGTAGGGATTTTATCTTTTAAGTGGAAACCTAATGCAGTACTGTTCCTCACATGCCCAAATTCTTTAAACCTTGTCTTGAACTCTCTCCCTATTTGTGCCGTGTAAAAACATTCACATGACCTGCAAAGGTAATTTTTGGAACCCAATAGCATGAGACCTTATCATCCCAATAGATTTTGTCATCTTGAAAACCAAAAAAGGCCGTTTTTTGTATCTATGTTCCACAGGTTAGCAAAATTTGATTTGGACAAGGATGCAATAATTAAGGAAATCAGGGCAACTGTATGGAACATTGGGAAGAAGTAAAAGACATCATGTTAACATATCTTGGACCATTTTCACAAAAGATTGCAAATTTGTACAAGAAGTTTAATGTTCAGGTAGGATTCCAAATGGTTAATAATTTGGGGAAGCTGTTAAGGCACAGTCTGGAACCCATGCAAAATAAGTTTTATAAGCCGATAGTATATAAAATAAAGTGCTGATCATGTGAATGTTTTTACACGGGACAAACTGGGCAAGAGTTCAAAACAAGGTTTAAAGTACCTAGATACATGAGCAACAGCAGTGCATTAGGTTTCCATTTAACTGGCAGAATTAGAAAGTAGCATGACAATTCTGTGCATAGAGATGTAGCGAAATAATTTGGACATCTTGGAGTGATTGGAAATACAAGCACTCAGTCAAGTGGCTGCAGAACTACTAATCAATTAGCAGCAGATCAATAGTGCTAGGAAATGGTTTTTTAGTCATTTTGATGATTTTTTTGTGAGAGTTATGTGAAAACTATTATAACTTTTGTAACCACTTTTCTGAAATTGGGTGGTTACCTTTCCCTGTATTTACTTTTCTTTTGTGCCCTACAGTGGTTAGTGAATACCATGTTAGTTAGGAAGTGCACAGATAAATCAAAACAAGTCCTTTTGTAATTATGATGTGTTATCTGTTTAATATTTTTATCTTAAGATTTTGTGTTTGACAAATAGTCAAGAAGTGCAATTGCAAATCTAAACAAAACCTTTTGTAATCTTCCACAAGTCATGTCTTTCCATGACAAAATATTTTTTATATAATTTTGTATTAATGTATTTTCTTGTATTTTGTACCACTCTGATGTGTGTTTGAATATGCCTATGTGCAGGCACACAATGTGTACATTTAGATGTTATTTGTTAATGTTTTAATTAAAAAAAACATATCAACATATGCTCAGCCACAATGCCAAATAAGGCAGTGCCCTCTTGTTCCGCCTGGTTTACCTGGCAAGTGTGAATGCACTGAAGTGGCAATTTTTCACAGTCCATCTCACAACCAACATTCCCATTCTCCAAGTTTAAATGATATGTAATACCTTTTGTTTTGTGAATGTATGAGTGAAGAACAAGTTGTTAAAGTTAATTTTGCTATGAAATGGTATGTATTGGTTTTGGAACTTAGTTCAGTTTTATGCTTTCTTGTTAACATTTGGTGTATTAAAAAATTTGTAACTAATTGTTTGTTATATTGTTTACACCAGGAAATCTGAGATGGGCTGAGTCCAAAACACGTCATTTGGAGTAAATGCACTGATAAACAACTATTACCTATTTGTTTACAACTACTCAGATTTTCTAAAATCCAGTCAATTATTCTTTAAATTGGACTGGATTCAGTTTTTGTTCCATACACCCAAAAACTGGGATGATTCTTGTGGGTGTGGAATATGTCAGAAAGTATAACATAAAACATTTGAATATAATACTTACTACCCTGATCATTTGTCAGGAGATAGTCGAAATAGGAACAGCTAATATTTACACAACAAATGATTCTTATCACATGCTTTTGCACCCTAAAAACTTTTGCTCAGTTTGATGAGTTGCCCCAGAATATGACCCCATATGACATAATAGAATGAAAGTAATCAAAGTATATCTCCTACACCTGACATCATTCTCACAGCAAATACAGACTTGTTTAGGGACTAAAGCAATTCTGTGGTATGCCCTTCCCAACTGAATTTATTATCGAGTTGTAATCCCAGAAATTTAACACTGTCAGCCTCTTCGATCTGCATGTATTCATATGTTATACTCATGTTAGGAAATCTCTTACAGGTTCTGAACTGCATATAGTGTGTCTTCTCAAAGTTTAATGACGGCGAATTAGCTTTAAACTACTTATTAATGTCAGCAAAAATTTGATTAGCAACTATTTCTAAACCCATACCTGACTTGTTACTTCTTGTAATGGTTGTATCATCTGCAAACAAAACAAACTTAGCATCTGGCATTGTAACAGATGAGAGGTCATTAACGTGCACAGGAAAAAGCAGTGGACCCACAATGTAACCTTGAGGAACATCACATGTAATTAATTCCCAGTCAGATGAAGACTGATTGCTTACTGCATAGGTATTTCACAACGACATCCTTTGTTTACTGTAGACTCAAACCATTTCGCACTATTGCTGGTGACAGCATAATAATCTAATTTACTTAAGAGAATGCTGTGGTTCACCAGTCAAAGGCTTTTGACAGGTCACCGAAAATGCCAGTAGCCTCTAATTTATAACCTAATGAATTAAGTACATTCTCACTGTAAGTGTAAATAGCTTTCTCTGTATCAGAACCCTTCAGAAATACAAACTGTGACTTGGACAATATATTATTTGCAGTCAGATGCTTAAGGAGATGCTTGAACACAACCTTTTCAAATGTTGTTGAGAAAGCCAGCAAAAGTGAAATTGGTACATAGTATGATGGTATCTCTTTATCCCCCTTCTTGTAAAGAGGCTTAACTTCAGCATATCTTAGCCAGACTGGAAATGTTCCACTGATAAGAGATTGATTACCCAAATAACAAGACAGAACTCAACTTGCATGAGCACTCTTTGATTAACATTGTTGATATGTTATCATACCCACTGGAATACTTATATTTTAAGGATTTTATGATGGATGCTACTTCTTTGGGAGATGTGAGTGTGATTTCCATATTACTGAAGTTATTTTTAAAGACTGGTCTCAGATACTCCATTGCACTGTTCACCGAACCTGATAACTCCAAGCTGTCACTAACAGAAATGAAGTACTTGTTACCAAAGTCTCATTTATTTTTAGAGCTATCTGTTCCTGTTCCTTTTTGGCCCCACCTGTCTCTGTCTTCACAATATCCCATACAGGTTTTATTTTGTTACTGATGTAATGATCTTTTTCTCATAATAAAGCTGCTACGATTTCTGGATTACGTGCTTCAATATTTTGCGGTATTGTTTGTAATAAATTACAATTCTAACATCAGAGC